>NC_134576.1:4587967-4928221 GCF_050947875.1 Dermacentor variabilis | reverse complement strand
ATCGGGAGTAATAAAAGCTGTCTTCTCGCGATCTATGTCATCAACGGCAATTTGCCAGTAGCCGGAGCGAAGGTCGATGGCCGAAAAATCCAGGGCATCGTCAATGCGTGGTAGCGGACAGACGTCTTTCTTTGATACCTTGTTGAGGTGTCGATAATCGACGCAAAATCGCCAACTGTTGTCCTTCTTTTTAACTAGTACAGCAGGGGATGATGATGTCTCGAGAAAGCATCTTGTCAACTTCGTGTTCGATTATATGTCGCTCAGTAGGCGAGACGCGGTAGGGTCGCAGATGGATCGGGCTCGCATCACCGGTGTTTGTTCGATGTTTTACGACAGATGGTTCTCCTAGAGGGCGTTCTCCAAGGTCGAATATGTCCCATTATGAGGCAAGGAGGCAACGTAGTTCTTCAGCACGCTGGGGAGGAAGGTCGGGAGCAATCATTTTTGTCAGGGCATTCAAATCTGAAGGGACAGGGGGCGAAGCAAGAGTTGAACACGAGGAGCTGTCACAAGCTAGAGCTGAAATGTGGTAGTCTCCATGGCTGGCGTTATTTGCGCCAGGGATATTCCGCGCGGGAGTACTTGTGTACAGAGTCCAAAGTTCACAAGCGGAAGGCAGGATGTGTTGTCCGAAATGGTAACGACGGTGTGAGGGAAAGCGACGTTATGCGAGAGCAGGACATCCGGATTAGGAGATACGATGTAGTCACCGCCTGGGACAGATGGAAACGGGGAGACACCTATGTACGTAACGGCACGGTGAGGGAGGCGAATATGCTCTGTGGAACATAGCCGTACCGGAGCACTATCGGGAGGGTCAATAGCAGCAGGTAGAGCGAGTTGCACAACACCAGCAAAACAGCCTGTCAGAGCGGAATGTGTAGACAGAAATTCAAGACCCAGGATGAGGTCGTGAGGGCAATGCTCTAGTACATAAAATAAAACAGAAGTGTGATGTCCGGCGAAACCCACGCGAGCCGGACACATTCCAATAACGGCTGGTGTTCCACCGTTGGCGACTTGGACCACAGGTGAAGGGGCAGGAGTGAGGACTTTCTTGAGACGATCCCGAAGCTGAGCATTCATCACAGATACGTGCGCGCAAGTGTCAGAGCCGTAATAGGTACACCATCCACGTTCACGTTAATGAGATTCCGATGTGTGGGCAAGCTCAAAAGAGGATTTTTGCGTCATGTCGGTTTGACAGCATCACCTCCAGGTGCTGCACCCGTTAGTTTTCCGGAAGGGTGCGCCGGAAGGAACTAGGGGACGGTGATCGCCGAGATGGAGGCGATCGGGAGAAGCGGCGACGTGGCGAAGGAGAGCGGCTAGAGCGGGTAGGACGAGAAGTGTCGCCATAATTTGCTGGCTGCGTTTGCGGGGCGAACCGGGGAGCAGCATGGGGGCCGTGGGATAGATGGTAGGACCAGGGGGTCAAATTCCACGAAGACGGTCAGTGACGTGAAATATGGCCGATACGGCCACAAGTGAAGCATATAGGCCTGTCGTCTGGAGTACGCCATTCGGCCGACTTGCGATACCGTGGTGGGGCATTCAGGCTGCGGGTGCGTATATGACAGTGCTGGGCGGAGTATAGTCAGGCCGATTAACTGCGCAGACATTGGTCAAGCCAATGTTGGCCAATTCTTGGCGTTCGACGGACTGCATCAATGAGACGGTCGCCTGGCAATTGTCGGGGCCATGGGTCGGGTCGTGACAGGAGATGCGGCTTCTATTTCCCGTCGGATGACAAGGAGGATGTCATCAGAGCGATTGGGTGTGGGCGGACTGCGGAGGTCTTCGCAGGTGGACGTAGCAGCCGTGTTGGGAAGGCGGGGAAATGGCTGGGCAATGCGGCGACTCTTGGCTTCTTCAAATCGCCGGCATTCGGTAATGATGGCTTGCACAGTGGGAGAATTCTTCAAGACAAGGAGATGGAAGGCATCATCTGCTATGCCCTTAATGACATGGGCAAGCTTATCAGGTTCGGACATGTTCGGATCCACTTTTCGGCACAGAGCGAGCACGTCCTGGATGTACGTGAGATAGGATTCAGTGCACGTCTGGACACGCGAAGCGAGGTCTTTTTTCTGCGGCGCGCTGACGTCCAACAGGATTGCCAAACAAATATTTGAGTTTCTGTTTACAAATGTCCCAGCTGGTAAGTTCCTCCTTGTGGGTCTGAAACCAGATGCGTGCCGTGCCCACGAGGTAAAATATCAGATTCGCGAGCATGATGGTCTGGCACCAGTGGCTGCTGGAGCTCACCCGCTCATATAGTTGAAGCCAGTCTTCGACATCGGTGTCGTCGGTGCCAGAAAAGGTTCCTGGGTAGCGGGGTTCTGCTAGAATGACGGTGGGCGTGGGTGCCGACGAACCCGAAGCATCCTCGCCTTGAGCTGGCATTGTAGATGCAGCCAAGCAGCGCCCGCTGCGTAAAGCCATCTTGATAATGATCCCACAACCTCCACCAAAAGTGTTACGGGGTTAAATACAGTCAGACGTGTATTTACAGAATATTCACAATAGCTATATCAGCTGACAAGATGGTAGCCAGCGCGCGATGCCCAGAACGTCGTCTTCTTCCGACGATGATTAAAACATCTTCTTCGTTAGCGTGTCACAATATCTTCGTGAAGTTGATTATAGTTGGATGGGACTCATCTCCAGCGAAGGAAGGCACTAATCCAAAGTGTCGCTGAAAAAACATGAATGAGTGAATTTCCTAGCAAACAGTGCAAGGTGAATGCAGTCACAACAAATGTGAACACTGTGCCTTACCTCCAGTGGATCTTGATTTAACTTGCTGTCAAAACATAGAGCGCCCGTTGACGCAGCACATCATCGGCAATGCCTAAAGTCGACATCACAGTTACTCGCAGCGACTCTGTTGTTTGTTGTGATGCAAAAAGCTTCAGGATCTTTTGAATTGTATATGCAATTCAAAAGGACTGAAGCGCTCCACCCTCCCTATAGCTATCACTTTGTCGCTTTCTCGTGGTTTTTCTTGTTTTATTGTTTCATTGCAGGCATGTTTGCTCACATGGCGAGCAGCATTTTCCTGGCACACAAATAAGAAACAAAAGCAAAACGTGGATCGCTGCTGCACGCATCGGCGTCTCTGTCCGCCCACACAAACGTTGCTCGCACCGCCCGCCTTCAGAGTGACAGTGTCGCGCGCGCTTCCCCGCCGGCGCGACTAAAGGGGGCCAGGTGCCGCGGCGGAGTACTTCATCATCATCATCAGCCTGGTTACGCCCAATGCAGGGCAAAGGCCTCTGCCACACTTCTCCAACTACCCCGGTCATGTACTAATTGTGGCCATGTTGTCCCTGCAAACTTCTTAATCACATCCGCCCACCTAACTTTCTGCCGCCCCCTGCTAGGCTTCCCTTCCCTTTGAATCCAGTCTGTAACCCTTAATGACCATCGGTTATCTTCCCTTCTCATTACATTTCCTGACCATGCCCCCCATTTCTTTTTCTTGATTTCAACTAAGATGTCATTAACTCGCGTTTGTTCCCTCACCCAATCTGCTCTTATTCCTTAATGTTACACCCATCATTCTTCTTTCCATAGCTCGTTGCGTCGTCCTCATTTTAAGTAGAGCTCTTTTTGTAAGCCTCCAGGTTTCTGACCCGTAGGTGAGTACTGGTAAGACACAGCTATTATACACTTTTCTCTTGAGGGATAATGACAACCTGCTGTTCATGATCTGAGAATGTCTGCCAAATGCACCCCAGCCCATTCTTATTCTTCTGATTATTTCGGCCTCATGATCCGGATCCGCGATCACTACCTGTCCTAAGTAGATATATTCCCTTACCACTTCCAGTGCCTCGCTACCTATCGTAAACTGTTCTCTTCCGAGACTGTCAAGCATTAATTTAGTTTTCTGCAGATCAATTTTTAGACCCACCCTTCTGCTTTGCCTTTCCAGGTCAGTGAGCATGCAGTGCAATTGGTGCAACTAAGCAAGGCAATATCATCAGCGAATCGCAAGTTACTACGGTATTCTCCATTAACTTTTATCCCCAATTCTTCCCGATCCAGGTCTCTGAATACCTCCTGTAAACACGCTGTGAATAGCATTCGAGAGATCGTATCTCCCTGCTTGACTCCATTCTTTATTGGGATTTTATTGATTTCTTTATGGAGGACTACGGTGGCTGTGGAGCCGCTATAGATATCTTTCAGTATTTTTACATACGGCTCGTCTACACCCTGATTCCGTAGTGCCTCCATGATAGCTGAGGTTTCGACTGAATCCAACGCTTTCTCGTAATCAATGAATGCTATATATAAGAGTTGGTTATAGTCCGCACATTTCTCTGTCACCTGATTGACAGTGTGAATATGGTCTATTGTTGAGTAGCCTTTAAGGAATCCTGTCTGGTCCTTTGGTTGACAGAAGTCTAAGGTGTTCCGGATTCTATTGCGATTACCTTAATAAACACTTAGTAAAGCTGATCGGTCTATAATTTTTCTAGTCTTTGGCATCCCCTTTCTTATGGATGAGGATTATGATAGCGTTCTCCCAAGATTCCGGTACGCTCGAGGTCATGAGTGCGTATACAGGGTGGCTAATTTTTCTAGAACAATCTGCCCACCGTCCTTCAACAAACCTGCTGTTACCTGATCCTCCCCACCTGTCTTCCCCTTTTGCATAGTTCCCAGGGCTTTCTTTACTTCTGCCGGCGTTACTTGTGGGATTTCAAATTCCTTTAGACTATTCTCTCTTCCATTATCGTCGTGGGTGCCACTGGTACTGTACATATCTCCATAGAACTCAGCCACTTGAACTATTTTATCCATATTAGTAATGATATTTCCAGCTTTGTTGATATATTCCTAGTTTTTGATGATATTCCTAGTTTCTTCACTGCTTTTAGGCTTCCTCCATTCCTCAGAGCATGTTCAATTCTATCCATACTTCCTTATGTCAGCTGTCTTACGCTTGTTGATTAAGTTGAAAAGTTCTGCCAGGTCTATTCTAGCTGTAGGGTTAGACGCTTTCATACATTGGCGTTTCTTGATCAGATTTTTCGTCTCCTGCGATAGCTTACTGGCATCCTGTCTAACGGAGCTACCACCGACTTCTGTTGCACCCTCCTTAATGATGCCCATAAGATTGTCGTTCATTGGTTTAACTCTAAGATCCTCTTCCCGAGTTAAAGTCGAATACCTGTTCTGTAGCTTGATCCAGAATTCCTCTATCTTCACTTTTACCGCTAACTCATTGATCGGCTTCTTATGTACCAGTTTCTTTCATTCCCTCCTCAAGTCTAGGCTAATTCGAGTTCTTACTGGTTCTGGTCAATTCGTTTCTGCTCCCCGGGATCAGGCCGCACTCCAGGCCTGTTTATGCATGGTATCAATCGTCACTTACAGCGCATACCTAGAGGAGGGACAAAAAAAAAGGACGACGAAGACAAGCGTTGACTTCCAACTGATCTTTGTTTTCAGAAACAAACATATATACTGCGACACCAAGACAAAAGCGCCCCCTACAAAGCATCAACCCGACATGAGTATGCATTCAAAATTCATGTCCTAAGATGAAGGAGAGCGCATGTGCAACCTCAGAAAAACCAGTTGTTTGTTTACACGTTTACACAATATATTTACACGTAGACCAACGGTGGCAAAGATGGCGACGCTATATCAAGCGGGGCCACGTCATCTTCTTTCTCCTCAGTGCAGCCACATTGTGGCGGCTGTTCCATAGCAATATTCCTCTATTGCCTTTTTCAGGTAAATTACTATAAGTCACACTGCTTTTAGAGTTCGTAACGTACACAACGTACACACAATTGTATACGTTGTAAAATTCGCTTCTCCGCCCTTTAGAAACTTGAAACCACCGTAATGTTCGACGACAGAACGATTACCACTCATGTTAACTGTTGACAGTTGTCCGTGAATGCGTCGCGAGTTCAAAAAGAGAATTACGCACAGAGCTTCACTGCATAGGTATCTCAAGCACCATCGTTACATGCTGCCGCCTTTCCATGCAGAAAAGGTAGCTTTACCGTTTGAGAAGAGTTCCGTGACGTACACGATCTGCCGTGCAGCACGTTTTAAAGCACTGGCATAGCTTTTGCAAGCTTTCTACTAAGCTAAACATCCAACGACATTAAAAATAAGATATGCTCACCTTTCCTTGAAACACAATCGATCAACTAAAAATATTGCACATATCGGGCGGAAGACTTACTCGTGAATACTTTTACCAGATCACCTGCCTTTCACTACGGCACACAGCAGTAAATACATTAGGCTATCTGTAATCAACTCAAAAAAGCAACATTATCCTATGAATCTTTTAAAACAATGTTTGCAGTCTCCAGCGGAGGCTAGGAAAGAGAAATTTATGCCATCGATCAACATTGCAGCTGCCACCTATGCTCATTGTTTACATTTCTTGCATCGCTCCTCCTCTTCTAGTTTCACTATTCAAACTCAAAGCATTCGCAAATTTCTGATTTATTTTTATATTTGTTAATGTATTGATTTGCCGCCAATACAAGCGCTTTGTGCCTGCCGAAATGGCAGCACGAGTGCTGAACAGATCGCAGAAGCAGATGACAGCGAACAGGTTATAACTAGCGCTCGTATGTTTTGTCGCTACCGGCAAAAAGGGCGAACTAGACTAGACGTGCTGGAGCAGGGAGATCTGTGCAGATGTGCAGTTCAGTAGGTCGTGTTCTGTGGTGGTGGTGGCGACTACGGCTGCCGGCGGATCTGCTTGCGAGAGCGCCGATTCGAGGCGGCAAGGTAATAAAAACGGCAACGGTGGTGGCTTTGATTAATGCCGTTTCGGACGGTCACGTCAAAACGTCCGGAAAATCGGACGGCGCTCTGATACCGATACGTTGACTCTATGGGGTACGTTGTGGTGCCGCGAAGCCGTCCAAAGTATCGGGAATCCCGAAAGTCGGTTGTTGTTTGTACACTGGCAACTCCTCCAGCCGACGACAGGGCGTCAAAGGCGATTCATTATGATTCCTGTCTGTTACTCGAGCCAGCATTACTGCGACTTTCGACCCTTTCAATAAAATTACAGCTAATTTTTCCTGATAGAGGCACAAATTCCATGAGTTTTTCCAGACTACCAAAAATCCCTGAGAATTCCCAGTTTTCCCGGTTGGTAGACAGACACCCTGAATAAGTAATGTGTTCACGTAGTTATAAAGATCGTCTCCTTTTCCATGTTTACGATGCACAAGCCAGCCAGTAAGATCTTCCAAGTGCGATTTGCACTTCAGCCCCACATAGCATCGTTCCATGTACCTGTAGGAGTGCTGACAAATCTTCCTCTTTTGAAAAAGGTAGCGATCTAACTACAAGGCTAAACCTCGCTGTCTTCAGCGTGCAAAAAAATTTATTTGAAGTGGCAACCTTAAGACTCACTGCAACATGTTTTTTTGGTAGTACTGCTGCAGGGTCCAATGTGTTTAAGCACTGCTGCTATGTTGAACCCAGTGTACGAACGCCAACCAGATAACGCTACAGATATAGATCTAGCAGCTCGTCTCCAGCATCGACGTTTTGGCCTTATGTGGCACCTGACTGCATTATAAGGAGTATTGTGTTTTGAAAAAATGTGACAAATGTAGAATCCTGTTACCTGGTGCCAGACTGAATGTACAGAAAGCATTGAGATGGTTTAAAAGGAAAGGGCTCATTTGATGCTGCCACAAGTGGCTGAGCACTCTCGGCTGCATTCACTCAATAAACATCTCTCAGCGGCATTGTGCACTCTGGTGCCAATGCACTTGGTTGACTGGTGCATGCCAAGGGTGCTGTGGTACCAGGTAACCACTAAGTGCAATTACATTTACATTTCTTATGATCCATACATCAATTGGCTGTAGTCTCACTCGCATGGAAATATTGTATAGTTATTCTACTCGGACAATTTACAGAGCATACCATAGTTGTACCTGGAATGCATGCTTATACTTATTCGAGGAAAATGAGGCAGAAGTTAAGATACTTCCTCGTTATAAGTCTTCATTTCTAAGAGTGAGAACAATATGTTAAAACAATTTTTTTTAATGCATAAGTTGTGTTCCGAATTTTTATCCTTTATGGAGAAGATAATTTGGCAGCCCTTAGCTGCAGAGGGTTGCCTGTTTCTCTTAAACAATTTATCGTTGTGCTAATGTATTGGTATGGTATGGTATGGTATCAATAACTTTATTTAGGTCCTGAGGGATCAGTCTGGGACTGATGCGGGCCGCTCCCACGTCGGTACAGGGAGGCCGAGCCCCTCTGCCGTCACATGGGCCCTCTGGACAGCCCCGAGTTGGTCCGCCAGCACTTCACTGTGCAGCATCCGCTGCCACCACTGTTCACCTCGAGAACCATCACCGGCTAACGCCAAGCAGCGCCAAAGCATGTGTTCTAAATCGAGCAAAACCCCACACTTACTACAATAGAGTGAAACCCCGCAGTCCGGATTAATTTTGTTCATGATGACCGGGTTAGGGTACGTACGTGTCTGCAGAAGCCTTAATGTAGCCGCCTGTGGCCTACTCAGTTTAGAATGTGGCAGAGGGAATGCCCTGCGCCCTAGGTAATAGTGCTTGGTGATTTAGTTGTAGGTTAACAGCTGGTCCCTGTACTCAGGAGCGGGAGATCCAGCCCCTTCAGGGAGTACACGGCACACTAATCCTCGTGCCTCCCTGTGCGCCACCTCGTTGAGGTTACGCGGGGCTCCCTCCACTGTCCCCATGTGCGCCGGGAACAAAGTAACGGTATGCGAAGTGATATCCCTACCCTGCAGCAGTCTGTTAGCCGGTTCCGCAACAAGTCCTCTCGAGAAGGCTTTAATCGCAGATCGCGAGTCACTAAACACCAAAACTCTTCTTGAATCAATTAGTGCTAGAGCAATAGCCACCTGTTCGGCAACCCCCGGATCTTTGGTATAAATGGAAGCAGCATTTCTAACGCTCCCTTTGCCATCTACCACCACCACCGAATAAGCATATAGTTATCAAATTGTTTTTGTTATTGGATATTGCTGTTTTGGGCCTTCAGCTGTTGTTGTCCTTTGTTTCACAACGTCATTTCTATAATTTTTTTTATTTGCTCAATGAAAGGCTGGTCAAATAATGCTTTGATGTTTCCATATGCGAACTCTACTTTCGTTTTTGTTCATGAGAATTGTCTCATAATTTGTCCTTTGTGTTTTATTTTACTGGAGAGAGTGCAGCTAACACTGCACGGTTGCTTACCTAAGAACTCTCGTTTTTTTTTTTTTTTTACGAGCGCAGTGTTCCTTTTCATGTGTTGCTTTTACTGTCTTATTCTATTTATCCTCTAGTATGTTTATGCTTAGCAGTTATGCGCATGTGATATTTTTGTATTGGTTCGTGTATTAAATGCTCATTGTGCCTTTCAGAAACCAAGGGATAGCATTATGTTGTATTTTTAGTGTCCACTTTGTTTTCATAAGACAGAGGCAGTTTTTCATAATATGCAGTAATTTAGCTTGCCTGTAATGTCTGCCATTGTATTTCACTGCATATATTGTGTACATCATTGCATACTTGTCAAACGATTGATACCAATAACAGGCTTCACAATAAAGATGATGGTGGTTCGAACTGGAGTTTGCCTTGGCTTAGTAATAGTGGCACGTCTTTCATTTGTTGTCCCAAACAGTCCAGGACTGTCCGAGAAGTTGCGTACACCAATGCTCATTGGCTGTAATACCGTCTCAAGCAGTCTGGGCAGATTGAAGAGGCCCATTGCATGCATGCATGACGAATACAAAAAATAGCCAAAAATAGTACAA
Source organism: Dermacentor variabilis (assembly GCF_050947875.1). Classification (NCBI taxonomy): domain Eukaryota; kingdom Metazoa; phylum Arthropoda; class Arachnida; order Ixodida; family Ixodidae; genus Dermacentor; species Dermacentor variabilis. Next base: position 4,918,413 of record NC_134576.1, on the reverse strand, counting down.
AGCACATCCAGTGGATACCTATTAGATGTTGTGGATACAGCCTTACGTAGTACAATGAATGTCCCCTGAACATAAGTGTGGTTACCGTATTTGCTTGCATAATGATTGCACTCGTGTAATGATCGCACCCCTGAATTTTGTCGTCAAAATTCTATTCTTTTTCTTTCCCGTGTAATGATGGCACCCCGAACTTGCCGCAGAGATATGTCATATGTGCCAAGTCTAGCTGATGACCGCACTTACCATCTGTCGAATGCTACGTGAACTGGTGCGTGCAGACCAAGCGGTCTGCATGCACCAAACATTCGTAAGCAGATGCCCCAATTTATCCCTTTCATCACTTTCCACACTTCCATGAAAAAAGAAAAGCTACAACCAAACTTGCCTTCGCTTTATTATTTGTAGGTCTTATAATGGGGGGTGTGGTCAACAACAACAAAAAAGGCGCCTTTCGATTCTTCTCGTCTACGCTCTTGGGCACGCAACAAATCGCGAGCGGCAATGATAGTAGCCACGCTTACACTGATGCGTTAGAAGTGTACCCTATTCATACGCCGACGCTTGTAACACAGCTAAGCTATTCGCCCACCCTTAGCGGAAACGTGCCGTACTAGGGAAAGTAGTGAAATGTGCCGCAGTTTCCACAGCATGCCCGCCATGTATTTCTATGTCACTGGCAGCTAAGCACGCTCATATTTGTTTCTGTCCCCTCAAAGTGGAGATGGCTACGTTACTGCCACAGACTTGCCGATATTAACGATATTATTCATTACTGATACGGAAGAAACTGTTTCAATGCACGTAGTGTACTCCCGAAAAGAAAAAAAGATATAGCGTTCGGCACGTGCGGCTTGCTCCGCCAGCTGCCATTTTTGTTTTGGTGTCCCGCACTGCATACAGTGGCCGCCTCCTGTTTGTTGTCGCCCGCAGCAAAGGCCGGATGACAAATTTTTTTTCTTTTCGCGGGAAATTTAACCCGCGTATGATGGCACCCCTGAATTTGCGGCATTTTTTTTTACAGAAAAGTGCGATCATTATGCGAGTAGATACGGTAATATGGATATCTATTGGATGTAATAAATATATATCAGATGTGGCATATATCCGACCCTGACATTTCATAACATACCACTTGCATGTTCTAGATGCATTTGCGATGATCTATAGTACACCCATACAATGTTTTCTGGGTAAATCTGGGTATCTAATGGGCGTACTGAATGTCCAAGGTGCACTATATTGTGCACATGTAATGGATGTATCTGGCTATCTGGGTCCAAGGGTATTGTGCAGATTCAACGCGGTGCAAAGGTCCAAACGTGTTTCTCGTGTTGTCTTTCCTCTCTGCCGCGCTCCTACCATGCACGCACGCGCTCTGAACAACCTCCCAGTACCGTGTGCCAGACAGCAGCAGCAGCAGTTGGAAAGTCAAAGGAAGGGGCAAGAAAGTAAAACATCTTTATTAATAATACTTGAATGGCGAGAGCAGTGTGGGAGGAACCCTCAGTCCAGGGTCCCTAAGATGATTCCGGCGATGTTTCGAGCCCGCTGTATCACAGCTCGGAGGGTCCGTCGCGGAGCGCATCGTCCCACAGCTCTTTGTTGCGTAGGGGGTAAAGGAGAGTTGGCAAGAGAGGAAAGAGGTTTGCAGTGCACTCAATCGTGACGTGGAAGATTGTGGGCGAGCTGCCACAGCCATGGCAACGATCTGCATAACAGTGTGGGTAGAATTTATTGAGAGAGACAAGACTTGGAAAAGTTGCGGTTTGTAACTGGCGGAATGCCACTGCTTCCTCCCGCGAGAAGGACGGCAGTGGTGCGGCGTGGGTGCGACGAATGCGTGTATATGACGGAGTATGTCTTTGTAACGGAGCAAGGGATTCCCTCACTCTGAACTAGTCGCCTCACCACGCCGAGTCGCCCGGAGGGAAATTTCTCGGGCAACCGTATGTGCGCGTTCGTTACCAGGCAGCGAGGTATGACCAGGGGTCCAGAGTAAGTGGATGCGGGGAGGTGTGGTTAGTGTATTTTGCGGGATCTGTTTGAGAATTTGGTGCGCCGCTCTCGGGATGCCATGTCCTGATAGGAACGCCCGGCATGCCTGTTGCGAGTCCGTCAATATATACACTTCCTCAGGAACACGGATGGCGTGTCGAATTGCAAGAGCAACACCGAGAATTTCTCCGTAAGCGGCATTTGTTCTGCGCATTGCCGCAGAGTCTCTCAGGGATTCGGTGCCATCCAAAACTACCGAGGTATAGCCCTCTTGAGAGCGTGATGTGTCCGTGTATAAAGTATGTGTTTCCGGGATGTTTGCAAGCATGCGGCCAATGTATCGTACACGGGCTTTGCGCCGCCCTTTATCATGCTCGGGGTGCATATTACGTGGCAATGGATGAATACTTAGTGCTTGGCGTATCGCTGACGACAAGCTCGTTGGACGGGTTTCAGACTCAAGGGGTGGGACAGAGTATCCTAGCCGTGTGAGAAGATGGCGGCCAGTGGGAGTGAGCAGGAGGCGCTGGCGATGGCTGACCCAATGTGCCTCTAGCAGCTCGCCTAGTGTGTTATGTGTCCCTAAGGAGACGGTGTGTGGAAGTGTAGTTCGGGAGGCCATGGGCCAGCTTCGTCGCTTTGCGAATCATTGCGTCTATGCGAAGTTGTTGCGCTTGGGTCAACCGCTGAAATGGGAGATGGCATGTAAGGCGGCTGATCACGCATGCCTCCACCAAGCGCAGCAGGTCCTCTTCTCGAAGGCCCGAGCGCCTGTTGGAGACCCTCCGGATCATGGCCAGAATTTGCTCAATCTGTCTGGATAGAAGGGAAACAGTGCAGTTTGACCTGCCATCCGCTTGGACGTGTAGGCCGAGGATACGAGCACGATTAACCTGTGGTATCGGTGTGCCATCCACGTGCACAGTGATAGGGGGAGTAGAGGAACGGCTCCGGGGGCGAATGATTATGAGCTCCGACTTTTCCGGAGCACATCTTAAGCCGCATTTTCTCGCGTACTCGGAAACTGTATCGACTGCTTGCTGCAGTCGGTCATGGATGGCTCCGTCGGAACCCCGTGTCGACCAGATAGTAATGTCGTCCGCATAAATAGCGTGGACGACATCAGGGATCTGGTCAAGTAGCCGCGGGAGCTCTGCGAGCGCGATATTGAATAGCGTAGGGGAAGGAACTGAGCCCTGGGGTGTCCCACGTCTTACAAGGCGAATCGTACCGGATCGATGCGGTCTCATTCCTACGGTGCCTGTGCGATCTAGAAGAAATGCGCGGATATAGTTGTACATGCGAGTTCCACAGTGTGAATGTGCAACATTGCGAATGATGAGGTCATGTCCAACATTATCGAATGCCCCTTTTAGGTCTAAGGCGATGAGTGCTCTCGTTTGGGCGGACGACGGAGGTCCTATGACTTCCTCCCGCAATTGTAAAAGCACATCTTTGGCAGACAGATGAGCCCGATATCCGAATTGAGTTAGAAAAGAATGATTTTTCTTCGAGGAAGGGCTGCAGACGCCGCAAGAGTACATGCTCCATGAGCTTACCAATGCAGGAGGTTAGGGAGATGGGTCGTAAGTTTTCAACCTTAACAGGCTTGCCCGGTTTGGGGATCAGTGTGATGTCGGCGTGTCGCCATGCTTGGGAAAGCATGCCCTTGCGCCAGCAATCACTGAAGATATGGGTGAGGTGGTTAATATCCGCGTCACTGAGGTTACGAAGGGTGGCGAATCGGATGTGGTCGGCTCCCGGTGCCGTGTTGCGGCGTAGGTCTTGTAGAACCACCCGCACCTCGTCAGATGTGATGTCTGCATCGAGCAATTCGTTCGCCTCGCCTACATAAGGATAGTCAGGGTACTGCGTCGGCGCACCTGTGGGTATGAAATGCTTGTCTAGCTCTCTGAGGAGTGTCGAGATATCGTCCCTGTACTCGTGCATTAGGATGTGCAGCTGTTGAAATGTTTTTCCCTTTGTTGTGGTGGGATCTGTGAGTGAGCGAAGAATCGACCACGTTTTTGCTGTGCTCAATGTGCCTGAGAGGCGATCGGAAAATCCTCGCCAGTTATTCCTCGTAAGGATCTCTGCATACTCCTGAGATTCCCGTGTAATTTGATCTATACGTTTCCTAAGTTTGCGGTTGAGGCGTTGCCGTTTCCATCGTCAACCCTCTGCGGGCGTTCCAAAGATGAAGTAAATGCGGGTCTATGTCTGGTGCGCAGTGTGCTCGTGGTGGCCTCTATATCTTGTGCGAGAGAGTCAAGCCAGCGTTCGTACCCTTGGCGCTCAGGTGGGTCCTGGCGACGTTCCCTGAATTTCGCCCAATCCATTATACGCACATTTCGCTCGGGCCTGCGCGCACCCCGTAATGACAAGGTGGTCGCTACAATGTAGTGGTCACTACCAAGGTGCTCCTCTAAAGGCCCGTGCGCAACGACTGGGCCAGTATTGCGCACGAAGGCAAGGTCAGGGCAGGTGTCACGAGATACGCTGTTGCCCATTCGAGTGGGGTGCTCTGGGTCGGTAAGCAGTGTGTATCTCATATTACAGATGGCATTCCATAAGCGGGTCCCTTTAGCCTGCGATTTAACGTAACCCCATAGTTGCGGAGCGTTAAAGTCGCCGGCCACCACACAAACCCGTCAAAACCTACCAAATTCTGTTAGTAGGTGCTGAAAACAGTGCGTTCGCGAACGGTGGGGAACTGTATGCATTGAGTGTAAACGGACTCTCGCTGCGTTTACCTTGCGTAATTATTTCCAATATTTGGTAAGGAATGTCAATGTGGTCTGCATGCGAAATGTAACATGTTTCGAAACTAAGGCTCCCACAAGAGGAGAGACACCCGAGAGCGTGCTGTAGCCGGATAAAGAAGGGGTGCAATTGACTTCCTGTAAGAGGATGACATCGGGAGGGTTCGTGGATGCGGCGATATACTGCTGTAGGGAACCTCGTTTTCGGCGGAATCCCCTACAATACCGCCGCCACACCACTAGTTGCTCCGCGTTACGCGGCGCCATCATCATCGCGAGAGGAAGCAGGTGGTCGTGAATAGGGATGCGGGCGCCGGGTGCCCACATTTGAAGGTTGCGGCCGAGAGCCTTCGTCGGAAAGCGCGCTTTCGTTGTTACCGCTAAGCTCAGGAACTTGCATGGTGCGAAAGTGCACTCTATACATGATTTCACTTGCTCCGTTATCCCTATTTGAAGGGCCTCCATTTGGCGTTCTATCCTGTCCAGAGCCGCCTGCATACTAGTGCCCATGTCTGCCACCAGCGCGTCCATTTGATTTTGCAGGCGCTCACAGCACGCCTCCATGTCTCGACGTAGGCGGGCTATTTCTATTAGAGGATCGGGATTTGGTAACGAATTGGTAATAGGGTAAGGGGTAGGGAGAGATTTACGGGGCTGAGCGAGCTGTGGGGGACCCTCCGCCCGACGTACCTCCCGAGGCATTGCTGTTTTCTTCTCCGGGGTCCGCTGCACCCCTGAAGGGACCAGGGTCACCTTGGCTGGGGCGTTGGTCTGCAGGGCCTTCTTGTAGGGTTGTTGGTAAGATGGGGAAGGAGGGCGCTTCTCTGGGAGGCACACCGATGCGTCGCGCGATCGGGACCGAGACTTGGAGCGGGTCCGGAACTTGCGACGGGAGCTCGAACGGGTCTCCGACCGAACTTTTCTGGTCTTCTTCGTTGGTGCGCGCGACGTTCGGGTCTCCGCCGTATCTGTGGTAGTGGTCGGGTCGCTGGAGGGTTGGAGTTCACGCTGCTCTTTCTCGAGAGCTTTCCGCACCCAAGCTTTGTTCAGTGTCTGTCTAGCACGCCGCGGGCAGTTTGGATCCGCTGTAGGGTGGGTCCCGTCACAGGATCTGCAGGGTGGGGTGCACGGATGTGACGGGGTGGGGTTGTCAGTCCCGCACGTCGCGCAAATGACCACGTGCGGCGTAGGACAGTAATCAGCCCAATGGCCGAGCTTGTGACATATCTTGCAAACCAGTTGACGGGGTCGACGGGGGTAGCAGCGGAGTTCAGCAGCATAGAAACGCACGTAGCGAGGCACTTTAAGTCCTTCAAATGTTACCAACGCAACGTTGGTTTGACCCATCATTCGTGCTTGAAGTATTTGTGTTCCAGGAGCCACAAGCTCATCCACTAGCTTGGAAGACGGTGTATCGGGCAAAAGACCAGGAATAATTCCCTTGCATGAGTTGTCTGGGGCCGCAAAATGTGTTGTGATGGGATAGACCCGCTAACCAAGGTTCAGCTCCCTCACCTTGTACAATGCGTCGGCTACGTGTGACTGGGGTGTGCTGATGATTGCCAAGCTCTGCTGAGGTCGCAGTCGGAATATGATGTCCTGACGATCGTCAGTGGTAAAGCCGGCTGCACTCCAAAGAGCACTGGCGAGTTCTGGGCGCGTCCACTTATCGAGACAAAGTCCTCCGTGAGGCCGCAGAATTATCTTTTCATCGTGCAAAGGAAGTTGAGGGAGGTTCTGATTCCGAATGCGCTTGCGTACGGCAGGCTGGGAGGCGTCCGGAATGCCCAAGATGTTTTCGGAGGGTTGTGTCTTAGCGCGCGTTTGACGGATGCGTCACTTACGTATGGCTGTCTTCCAACAGCCACCTCTGTCGTCGTCAGTTTTGTCGTCGTAAATGTTCGGGGCAGCATCTTCCTCCATTCTTTCCCCGATCGGAGTGTCCACCTCTCGCTGTTGGGAGGGAAAACTGGCGACGATGGGATCGGCGGCCACTCCCGCGGTATCCACCTCGGGCGTATTCGTTGTTGAGGAACGCGCGGCGGCGTTCTCCGTCGCCGATTGCGTCTTCTGCTCGTTGTAAAATGACGTTGCTGTAGATAAATACTCCATCGAAACAGAGCGGTGAATTGGCCGAAGGCCCTTTGCACGCCCGTCTAGAACATGGGCCTCGGAAGAGCTCGTCGCTTGGCGCTCTTGGTTCATGGTGTAGAAAACACGCCAAGGCAGCTATGGCCCCGGCAGGGGCAGCCGCGTTGGAACTGCTTCAGAGCTGTAGAGGCGCGGGGAGCGGCAACAAAGTCCCGGGAAGAAAAGGCGGTCGGTGGGAAACGGCGAGAAAGCCGCTTCCCATATGACTCCCGGCGAAAGCGGCCCGGGCAAGGGCGGTCAAGGGCGGTCGGTGAAGGTCGCGTAGTCTCGGTGGTTGCGGAGCGCGCCGACGACACGTCCGTTCACTTCGGCCGACCGATTCTCACTCAGGAAGGGGCAAAGAAAGCTTCGCTTTAGAAAGTTCGATGAGCTTGCAGTTCTTGCCTCCGGAACTCTGCTGATTGGTCTCCCTCGGCAGTAGGTGGTTGCCGACGCATAGGAGAAAGCGACCGTCGACGTGGAGAATGAGAATGGCGACTGTCTGAATGGCGGTCGAGATCAAAGGGTCTCGGCAGCAAGTCGGCAGCATCTCGGGAGAGAATCTCGGCGGCATGTTGTGGCGTGGAGCAGAACTGGTCAAAGACACCATTGTTAGACATGTTACAATGACAGAAGCGCACAACGTGACCAAATAGGCCTGTTGTGTTGCATGCGCCGCATGTCGGCTCAACAAAGACGCTGGGGTGACTGTCGTGGAAGGGGAGCCAGGGGAACCCGGTGCTTTGGTAGTAGGATGGAGTAGGATGGTGGGGGTGGCCTTGCGATCGCGGCAGCGTAGTTGAGCGGCGGAGGTGTGACCCGACCTTACCTTGCACACCGCAACAGACGGCCTCCGACACGTCCGATGCCATGATGCGAAATCGCATGTAAGTGTTTGTATCCCCGAAAGCGATCGCTCGACAATCCCTGCTCGTAACGATCACATCGCCCAACGGCAACATTGATGAGTTCGAATTGTGTAATTACTTGTTGAGATGTGAAAAAGCAGGATACTGGGTACGTCTTATGTGCATAACATTTCATGCTGACCTGCTTGGGCTTCGATTTCGGAAAATTTGTTTCGTCTGATAGTGCTTCTCATTTTCACCCTAATGAGCTGGGGATGCGGCTGGCACATGAAAATGCATGCCACCTGTGACCAGCGAAGCTTCACAATATTGGTTGCGACCATGAGAGCAATAAGTTAATGTATGTGTGCCTATTACTCAACCAGCTTGCATTCTTAACATCAATGGCCAGCAGTTCGAACACATATCGGTTTTGAGCTGCTACACAAGCATATAACGGAGAGACGGAACGAAGACGGGCTAGCTGCAGCGCCTTCGCTAACTGCAGAAAATGTAGATATCACCACTATACATACGCGAGATATGTGAATACCACCAGAGAAAGATGAACTGAAAATGTACTGCAATGTGTGTGAATCAATGTCTGCAACTTGCGCAGAACACGCAGATAACATGCACGCATCGAAGCGCGGCACACTGTTCACTGCCGGGAAGAATTAAGCCTTCATGGGATACACACACACAAAGCTTCAAATAGTCCACCGCCACTCATATCGCACCGCTTGGCAATGCGGAACAGTGCATTAGAACCTAAGAAGATAACGCTAGAAGTAAGGAAATCTGGAGATGACCTTTGCCAGTTGGCTGATCGAGGTAAATTTGAGTCCTCAAGCGCCCACGTTGCAATCCGTCAAGTCCCCACAACGATGGCGTCGAGCGCCCATCGCCTCTTTTAGTCGCCTGCTAGCCAGAGAATTTCTAGAGACCAGCCAGACCAAATTGTCCTGGCAGCCCGCGGGTAGCCAGAACCGTCCATACCGAGTAAAACGAACGCCCAGCAGAAGTGCATGGCGCAGTGGGCGGAGCAACCCGAGAGAAAAGGCGCTTTGGCTGGCTCTGGCAGCCCGCGGGTAGCCAGAAGTGGAAGATCGAAGAGGCACAGTGTTGGTGCAGGCGGGCGCTATCTTGAAAGCGATCTGCGTTGGGGACAGAGTGCGCCAAGTGCTGATAGCTGAATTCGTGTGTGTTGTGCTCTCACCACTTAGTTCAGGTTGAAGTGATAGATAGCACGAAGGTGAATTTACTCGTTGCTATGGGCCCTATCTTGAAAGTGATCATATTACCTGACAGATATTCTCGTTGGGTAGGCACAGAAATGCTTAGGCATTAAAAAAAAGAACATATTGTGAATATCAGTTCGTATATTAGATGTCTTTAGACAATTTGTGATGCTTATCGTGTAGAGTGAGGTAAGTACTCCTAAAGATATAAATGGTGCACACAATAAGTTCCTACAAATATTTGAACAATGTTATTGTTTCCCTTCTAGAGAAAACTTACCATGGCTGTAAAAGAAGTGCGCAAACCGTGGGTCGCTCAATAATTATTGAACCTTATTAATGTGAAACACAGGATGTCTGAGACCTTTTAAGACGATGCTTTAGCTCGTGGGCTCCCATCTAAAAACACAGGAAAGGATAAATCGTTTTTCTCGGCAACCGCAGCACCAAAATTGATGAGGTTTGTTGCATCTAAACAAAAAGTTAGAATCTACACTTGCGGACAACTTTCTGTGGCTATGAAGCGAAAGCTATGGAGGTAAAGCGTGCGCAAGTGAGAGCGCTTTTGAAAGGAGTCCTGTGTTTTAATTCACGTTAGTTTAGGCTGAGGTTTAGGCTATTTTGCGGCTTTACCCTTCAGTGTCTTGGCAAACACGAAACTATCGCATGTGGAAACGGCGTCAATTCAGTGTATGTTCCAAGCAATGACAGGCACTGTCAAAACACTGCCGGACTACTCGGTGCAGTAACACGTCCAGCAGCCACGCGCCCGCAGCTTACCCTTTATGGCCACAGAAACTTGTCCGCCAGTATAGCGACTTGGTAGCGATTTTTTTATTTATGCCGTTGATATTTTAGAATAAAAATTTTTAAACATCGCAAATGCTAAAAAGCAACACTATCAAGCTTTCAACTCTGTGACTTGGCAATGGAATAATTCACTGACGATTATACGATACTCCATAATGCAAAATTTGAGTGCCCGAATCATCGGGAGATTGCGAGACGTAGCACGTGGTTGACGAGCGGGCACGATTCACAGCAGCTGCTGCAGACAGACCTACGCTCATGCAGCGCTTTGTTTCCATACAAACAACGCGCACATGGTGCCATGTCGTAGCCATCGTCGCCACACAACCCGTCTTGCGCAGCACTATGCTTTTTCTCGCGCGCTTTTGTTCCAACTACGACGAGAGCGGCCCTTTACCATGGGAAAATAATGCCGGTAGTGCTATCGGCGACAACATCCAACCTTACTCCAACCATCGCTCCTTGCAGGAGCAGTGATTCCCGTCACACACGCTGGTACCACGGACTGACCTCAGCAGCTGATGTCGCGGACGAGAGTAGTGCTCCCCACCTCACGCCACCTTGCACCCCTCCCCCTCGGAAGCGCAGATGAGATCGCCCACTCGGTGGAGGATGCCGTGGCCTCCGGCAACTCAGCGCACGCGCAGGCCGTTTCCACTGAGATCCTCCTCCATTTTCCGCCTAATTCTTTCCCTGTAGCCTCCTCCTCCACTTTCCTCCTCGCGCACTCTTCTTTCGTCTGCGTAGCGCTGCCCTCCGAGCTCGCTTTCATCTTTCGCTTTGCTTGTTCGTTCGGTTACGAGGTACAACGCCGAGGCACGTCGATTCTCAATGCAGGAACGGGTGCCTAAAAGCTGCACTCTAAAACAATAAAATTTTGTAAATGTCACCTAATAGTATATCTAAAGCGGACAAAATCGATGTATTATATGTGGCTCTCAAATAGACCACTAATATGTGAAAAGCACTTTTGCAAAACCCTCGTAAGCAATGTAACACATTCACATAATATATAGTACCATCATTTTTTTCTGCTTTGAATGTTCTAACGGATTCAGTTACACAACTGTGATATTTGTTCTTGGTGCAGAGCTATGAATTTTCAAACTTCGTGCTTCTATTTGTTTTCAGACATACCAATATTTGAAAATTGCATTAAAAAATCCGCGTGTTGATAAAATTGCATAAACAGAAGCAAGGTTTGGGTACGGGCTAGTTGGTATTCAACGGTATCAATCGTCACTTACAGCGCATACATAGACGAGGGACAAGAAAAGGTTGACGAAGACAACCACTGACTTCCAACTGATTTTTATTTTCAGAAACAAACATATATATGCTGCGACACCAAGACAAAAGCGCCCCTACAGAGCATCAGCCCGACATGAGTATGCATTCAACGTTCATCACCTAAGATGAACGAGAGCGCATGTGCGACCTCAGAAAAACCAGTTCTTTGTCTGTTAATGCAATTGATGGCTTGCTAACTGAGTCACCATCGGCAATCGCTGCTGCTTCAATGATAAGTCTGGCGCATTCATTAGAATGCCTAGCTGAGATAGTGGTTTCTTCAAGAAGCGGGATACACAGCATTGTGAGCAATGAACACCTAGAAACCCTTCCCGCCCTTTGTTGCTGTGTTCTTGTAACCTAACGTTAAGACATCTACCTGTCTGCCCTACATAAGACCGACCGCATATCAGAGGTATCTTATACACAACACCTTTCGAACAAACTGTATACTTTTTTCTATGATTAATATTGCCATCAATTGCATTAACAGATAAACAACTGGTTTTTCTGAGGCTGCACATGCGCTCTCCTTCATCTTAGGACATGAATTTCGAATGCATACTCATGTCGGGCTGATGCTTTGTAGGGGGCGCTTTTGTCTTGGTGTCGCAGTATATATGTTTGTTTCTGAAAACAAAGATCAGTTGGAAGTCAGCGCTTGTCTTCCTCGTCCTTTTTTTTGTCCCTCGTCTATGTATGCGCTGTAAGTGACGATTGATACCATGCATAAAAGTGACGATAGAGGAATTCTGGATCAAGCTACAGAACAGGTATTCGACTTTAACTCGGGAAGAGGACCTTAGAGTTAAACCAATGAACGACAATCTTATGGACATCATAAAGGAGGGTGCAATAGAAGTCGGTGGTAACTACGTTAGACAGGATGCCAGTAAGCTATCGTAGGAGACGAAAAATCTGATCAAGAAACGCCAATGTATGAAAGACTCTAACGCTACACCTAGAATAGAACTGGCAGAACTTTCAAAGTTAATCAACAAGTGTAAGACAGCTGACACAAGGAAGTATAATATGGATAGAATTGAACATGCTCTCAGGAACGGAGGAAGCCCAAAAGCAGTGAAGAAGAAACTAGGAATATGCAAGAATCAGATGTATGCGTTAAGAGACAAAGCCGACAATATCATTACTAATATGGAAGTGATAGTTCAAGTGGCTGAGGAGTTCTATAGAGATTTATACAGTACCAGTAGCACCCATGACGATAATGAAAGAGAGAATAATCTAGAGGAATTTGAAATCCCACAAGCAATGCCAGATGAAGAAAGCCTTGGGAGCTATACAAAGGGGGAAGGCAGCTGGGGAAGATCAGGTAGCAGCAGATTTGTGAAGGATGGTGGGCAGATTGTTCTAGAAAAACTGGCCACCCTGTATACGCAATGCCTCATGACTTCGAGCGTACCGGAATCTTGGAAGAACGCTAACGTAATCCTAATCCATAAGAGAGGGGACGCCAAAGAGTCGAAAAATTATAGACCGACCAGCTTACTGTCCGTTGCCTACAAAGTATTTCCTTAGGTAATCGCAAATAGAATCAGGAACACCTTAGACTTCTGTCAACCAAAGGACCAGGCAGGATACTCTGTAAAGGATACCCAGCAATAGACCATATTCACACTATCAATCAGGTGATAGAGAAATGTGCGGAATATAATCAACCCTTATATATAGCATTCATTGATTACGAGAAAGCGTTTGATTCTGTCGAAACGTCAGCAGTCATGGAGGCATTACGGAATCAGGGTGTAGACAAGCCGTATGTAAAAATACTGAAAAATATCTATAGCGGCTCCACAGCCACCGTAGTCGTCCATAAAGAAAGCAACAAAATCCCAACAAAGAAAGGCGTCAGGCAGGGAGATACGATCTCTCCTATGCTATTCACAGCGTGTTTACAGGAGGTATTCAGAGACCTGAATTGGGAAGAATTGGGGATAAGAGTTAATGGAGAATACCTTAGTAACTTGCGATTCGCTGATGATATTGCCTTGCTTAGTAACCCAGGGGACCAATTGCAATGCATGCTCACTAACCTGGAAAGTCAAAGCAGAAGGGTGGGTCTAAAAATTAATCTGCAGAAAACTAATGTTTAACAGTCTCGGAAGAGAACAGCAGTTTACGATAGGTAGCGAGGCACTGGAAGTGGTAAGGGAATACATCTACTTAGGGCAGGTAGTGACTGCGGATCCGGATCATGACACGGAAATAATCAGAATAAGAATGGGCTGGGGTGCGTTTGGCAGGCATCCTCAGATCATCAACAGCAGGTTGCCATTATCCCTCATGAGAAAAGTGTATAATAGCTGTGTCTTACCAGTACTCACCTACGGGGCAGAAACCTGGAGGCTTACGAAAAGGGTTCTACTTAAATTGAGGACGACGCAACAAGCTATGGAAAGAGGAACGATGGGTGTAACATTAAGGGATAAGAAAAGAGCAGATTGGGTGGGGGAACAAACGCGTGTTATGACATCTTAGCTGAAATCAAGAAAAAGAAATGGGCATGGGCAGGACATGTAATGAGGATAACAAATGGTCATTAAGGGTTACGGACTGGATTCCAAGGGAAGGGAAGCGTAGCAGGGGGCGGCAGAAAGTTAGGTGGGCAGATGAGATTAAGTCTGCATGGACAACTTGGCCACAATTAGTACATGACCGGAGTAGTTGGAGAAGTATGGGTGAGGCCTTTGCCCTGCAGTGGGCGTAACCAGGCTGATGATAATGATGAACAAATGTTGCTACCAATTGTCGATAAAATTTGACTTCTTTTTCTCAAATGCAACAATCTTCATTAAAATCGGCCTAGTGATTATCCCATAAAAGCGTTTCTGCATTTTACATGTACTTGAATAGGCAGCATCGGAGTTGAGCCCATCTAAAGCTTCCTGTGACAGCGAAATGTTATGAGAATTAAAATCATTTAGGAACAAACTGGACAAAGCCATTCATAAATCGAAAGAGTATTACAGACGAGCTTTCGTCAGTGATTGGCTTCGGAAAAGTGACATCGTTAGGAAAAAAGTTAAATAACCTATTAAAAAAAAAGAGTGTGTCAGATGCTGTCAACCGCACGGTAGTTGATAATGTTTTACTACGCGGGGATGAACCTGTCAACAGCTTTAATGATTTTTTTTTGTGAAGATAAGAAGCACTGCTAATTCCTTGGTTACTTTCGATGGTGTTCCAAGGTTGCCACACTCAAGTTTCTTTAGCCTACTCCTATTTCTGAGGTGACAGCACTTTTTGTGGTAGAATGTGTAATCTAATGTGTTTTATTTTTTTGTGGGCCTCAGAAATAGTCATAGTAATGATGCAGACGAATTAGTAATTAGGCCTGTTAGGTATGTACTCTATTTGATCGCCCTTGCGATAACACATATATAACAGAGCAATTTCTAGTGGTGTTCTTCCAACTAGTATATGGGTAGCCAGAGTAAAAGTATTATATAAATGAAGTGACAAGAATAGCTTTTCTAACTACTGCTCGGTCTCAATTTTGTCAGTTTTTAGAAAGACCTTGTGAAAGTTATTAATACCCGCATTGACAATTTAGTAAAAAAACTTAATCTCTTTACAAAGCATCAGTCTGGATAAAAAAAAATGGTCCACAGAAAGCACACTGCTGCTTCAAAAGAGATTGTATTAGAGAACGTTGAAAATAAAATTACACTAGGGCTTTAACTGGACTTCAGCAAAGCCTTCGATCAAGTCAATCATAGCATAATATTAGAAAGAATGGGTACTGTGATGTGCGGTGCGTGACATGGTGCGGTGGTCAGGACGGACAGAAGCAGACGCCAAGAAGTGCGCGCGCTGAGGCTCCGAGACGAATTCCATGCTGGAGGAAAACGACGACGCCGAAGAGCGTCCGGCACGTGAACGCGCGGCGCAAGAAAACGAACTAACAGAAGAAAAGCCAACCAATTAGGAAATACCACGGGGCGTCAGGCAGCCAATCGGAAAATGACTAATCGGCCAGAGCGGAAGAAAAGGCGAGGTGCGCTGGCAGAAGGGGGAGACGCCGGGAAAGTTCCAGGAAGCGACGCCAGGAGAAGGTCGGCCACCGGACCGGGAGTTGAAGACGGACCGTCGGGTTCCGGACCCGAGCCACCAGGACTTCACCCGACCGGGGCCTCCTGCCAACCCGTTCCTGTGCGTCGCCAGCCTACCCGAGCGTGCCGCCAGCTGCTCAAGGGCGGCGAGCTTCTGCGCCTCTGGGCAGGACGAGAGCAGTCGGGCTACGGGCCCGAGTTCTACGCCCAGCTGCCCGGCCAGAACGCCACCCCCGTCTGTCGTGCCGCCTGCTGCCCGAGGCCGGCGTTCGAACTTCTGCGCCTCTGGGCAGGACGAGAGCAGTCGGGCTACGGGCTCGAGTTCTACGCCCAGCTGCCCGGCCAGAACGCCACCGCCGTGTGCTCGTGCCACCTGCTGCCCGAGGCCGGCGTTCGAGCTTCTGTGCACGTGGGCAGGACGAGAGCAGTCGGGCTACGGGCCCGAGTTCTATGCCTAGCTGCCCGGCCAGAACGCCGCCGCCGTGTGCTCGTGCCACCTGCCTTCTATCTACAAGCCAGAGCAAGCGTGCTCCGGTCACCCGGTCAACCATCCTATACCCCGACCTTTGGTGAGACCAGCGCAACTCCTTTCGTCAGCTTGCCGCCGCGTCTCCACGTCGAGACTGTTATGTGTCCCTGCCCTCGTGGCAAGCCCGGACACGCGCACTATTTAACGCCATACTAGCCCCAAGTGTTTCTTATCGCCGTTATGTCTATTTGAGTGTTTATTTTATGCTTTCTATTCCCTTCTATTTATTTTAAGCTTCTTTCTAGTTCCATTAAAAGTTTGTGTGTGTTTTCAAAACCAACGGCTTTGTCCTCAATTAGGTTCTCGGAGGCGCCGCCAATGAGAACCGTTAAAGCCTTTGAGTACAAGAACCAATTGGGCATCACAGATACAGATTTCGGTAAGTTCCTCTGCCCCTTTTTCGCTCTCATCTAGATAAAAGATTTCAGTGTGCCAAAATAGGCAAATGCAAGTCGCACTTGAGACGAATTGCTGCAGGAGTACCACAAGGGAGTATTTTAGTGCCTATTTTCTTTGCTATACATATAAACGACACCATAAAAATACCAACTGTCAATTATTTATGCTGATGACTGCAGCCTTCTTTGAGGGAAAATATTTATCTAGTATTCAACTGAATCAAGCATGTTTTGCCTTGATCCCTGGTGCAAGGCGAGCAGCTCGGCACTGAATGAAACAAACGCAAAGTGCTTCATATATCGTGCACTTGGAACACTGGCTGCAGTAGCTCAGAAACTTACCCTCGGTCCATACACTGTCCATATTGAAACAATTGGCATCATCTTTATTGAACACGTAGAATGAACAAATAAAACAATAATGTCAAAATTAGGTAAATGTGTTGGATTAATGAACTGTCATCGATATAATCTCCCAAAGAAGGATTACTATACAATGGCCTTTTTAACTCGCGTCTGTGTTACTGCATGCTTCTATGAGGTAAAACTACAGCAATTAATATATGCAAACTGAGAATGCTGCAAAAAAAGCTGGTTTGGGTGATTTTGAATGCTCCCTTTCTAGAGCACACTTTTCGTCTTTTTCAGAAACCTTAGATATGGCTAAAAAATCAGGCTTCTATAATTGCAAGTTATTATGCTCTTACAGGAAGGCAGCACTGGGCAGACACTTTTCTCAACCTGATGCACCTTGAGCGAAATCTGTTTCCCATCGCTTCCGATATAAACTGCCTTGGCATATTACATTTTTACTCAAGCACTATGGAGCGTACCGCATTCAACATGTTTTGCCAATGACTATAAACTACTATGACTCACTACAAATATACACTTCATTCCTTACAAAAAAGAGATAAGAGCATTATCTTTGTGAAAATTGAGACAGGCTTTTTTTTATATTAAAGCTTTATCGCACTTTGCGTTTTTCATAAATTTTATGTTGTATGCATGGCCCTCTACTGAATTTCTGCATTCAACTGTGCACAGTACATTTTTGCAAGAGCATGTGTCGACGTTGTCCTATCATACGTGCTGCACAGGTGCGTCCAGCATGATACACATCTGTGTGTGGAACCTCGCATCACTTGCACGATGACACTTGAAGGTGTGTTTATTTTCCCTGCTCTCAATGTTGTGGTTACGAGTGTGGCACACTATTTTCACTGCTGATAGGTGGCAGGGGTCCTGCTTCCTGGCCACTTTATTTCACTGTATATGTTCCGGCTACACTAAAGTTCTTATTCACTGATTAGTCACCAACATATGGTGATCTACTCAAAGAGCTAGCTGGCGTTGGCATGACATGTACTTCCCTTTAATTTGTTGTTGCAGGTGAAGTTGCAGGCTATTGCAGGCCATTGTACCGCCCAGTTCTTGGCCAACCCTCCAGTGTGTGCCATTGCATATAAATCATTAATACATGTGCTTCTTGGCTTGTTCTGGGTATGTGCCACAGTATGGATATCATAATCAATGCGTGAAAGAGGTAGTAGGTGTTGACATGTGGTCTAATTGTTAAGAGCATCGGGGCGAGGGGAGGGGCAATGTTTCAATGCCTTCACTGGACACGTTTCATTTTATTTAAGTGAAGGGGAATCTACTCGGCAAGAACCCAACCAGCGACCGACCGATAGACAGCAGACTGACTGACCTTGGCAAAAACATGGTATGGTAGGCAATGAAAGCTTTGCCTTGAAGAAGCCAAAAGAACTGATGCTCCTCCAGCGATACCTATCATTGAGTCTACTAAAGGCTACCATAACTGGCATTTTTTTTAAAACAGGCATGATGGCATAGTAAAACCAACTGTGAGAATGGTCTGTGGAAGTGGGAATTTTATTTAGAACCATCTTCATACATTTAGGAAAGAATGCGAGAAAAATGTACTAACTGGGAAAAAGTACAATTCGAACTCACCAAAAAAACGCCAGCTAGCTCTTTGAGTTGATTGTCGTATGTTGGTTTGGGTTAACTTCCCTGTAGTTAAACTCTATATAATGCGAGCCTTTGTGCCAATTGTTCCTGCTTAAGACCCCAACATGTGCCGAGCTGGTTGAGCCTGAGCGGCCCGAGACATGCACTGTTTTTTTGGCGACTTCGTACGTTTTCGCTCCTCGAATTCGGCCAGGATCAGCAGCTTCATTGAGTGGGGGCACTTCGGCAGGAAGTTTTGACGTGCCCACTCGGCACGAGGTGCTGATGTGCATCGAGAGGCTGTGGCCTGAGCGATCTGAGCCAGACCGTGTCTGATTCTTATTGCGTAGTGTTTTAAGGGGGTGATGGGAAACCAAAACGAAGTGGAGTCACTGGGCAATGCTAGAGTACGATGCCCATGATGCTGCTAGAGTGAAACATCACGATCAATTTGTGCCACCTGCAGCAAGGAAAGATGGCACGTTTGGGATATCGCCTACCAAAAGTGTGCAGTGTGCTTCCCAAGGTACTACGTTCCACGTGCTGAAGATGCTTATTGCGTTAGGGTTGGTGGCGATAGCTGGATGTGGCATGTGACGACCCAGGAGGATATTTGCTGTTACTGTAATAGGAAGCTCAGTGTGTGCTGGCATTTTCATGTGAGATGGGCAAGCGAGTATTAAGGGGAAGTTTCTGCAGCAGGCAGCCACTGTTTTTGATCATGCACCTCACGCCTTTTCTTGTTTGCATGGAATCTAGTGGCCGGAAAATGTATAACATAACAGTTTGGCAATGTACTAAAAGTTAGTGCTGGTGTTTTGCAGGAATGTATGAATGGCAAAAAATCGTAACTGTATTGGGTCATTTTGTTGTTCTCGGTTGCAAACGTAGGCACAGGGAAATCGCAATGGGAACGCATCAATGAGGTGCTACTGTTTTAGGAAAGATGGTAGCAGCAACTTCATGACGTGGATATTTTTGTGTATAACAACGGCATTTCACACCCCACACATTACTTGGTCGCAGCAGTTCCATTCGGTAACACGAAAGCTTGCAGGTATGCTCAACCGGTCTGAATAGCCAATTCTTGCTTTTCAACACACCAACATGCACGGTTGCATTGTTATGGTCATTAAGCATGGCTGTACTAGTACTGTTAAGGAGAGAATACCCACTGAATATGCAAAAAAGAATACGGACTGTGCTTGAAGAGCAGGGATCATCATCATTCATTTGGATGTATGCTATAGGTATCATGATAAGCAGAATAGAGTGTTAGCCCTGACAAAGTATTTCAACCTGACGCTTGCACTGAGCATGTTTATTCACACTATAATACATACCTAAAATGTCAATAAATACAATAGATCACATTTCTTGCTTCCTGATTAACACTGTTACACTCATTACTTCTTCCATGACATAAATAACAAGAATAAACAGATTTCACAAGTGGTCTGACACACCGTTTCAAAGATAAATCTGCGTAACAATAAGAAAATTGAACATGGTCAATATAAACCCTTCTGCTATAAGTTTATCTCTATAAAATGGCAATGACAAAGCTAGGAAGCTTTTTACACAGTGTGCATGCAACCGGATTCAACAATGATGCTGTGTACATGTCTACACATCAGTTGGTACGTAACACAGAGCTACTGTTATATACACTGCTGAAGCATTGAAACCTTCATCAAACAATGTTGAGAATTCTTGCTTGAAAACAACATGATGGCAGTCACAAAATGTTGTATGGCACAAACACCTGCAAAGGTAAAAACAGAAAAAGAAAATATGGGTAGGAATATTTTTTGCAGACTTTTGGCAACTATGGCAAGAAACCATAATGCAATACAAGAAACAGTAGCTGTTGACAAAGCATACCTAGCTAATGGAGATGTGTCAAGTGTTAGAGAGCAACCACTGACAGGAAAGGAAAATGATGCACAAATATGCAGTAGGTGTCTGTACACGAATGCATCAACTGAATTTGCATAGATGCAAAATCGACTTGGAGTGCACATAGTAGTTGAAAACGGTGGGGGCTCCTCACAGAATGCAGTTTAAATTGCTGCACTAGAAATGTCACAGAGTTAACTAGTAAGCATTTACACCAGCGCATTATTATTATTGGTGGTGGTTTGTGGTTTTACATTTACAACGAAGATGTAGCTACACTTTTTTGTCATGCCCTAGCCTTCTAGTCACTACTGGTACATAGAAACCACCCAATGGGGAAGCCCCTGCACAGCTGCAAAACATGAATAGAAACCATGGCACAGCTATGCCTAACACGAGGCTCATGCACGAAAAAGGTGCAACCATTTATAAATTCGTACAAAAAGAGCAGAAAATCTTGGCAAGTACTGGCCAAGGTATGTGTTGTGTTTTCAGACTCTGCATTCACTTGGACAGAGGTGTCCAGCCATGACTTCTTTCTTGTGCGCATTGAAAGTTGAGCTGTGAACGACTATTGCACTGCGCACCATGTGTATTTCCTGCTGCTGAGATGTATGCCATCCGTCTGCTGCCCTGTACAACAAAGTGACTGGTTAGCATGTCTAGTTGCAATCCCCAGTAGTGAGCACTGTTTTACAACAGATGGTAAAATCCACTGACCGGCTGTGTGATCCACTTTCCTCAGCAGAAAAGCAACCAAGCGTCACTCTGGTAGCTAATTTTTAGCTAAAGCAAGTTGGCAGGCTAGTTGGTACGGATTCATGATTACAATGTGCAGAGCCAAGACGCAACAAGGCAGTTTCCAATCCTTTATCTATCAACTTGCTCAGTTCACACTACTCCTAAACTTCTATTCTCATCCACGCGTGCAAAACCTCCAAAATGTGCAGTAATACAATTTTGTCTTACGAAATCTCTGTTAGAGTCCTGCAGCGGGTAGTGAGAAGGGTAGCAAGAAAGTCAGCAGTTGACACAGCTTCTTCTGCCCCTGAATGATTGGAGAAACTCTGCAAGAAATGAGCGTCTGTCCTGTCCACCTGGCCTCTCTTTCTTCCACATAATTTTCCCACTCAGCGCAATGAAATCTACAAGAAGGTCAACTCAGACAAGAAAGAGACAACCATCTGCCTTATACAGCACTGCAAACAATTTGTGGATCCTGTAAAAACGCTTTGTATTCGATGCCCGGGCAAAAAAGCATATATTGGTCAGACATGTCAATGTATTAGTAGCATGCACGCAAGCATCATTAAAATGCTATAAAAGCTACTTTGGGCCATTTAGGCACACATTGCTGAGAGTGCGGCTGTGCACAGATCTTTGAAAAAACTTCTATATATTTTCAATCAGTCCCAAGGTAATACCTGTGTCACACGGGCCCATTTAGAAGGCATTCCAGTCGACGGCCTTCAAAACGCCACAACTCTATCGACTCAAAGGAGTTGGCGCGCTGCTACATGGCACTTTTAAAAGGCCGTTGAGTGGTTTGGGTGTTTCTCATAAAATTGTGTGGCGCTGCAAACCTTTATTTTCGTTTTCATGTCACAAAAAGTTAAACAACATTAAAACCACTTAAAAGCACTGTAATTTCTTTCATGTTTGTTTATACATTTAAAAAATTTGTTTATACATTGCCATACATATATGTTTAGTTTTTAAGTTGTTGAGTAGCGAAACTGCGGCAACGTTTGCGCCGCTCGATGCGGCTGCCGTTTTGGTGTGAGTTTACATGTTTCGAACTTCAAAGTGCACTATGGTGCGCTATGACTGCACTCTTGCTCTGCTGCTAGAGTGATAGAGAGACAGAGGCTCAAGATGACAAGGCTGCTATGATATTCTATATATAGTATTTTTAGAGCATTTGGTTTGATTTGTTTTTTCTGACCGTGAGTAAGAGGACACTGTGAACTAGAGGGCATGTTAGCGCTGTTTCCGCTTCCGTTGCCCAAAGGCCATCCAGATTTCGATAGAGTTGTAGGGTGCTCCGTTGACTCGACAGACTATTGACTCGGCGGCCTTCGAAACTGCCTGCGTAGCAGCTTGAACTTGACCTTTGAGTCAACTGACTATTGGATGGAAGGCCTTCCAAACACCTGTGTGACATGGGTATAAGATGACAAGAGAAATTATTGAGACTTAAGAAATTGCAAAAATGAAAGAAAAGCACATGAGCATGTATTCAGTGTCGCTATCGGATAAGGAGGTGCAGTTTCTTGAATTATCACTATAGCCCTTCGCAGTCTGTTTTTATTACACTGAGGACACATGTACCACTGAATGCTAATACAGTAAGAATTAATAATCCAGATTTCAAGGGACCAAAAAAAGTGAATTATCCTTCTGTTTACTGTGCTATACTGTTACACGAAGGACAAAAAGAGACTGACACACATGTGTGCCTCCTTTAAAAATGAAAGCCCTATGCGAAAAAGTAAATAACAGCATAAAAAAATCAGTCAGAAACAAATGTGAAATAATGCACGCAGACAGGCATTTGGAATGTGTTGATAACGTTGTCTACAAAATCACTTTCACGTGCGGAAAATCAAACATAGGACAGATAGGCTGTGTGGGGTTCTCACTCATGCTCTTGGGACAAAGGAACGACAACACAGTAGTGCAAACAATCACAAAGGCATTTATTGCACCTTTCATAGACCAATGCCTGCTAGCCGAGTTGCTATCCACAAAATATGCCGATGGGCGCGCGACAAATTGCGGAAGTCCGACTCATTGTGACCGGATAACGAGCGAATATGTTAACCCCATGCTGGACACCAATGCCAGGTCATTTGCGCGTACGGTCAGCCGAATGGTGGCGCATCCGAACGAGGCCTCGTGAGACGATCTCGCAGAAGCATGGATCGGAGCACGCGTGGGACGTCCGCGCCTCTTGCCGAACCCGAGCCAGAGTGGAAGAGACTTCTCCTTTAGGCGCCCTAGTAACCCCACTTTTAGGTGGCGTTAGCAGAGCCACACTCGCGCCAGCTCTCACAATGTGCTTCAACCACACCGACTGCCGCGGGTACCAGGCCACGCGGCGAAGCCAGATTACAGGAGATGGGAGCTATGCGGGAAAACAACATATCGGGGGACGCGTGGTAGTCACACATCCCCGCATCCCCCCCAACCTTAAATCACTACACATTCCGGCGAAACATGTCACACAGTCTAACATCAACGCGTGCTTTGCGAACAATGTAGTACATGCAACAGTGGCCGTGCCTAGGAAATGTCCACACTGTCCACAACATGCGAGCCGACATTGTCCTTGGGTACACCGCTAGCGTTCACTGGTCACAGTAGCAGCCCTGCAGACTCGGCGGCACGATTCCAGGCCAGTACTCCTGAAACGCCGACGCCGTAGTCGGTACGAGCAAGCATCACTCGCGCCGACGCGCACTGCTGGCGAGAGCCACAGTAGATGTTGGTGACCGCCAGCTGTTTTCTCTGTCGCCGAGGGTTGCGAGCCGGATACAGGCGGCCGCCGAAGTTGCTGCACTGAACTGGCCACAGCATCGCCATTGCCAAGGTGGCTTGATTGTAGTCCGGGGCAGCCGCGCAGACAATGTGCAGATAACAGCAAATGCACTCGGCAAACACTAAAGTAGCGCAAGTGAGAGAAATTCTGCATGCGCATCGCCCACGTGGTACGATGTTCAACTCGGCTAGCAAAAGATCGGGTGGCTACTCAGATGCCAAGTTCACGTGAACGAAACTCGCTTCCTTGAGTCGAAAGAGTTTCTTTATTCTTTATTCAGACATATCCCCGCTTAGCCCGAAAGCGTTGCAGCAGGGGGGTTACAAGCATGAAAAGAATACATCTTGATTCTCACTGCACACCTGTTCACATGACAGTCTATTCCACTGAGCAATAGTTTTTACAAAAAAAGAATTGGCATACAGGCCCGTCCTAGACCGGTATTCTCTAATTTTGCACTGGTGGTCAGTGCATGCCGATATATAGTTTGGTGGTTTTATGTACATTTCCCTATCAATTCCAGTTTTGTTGTGATAGATTTCATACAGAAGCTTTAGCCGCACCTTCTTACGGCGAGACGACAGGGACTCCCAGTTGAGCTCTGTTTTCATTGCTTCCTCCCGTACCTACCCGAGACGAACCTGGCTGCTCTGTTTTGTATTTTTTCTAGTTTGTTTATAAGACATATCTGTGACGGGTCCCATAGGGTACAAGCATATTTCAAAATAGGTCGTATACAAGTTAGGTAGGCTGTGCTTCTAAGGTTAGAATTTGTGCATTTTAAATTTCTTTGAATGTAATTCAAAGCAACTGCCGCTTTGCCAACTACATAGTCCACGTGTGCCCGCCAAGAGCAGTCGCCCGACAGCATCACGCCCAAATATTTAGTCTTGGATTTATTACTTAATATATTATTCATTAGACTGTAGCTGGCATCGATTACTTTTTTCTTAGTAAACCGCACATGGACGCACTTTCCGGTATTCAAATTCATTTTCCACATTGAGCACCATTCGCAAATACGATCTAGGTCGGCCTGCAGTTTCAGAACATCATCTTCATTATCGATTTTTCTATACACAATACAGTCATCTGCGAAGAGCCGCATGTTAGAGTCAATACCTAAGTAAATATCATTAATATATATAAGAAAAAGAAGAGGCCCCAGAACAGATCCTTGCGGGACGCCTGATGTAACCTCAAGATAATCTGAATTAGTACCATTTAGGACCACACATTGACGGCGACTTGACAAATAGTTCTTTATCCAGCTAAAAACACTAGAATCTCTACTTAACATTCGAAGTTTATGAAGTAGTAAAGAATGGCAAACAGTATCAAATGCTTCGCGGAAGTCCAGAAATATGCAGTCTATTTGTCCACCCATATCAACTACAGACGCCAGGTCATCATAAAATTCAATCAGTTGTGTCGCACATGAAAACCCCTTGCGAAATCCGTGTTGTCTGTTTGTAAACAATGTGTTGTCCGTTGGATGTTCCATGATAGCCTTATATATTATGTGTTCCATGATCTTGCACGAAATCGAAGTAAGTGAGATAGGCCTATAATTAGTAACTTCTTTTTTAGAGCCTGCTTTGTAAATAGAGACTACATTTGCAATTTTCCATTCCTGTGGCATCTGACCAGTAGTTAATGACTTGTGAAATATTGAATAAAGGTAAAGCGAGATGGCGTGAGAACACCGTTTTAAAATTCTCAGAGAGATACCGTCAGGACCGATAGCCTTACTTTCATCAAGGTTTTTTAGCAGAGATTCAATGCCGCTAACACTGAGTTCGATTGGTTTCATAAGAGGAACGTTGCTATTGGATGATATTGGGCCGCATGCAGATTGAGAAAGAAAGACTGATTGGAAATATCTGTTTAGGCATGTCGCCTTTTCTGCATCGTCAGAAAGAATGCGTTCATTGTAAATAATTTCATTTATTCCAACAGGATCAGACCCACATCCCTTCAAATATTGCCAGAACGGTTTAGGATTTGTTTTCATTTTGTCATTTAATCGTTTAAGGTACTGTTCTTTTGCTTTTTTCGACAGGTCTTTGTATTCCCGTGTTAATTCTTATAGCCTTTTAAAACACGCGTGTGTTTTTGTTCTTTTATATCTTTGAAACACATGCCTTCGTTTTTTAATTAACCTCAATACAGGGCAACGAACTGGCCGACGCCGAAGCGAAGAAAGCACTTGAAGAACGAGAGTCACTGCTTTCAATTCCTTTTTCAAGAGCAGACGCCAACTGTCTCCTCTCCAGTGTCATCCGAAAATTGACAGCAAAGCACTGGGACAATCCGGATAATCGCCACAGACGACTCCAGAGATTGGACTCTACCATGAATTTTAGGCTACCACCAAAAATTCAACGAAGCTGTGCCAGTCTTCTGCACAGACTAAGGCTGGGGGTAGCGTTTACGCGCGGATACGTGCACCTCATGCGATGCACCGAGTCTCCACACTGTGAGGTGTGCAATGTGACTGAGACTATAGGTCATGTGCTTTGTGACTGCCCTAAGTACGTGCAATGTGACTGAGACTATAGGTCATGTGCTTTGTGACTGCCCTAAGTACGTGGAAGAGCGTGAAAGGTTGGACAACGACCTTACGCGTCTCGACAGCGCACCGTTGTCGGAGGATGTTATTTTAGGCCCTTGGCCAGATGCTCAATCGAGTTTGAAGGCCATCCAGGCATTACTGAACTTTTTAAAAATTACTGGCCTGGATTGCAGATTTTGAGCATGCCAAATTACTTGCCATATCTTCTACATCTTCCTTCTATCGTCATCGTCACCCATCATGCACCTCTTTCTACCCTCTTTCTTTCCCTCTTCCCCTTCCCCCAATGCCGAGTAGCTGGCTAGAGGAATATACCTCAGGCCGACCTCTCACCATTTCGTATCATTAAACTTCTCTCTCTCTCTCTCTCAATACACGAAAGGTGATCCATGGTTTCTTACGCTTTTGGAGTCTAGCCGATTCAATACTTGGTACGAACTTCTCTGTAAGGTCAAACAGCTTTTGTTTAAATGTGCTCCATAAAAATTCTACTTCATGTTCCTCCGCAAAGCATTTAAAAACAGGAAGAAAATCAAGAAGTTTATCAGAAATTGATGAATAATCGCCCTTTTCAAAGAAGAAAACTCTTCTGCTGATGCACTTTTTTATGCGCTGTACTTTTGTTTTGATCTCTGCAACCACAACCCGATGATCACTGATACCTGGAATGATATAAACTTTACCAACTAAATTTGGCGAATTACAAAGGAGAAGATCTAGGGTACTATTAATTCATGTGGGTTCGAGGACATACTGAAAAAAACCAAACCTATCAACCAGGTTCCTCATTTCTAGATTAGTATGGTTTGCATTCATTAACTCGCATGTACCGTTTTCCCACTTTAGGTCGGGCAAGTTAAAATCACCCGCAAGCAGTATTATTTGGCCAGATACCTCTGAAACGATATCGTACAGCATTTCCAAAATACTGAAATCCGTGCTTGGTGATCGATAAAACGCTCCAGTGACAAAAGAAAGATTATTCGCCAGTGTAACTGTGCACCAAACCGACTTGACCGAGTCATGACCGATGTTCAACATCGAAGACGAAAGGGACAAATGAACTAATATAAAAACACCACTGCCATGACCCGGCCTGTCGTTGCGATAGGCAGTATAGTTGCAGGAGAACACCTCGCTATCAGTAATGGATGGGTTTAGCCAGGATTCAGTACCAATCACTATATCTGCCTTTAATGACTCAACCAATCCGGCAAACTCATCTATCTTGTTGACTATGCTACCGCAATTTACCACCGCAATAACTAAATCACGATAAATAGAGCAAATATCATTTGTACGTCATGGTTTTGACAGGGCAATAACTTCTTCCTTCTCATCGTCCCATGTAAACGCTCTGCCATTTATGATCAGCTTATCGTCCTTCAACTTAACCTGGTTTTTCTTATCCACCTTCTTTACTTTGCCGTATTCCCAAAGTTTCTTTCGCACTGCTCGAGTTTCAAATGAAAAGTCCTGTTCTACACTGTAAGAGGAGCCCTTGAACTTGCTTGCATTCTTCAAAACGGCCATTTTTTCTTTGTCGGATGAAAAATTTACAATTATAGGTCTTTTCTTCCGTTCATAAAAGCAACCAACCCGATGTGCCCTTTGAACCGACTGTAGTTCGATTCCCAAATTTGTAGCACAGATACCCTTAACCAAGGCTTCAGATTGTTCCCACGTTTCGGACCGATCATTGTCATCTATCCCGTAAAACACGAGGTTCGACCTATGGCTTCTGTTTTCGAGGTCTAAATTTTTCTTTTGCAGAATGCTTACTTGATGACTTAGATCCCTAATTACAGTTGCTTGTTCTTGTACTAGCTTCATAACATTTTCTATCTGGTCTTGGGTTTTGTCAAGCTTACTGTCCATTTCAGCCATTTTGGCATCATGACTAGTTATCCTGGCATCAATGTTTTCTAACTTATTCATAATAGTATCCTGTAGTTTCTTCAAGAAATCCATTTCGCCTTTATCAAAAGGCCCAGGGTTGAGCTCAATGTCGTCGGAAAGAAGCAAGAGCAAAACAAGCCATAAAACTCGGTTCACAACTAAACGAAAACATCTATCACATCCAGTGCACTGTACTCGCGCTGTACATGCAACACTCGCCCACGTGGGAAGAGCCGGCAATGCCATGACTGCTTTAGAAGTTTCAATTAGGTGAACAGTACTAACCTGCAGAAACAACAGTGGCGTAAGCTGCATGTCGGCAAGCGTGCCGGCTCTAAATCCCACGCAGTCAAGGTGCTGCGCAGCTATATAAGCCAGTCTCGGGTCACGTGTTTCGCAATGCTCGACGAGCCTGCCGTCGACGTCATGGTCGAAGAAACCATCCCAGTGAGCCTTGCAGCGTTCTTTGTACAGCGATGAGCTTGCGTCGATTGTCGATATGTGCCATGATGAGTCAGAAGATTGCTCGGGGTAGCACGGATTAACCGCACGCCCACCAAGCGGTCGATGTGCGATCACCGTCCAGGAAGCACCGAAAACCTGCAGAAACAACAGTGGCGTAAGCTGCATGTCGGTAAGCTGCATGTCGGCAAGCATGCCGGCTCTAAATCCCACGCAGTCAAGGTGCTGCGCAGCTATATAAGCCAGTCCCGGGTCACGTGTTTCGCAATGCTCGACGAGCCTGCCGTCGACGTCATGGTCGAAGAAACCATCCCAGTGAGCCTTGCAGCGTTCTTCGTACAGCGATGAGCTTGCGTCGATTGTCTATATGTGCCATGATGAGACAGAAGATTGCTCGGGGTAGCACGGATTAACCGCACGCCCACCAAGCGGCCGATGTGCGATCACCGTCCAGGAAGCACCGAAAACCTGCAGAAACAACAGTGGCGTAAGCTGCATGTCGGCAAGCGTGCCGGCTCTAAAGTAATTTCAATTCGTACGAGGCTAACTAGAATGAGGGGAGCAAAGTGCAACACCTCAACGCCACGGTGCACCAGGCTGTGCCCCTCCACGTGCGACAGGCAGCTTCGTAAAGCCTTAGGCCTAAAGCGACGCTACCCCGACAACAACTAGTACCCACAAAACAACACCTAAAATGGGCGCAATATAGGCAACCGCGAGGAGACGTCAGCTCTGTTATGTGGCCCTACCCCGCTTGGTGCGCACATCATCCGAGTTGACGGCGCCCATCGTCCCAGACGGTATATATCGGAGCGCCCGGTGCCAGGCCGCAATACCAGTTAGCCCGTAGCGGCACCCGTGGCCTGCAGCCACCCGGCTCCCAGAGCTGCGACTTCATCAGAGTCAAAGAGGTAGAAGAAGCTATTTACATAAGAAATTCGGACCACCCACGAGGCTTCCGTACTCACTCGCTTCAGGCTTGCCAATGTTCCGCAGGCGCTAAGCCTTGCTCTCCCAGGATGTAGACCATGTGGCTCTCGTATCGACGAATGTCATTAAAAAAAATCATTTGCGAAAAAGCTTAGCATGTTGAAAAGTTCAAACACACTACAGCCACCGTCGCCTCGCTCAAGAAAGCATGCCGCTGACACTAGCGATCAAAATCCACGCTAGCCCTATGCTTCCGTTTAAACAAAGGTTTCCAACGAAACAAAACTGTTAAAACTATCGTCCGATGCCCCAAGAGGTCCACATTGGGCAGCCAGATGTGGTGTTCTCACCCATGCTCTTGGGACAAAGGAACTACAACACAGTAGTGCAAACAAACACAAGGGCATTTATTGTACCTTTCATAGACCTGCTAGCCGAGTTGCTATCCACAAAACATGCCGAACATGCCGATGGGCGCGCAACAAATCTAGGAAGTCCGACTCACTGCCACCGGATAACGAGCAAGTATGTTCGCCCCATGCTGTATCCCAACGCCTGGTCGTTCGCACGTCACACAAACGGTGGCGCGCTCGAACGAGCCCTCGCGAGACAGTCTCGCAGAAGCATGGACCGGCACACTCGCGGAATGTCCGTGCAGCTTGCCGACCCGAAATCAAAGAGGTAGAAGAAGCTATTTACATAAGAAATTACACTATGCACCATGTGGCTGCAAGCCTACCTTCAATGAAACCAAGGCTTTGGCTTGCTGCAGGCATAATGAAAAGCGCATGAAATCTTGGAAGCCTATTTTATGCTAAAAAACTGCTCGGGAAACCGCATTAGCACACCTTCTGTGGTGCTGGGAGAAACAGCTTTTAAATTCACAGACGAGCGTCAGATCAAGCCATACTTGTCATTGTGCGTAGATTACTTTCATTTCATGTTGTTTATTTTCTATCAATCACCCTACGCGTATATATTTGATGTGCACTAGCGAATAATAAACAGCTGAAAGTTGCGCACATGTTTGTCAGTCTCCTTTTGTCCTTTAACTAGTATAGCACAGTAAACAGAACGATGTCATACACTAGCCCCAGTCGAAGCCTTATTAAACGTTGGTCCAAATTAACCAAATTATTGATGGTATCAAAAGAACAATAAACATATGCTTACTACATCAACATGCTTTTATCTACTTAATTAATAAGCTAGTCATGGTTTCTGTTTCGCAAAACAGCAGTGCGGAAGCTGCAATTCTCATCATTTCATGACTGATTAGCATGCGCCACGGTGAAGGCGTCGCAACTTCCTTGGTTGGGAACAGATTGTTTGTCCATCGTAATGTATCTGGATTGTGCTCAGCATCTGGATTGTGCATCTGGATGTATCTGGATTGTGCTCAGGGCAATGTTCATTGAACGACCGGGCTGCAGATCCCTTGTGCGACATTGAATCGACAATGGCGTGGAAATGCAACCTTTGCCCCATTATTGTGGTGAAGAGAAAAGCAATTGACCAGGCATTGGATGAGCTTATTGTTCAACATTCAAACAGTCCTTGGGATTCTCTGGTAGTAATGAACCCGATAAGAGCTGGCTTTTTTTCGGCTGTGTGTGGACTACCACTGGCTGAATGAGGTCACAAGGAAGGACTCTTATCCTATACCTAATGTGGGCTCAATTGTGGCTAATCTAGGCAATTCGTGTTACTTCACCCCTCTAGATGCTAGCATACCTGCATGTTCAGATGGAGCCGGCTGATGCAGAGAAAACTGCGTTCACCTCTCACTGAGGCCTTTACCAGTTTATCTGTATGCTATTTGGCGGCTCTGGACCAGACACTGACTGACCGTTGTGGGGATGCGCGACTCTCGCGCGTCCCCTGATATGTTCTTCCCGCATGGCGCGTCTTCTGTAATCTGGCTTTGCCGCGTGGCCTGCGTGATGCCCGCGGCGGTCGATGTGGTTGGGGCGCAGTGCGAGAGATGGCGCGAGGGTTGCGCTGCTAACACCGCCTCACAGCAGGGCTACTTGGGGGCGCAGGGGAGGACAGGCTGCCTCTTCCCCGGCGGGTCGGCGAACGGCGTGGACATCCCGCGCGCCGCCGACCCATGCTTCTGCGAGACCGCCTCGCGTGGCCGCCTTGGAATGCGCCACCATTCGCGTGACAGTACGCGCGAACAACCAGGCGTTGGGATCCAGCATGGGGCGAACATATTCGCTCGTTTTCCGGTCGCGGTGAGTCGGACTTCTAGATTTCTCGCGCGCCCATCGGCATGTTTTGTGGATAGCAACTCGGCTAGCAGGCATTGATCTATGAAAGGTGCAATAAATGCCCTTGTGATTGTTTGCACTACTGTGTTGTCGTTCCTTTGTCCCAAGAGTACGGGAGGAGAGATCCCCACACCGTATTCTTGGGGATGCTAAGTGGCACTATGGGCTCGCATACCTCCATGACACGGAACTGTCCCCTTGAACGTTTGAGGAGTACCTCTGCCACCTGGAGGATGTCCTTGAGAGGTTGCATGCCGTGGGTTTGACTCTAGACCTGAAAAAGCCCAAGTAGCTGAGACTCACATTTCCCTACTGAGCTTTATGATCAACAGGGGTCATGTTCTGCCGTACGAAGAAAATATCTGCACTACCTCAAATACCCGATGCCGACGAACATTCAGGACCTTAGGTGCTTTTTGGGAATGGTGAACTACTACAGACAGTTCATCCTGCACTGTGCCACTCCCCAAGCGCCCTTGACTGCACTGATGAAAAAGTTGGCATGCTGGAGCAGGAGTCCTGAGCAGGAGGGCGTCCTTCCTGCACGATCTCAAGCTATAGTGGCCAAAGTTGAACCGAAGGTGCCTGACCATAACAGGGAGTCTGTTGTCCAAGCAGACTTGTCCAAGAAGTTGTCCAAGCTGGGCTTTGGGGCTGTGCTGCTTCAGGAGCACGACGGCATCCTCCAATATCAGCCGCCTCTGCCAGCTGGTCACTTAACACCACCGAGCGCAACCACTGTGTGACTGAAAGGGCGTGTCCCACTATATTTTTTGCTCTCCAGAAATTGGACTGCAATGTTGATGCAGTGCCGTTTGTGGTGGAGACAGACCACGTGGCACTCACCTGGCTGAAGCACTTGCACGAGCCCTTAGGCTGCTTCATGCACTGGGCGTTGACACTGCAGCAGTAAGACTTTGTTGCATGCTACTGGAAACGGAGTTCAAATGTGGTGGCTGATGCTGTGTCGCTTGCCCCCATTTCGGCATGTGACCCCTTGGTCTGCCACTACCGTGGGAATTTGCAACAAGTAGAGAGCAAAGCCTCAGTCTCCAATGGCTCGAAAAGCGCAAAGCCCATGCACTCGGCAAAGACCGGAGTCTCTGTTTCAGATGACTTGAATAGCATGAACTTAAGGCACTCATAGAGACCGGAGCCTTTGTCTCTTATGACTCAAATGGCATTGATTCGCACCCAATAGAGATCAGAGCCTGTGTCTCCAATGGCTAGGGTGCCTCAATGTCAGCGCATGGTATCGAGGCACCCTACCAATGGCTCAAATGGCGCGATTACGGACAGCGTAGTGATCCCCGGACTGAAAGCCTTGGCAGAGGACGTTTACCTGGTGGACCTTGTTACCTCCTCTGGTATCATCTTCAACAGGCAAGAGCTACTAAAGGCATAGCAGAGCGATCCATTTTTAGAGAAACCATTCATGGGCTCAAAGAGTCGAACTCCCAAGAGGAGCGGAGCGGCAAAGCCATCGAGCACACACGGACTGCTGGTATAGCTGTTGGTACTGACTGCAATGCAGCTGGTAGTGTTGCGGGCATGTTGGATACGTGCTTGATGCCAATGGAGTTCTTCTTTGCTATATTCCATCTGAGGAGGCTCCCCAGAAGTCATTCAAAGTAGTGATACCCTGCAGTCTAAGGAAGCCACCTTGAGCTATTTCCACGACTCGCGGTTGGCTCGACATGCCAGTGGCCTTAAAAGTTATGCCGCTCCACTACCTGGCCATGCATGAAGCGTGATGCTCTTTACTATGCCCATTCGTGCCATGTGTTCCAATGTGTGAAGTCTCATATGGGAACCCCCCAGGCTTGTGCAACCAATCGACATCCAGCTACTCTGGTAAGTCACGGTCCGTGACATTATGGGATCCTTTCCCAGAAGCCGGCGAGGTTACATTTTTTTCCTGGCTGTCAAAAATCACTTCACAGAATGGGTTGAACTTTTCCCCACTGGAAGTTAATGGCATGCGCAATCTGTGATAAATTGACTGAGGTCTTTAACCACTTCAGCCTTCTGGCAGAGCTGATATCAGAGAACGTGTTCTGCTTCATGGTCAAGGTATTTGTGAATGCATGTGCCGCCTTTGGCATTAGGCACCACAAGACAACCACGTATCACCCACAGGCCAACCGGACAAAGTGGATAAACCAGAACCGCAAGCCCTTGCTTGCGGCGTTTGCCCAGCAACACAGGGCTTGGAATGTCCGTCTTAATGATAGGCTTCTCCTTGTGACCCACAGTGAACGGTTCGACTGGTTGCATGCTCGCTTTCCTCAACGTCGGGAGAGAGCTGCCAAGCCCCATGGACCGCATTCTGCGGACCAGCAGCAGAGTGTGCGCCACGAAAGCTGGCCTTTCCAGCTACACGGCGGAACTGTGCTCAAAGATGGATGAGGCTCATGACCTGGCTCGTTCCAACCTGGCAGAAGCGCGAGCTAGACAGAAGGCCCAATCACATTGGGATGTGCACTACTGTTTCGACGGTCTCGACCTTCGACGTAATCATGTGTTGAGTGATGCTGCCAAAGGCATTTCTGCCTGCCTGTTGGCCAAACGGTTGGGCTCGTACCGAGCTGATACCAAAATGTCCCTCTGGTATACAAGCTGGCTGACTCCCAAGGTAGACCAGCCGGTGGCCCAGTTCACGTCTTGGACCTCATACCTTTCGTTGCCAGAAGCAGCAAATGGGGTGAGGGGGAGGCAGTCAACGATTCGCAGGCAAATCGTGACACAGCTGGCCCCAGACAATGCCACCTGTACAACCTGTGGAAACACACCAAGGCAGCCTTTCTTCTACCAGCTGGTAGCTGGACTTTATTCCCTACTGCATCGGTGAACAGAGAAATGCAGCTACAGTGAAAAGGTGCACATCAAAGCGGTGACAGGCCCTTGTGGCCTAGTATACCCTCTCATGTGTTGCCAAAGCCTTAGCCTGGCAAACGTCCCTTGATGAGCAATCAGTTGGGCAGGCATCTTTATTTGGCAAGCCAGCTATGCCTCATGGGCTTTCCTGTCCTTTCCCCTGCAACGTCCAGTCTTCTCCCTGCGCATGGTTCCACTGTGCCACCAGTCTTGCTGACCATGAGGCCAGCTGTCCCTGGTCCAACCATGCCAGTCTGTTGCTGCTCCGAGGCTTGCTGTCCCTGGTCCTGTTGAAGACTCCGGCCTTGGGGGCCACAGACTCATGCCAGCCATGCCTCCTGCTGGCTTAGGCTGTGGCTGGTCCGCCCAATCAAGCTCTAGCCTCTGGTCAAGGATGGTCGCTCCGGCTGCTGCTGTCAACCTGGCTGCCAGTCATCCCAAGCTACTGTTCCTGTCAGCACCCAATGATTTTTGTGGTGGGTACTGCGCCAAAATGGCAGCTACCACTCACTTGTTCCTGGCAGCTCCTGTGCAGTGCCTAGTGGGGTGACACTCTACCATAAAAACTGGAATATAGGTACAGCTGAAACTCAGTTTAACAAAGTGATGAACAAGCTTGAACTATTTTGTTAAATCGGGAAGTTCCGAAAATTGAGTAAGGGATTTTTCAATCCTTTGAAATCTGAAGTTGTAACATAGTGGCACGTAAAAGGTACCACGGCATTGTATTTGCCAGTAACTCACGCCTGCACGTGTAACAAGTCCACTAGGGCGGCCCAACCACTGCCGCCCCTAGCGCCATCTGGAAAGTAAGAATGCTAGCGACTGCTGAGTACGTTGTTCTGTGCATAGGTGCAGCATGCAGCCTCGTCAAAGTAAAGCTAGGGGTGTGACTAGGGTGCTTAGATGTTTTATGTCAACAGCATTGAGCGCATTCTTGAAGAAAAATCCATCTGCGTCAAAATTATAAAGAAATCACAGCTTTTATTACTACTTTATTACTAGAAAAGCTTTGTTAAATCTGGTTTAATGCAAGCTAGTTTCTTTAATTTGAGTTGATGGCAACATTGAACCTTGTGGGTACTCGCCAGGGAATTAAAGTTTCTGTGTTAGATCGAGAACTTCGTAAAAATGGGTTTCGTTAGATAGAGCTTTAACTGTAGAACTTTTTTTCAAGAACCTGCGGCAAAAAGTCGACCCCCATCTTATATATTCGTCATGGTGGAAAAAAATTATAGGAGACTCGCAACAATGGGCAGCATGGTTGTTTTTGTTGTCCTGTAGCACCTGTTGCAAAGTTGTGTTGGTTCTGTGCTTTTTTTTTTCAATATTCTTTGAAAATGAGTGGTAGCCAATGGCAGTTCAGAGTGGTAGCCAATGGCAGTTCACCATAGACTTCAAGAAGAAAGTGATAGAATATGAAGCTCATGGCAACCTGGCAGCACAGCGTGAATTTGAAGCATCATAAGAAAAGCATCTGAAACTGGAGGAGCCAAAAGCAGCGTTCCGGTGTGCAGCAACCAGAATTTCAGTGATTCAGTGTTTTTTTTTCTTTTTTCTTTACTTAAGAATTAAAGATTGGGGGGGGGGAGGTGGATCTATATTCTGGTCTAATCTATATTCTGGTTTTTACGGTAGTAGAACTACACCACACACACTGGCTGTAGTAACAGTGCAATGCCCGCCAGGAGTCATAGCACAGCTGGCAGCTTTTTCGTCTGTTTGGTTTTCACTGGTGGTGATCACTGATGCCACCCAAGTTGCACCTGCATGGTTGATGTCACTTTGCAGTTTCTGCGCGAACTTGAGCAGACTTTCACCACCACGTTTTTTTCACTGAACGGTGACTGCGGTCATCTGGATCAACTTGAAACTTGTGCCTGGCAGTAACGCGTCACACAAAAAGGAACACCAAGAGGAAACATCCTGTAAGAAAATGATCTAGGAATTTGGCCAGCTCTGTGGCATCATGCTTAAGCAGCATAAACAAAATTAGCAAGGTATGTTTTTGACTTGTTAGGTTTCCACTAAGAACTTCCTGGCTGTGATATGAGTGCTCTGCCATTACTCCAAGACTGCACTGCATTATCTGCAAATAACAAATTGTGTTATAACTTTACCCAGGCATAGTTTACAAAATAATGGGTCCCATTAAAAGTAGCATATGAGAATATGAATCCCCTAATTTCGTGATGACTACTAAAGCTGAAGGGAACTGGTAAATGAACCAGCATACAGAAGAGAGTTGGCAAATTCCATGGCCTTCAAGACACATGACACAGGTGCCTAGGTGCTCTTGGTCGCCCGACTACAGTTGTGTAGGTGAAACCCAAGGGTCATCAAGGTCTTTGGCAAGGTTGTTTCTGACTAATGACGAACCGGAGAACTTGACGCGTCATCATAACGTAAATCACCTCTTGATGTGGAGGCACAAAGTAATAACCGTTGTTGAGCAGTGAGGCAGCCAACCTGGGTGAGTGAGTGGGGTTGCACAATGTGTCACATTAGAGCTGCCCAGTGCAGCCTGCCTGTCTGCAAATTTTCTCATGGAAGCCAGGTTCTATTCTTTTAACAGTGAGTGTTATGATGAGTGGCTCGCAGTAAGCTGTTTATTTTAAAACAAAATATTTCACTGTGTTGGTTTTACAATGTCGCATCTGATTTATTACCACAGCATGAGACAATTAGGTGGAATGTGCAAAAACAGATCCATTCTTAGAAGGAATGGAGTGATAGCAGAATGACCCACTCAAATTTCGGCATAGGCATTGATGAAACAGCCAACAAAGCCATATAACATTTAGTGAAAAACTTTAGCTTTACCTTGTATACATAGGTGCTTTGAAATACATACAACAAAGTAGTGCTTTGCATTTCATGTGGAATGAGTGCAGGAACTATCGTGAGCAATATGAGCGGGAACATGCAAAGTGTGGCAAATAGCCTCGAAACCGAGTTAGAGCGATACGCAGATGGCGCTGTTTAAAACAGAGGGTGAAAGGGTGCACTCTTCCGCTAACTCTTGGCACTCCCGCTGTCATTTTAGCTGCTCTTAACAGCATTCTGAAAGCCACATCAAGCAACCATGGCCACTCACTATGCCACCTGTAGAGTGGTATATAGACCTGCAAGACCTAGCTTCCCATTGTCTTAGACGGGAAACACCCACAGCATGTAGCCATACTCTATGTAATAAACACCATTCCATTCTTTGTTTGCTAACTCAAGTGCCATGCTGCCTTCTTTTCCAAGTGCAATGCATGAGGACACAATACTGGCGATGATGGTGGGGTTGACGAAGCATGGAATTCAGCAATGCAGCATCGGCGAATGAATGTGAGCCAGAACAGAAGACCTCAAGTAGCACAGCGAATGCCGCCCTGGCAAGAATGAGCATGAGCCGTCAGGGACACCTAGAACAGTACGGCAAGTCGACCAACAACTGGCCATTGTACGAAGAAAGACTCACCTCCTACTTGCAAGCAAACCAAGTCCCCAAGGATGATAAGGTGTATACTTTTCTGAGCCTTATCGGTCCCAAGACATATATATTGTAACGATTTTAATAAAGCAACGATATTTATTAAAGGTGAACTTGTGCCCTCAAGTAAAATTCACTGCGGTCATGAAGAAATCCGCAGAAGTCGCGTTCTCCAACTTGGCTCGAACCATCTTCCTCTTCCTTCTCGCGTGACAGCTCGTGCGCGTGGCACGTGCGAGCCGGGTCCAACCGGCTGCCCGTGCCACGAAGATCTCTGCCTGTTGCTGAACAACAACACGGTACGGCGTGCACAGGGTCCAATAGAAGGGCGCACAACTTGAATGTGACCAAGTTGTCGCGGCATTATCCCCCTCCTTACCGCATCGGCATGAGAGGAAGTACGGGTTGCTGTGGGCTCTCACGTTTTTTTCTTCTTTTTTTTTTTGTTCATGACCTTTCCTGGTAGGGTTTTATGCAGACAACATGCACAACTTCCGTAGAGTTGCGCCGTCTTGGGCTCCCGTGTCCAGCGGATTTCACTTCGTAAGTCACGTCACTTATACAACGAAGTATTTCGTAAGGGCCGAAATATCGGCACAGAAGCTTTTCAGACAGTCCACGGCGTCGCACTGGGGTCCATACCCACACCTTGTCACCGGGCTGATAATGAGCTTCACTACGGCGCTGGTTGTACCGGCTAGAGTGTATGCGTTGTTGGCGGCGTATTCGGTACTTTGCCATCTGTCGTGACTCCTCGGTTCTTTGCAAGAAATCATCGAGGTCAGATGAGTTATTATTTTCTTCATCTAACGGCAACATAGCATCCAAAGTTGTGCTTACTGCTCGGCCGAATACAAGTTGAAAGGGAGCGACTCGTGTTGTTTCTTCAGCGGACGTATTATATGCAAAGGTAATGTACGGCAAAATTTTGTCCCACAGCCTATGTTCAATGTCGACATACATCGAAAGCATGTCAGTCAGTGTTCTGTTGAGGCGTTCAGTTAAACCGTTTGTCTGAGGGTGGTAAGCCGTAGTTCTATGATCAGTATGTGTCATTTGCAACAAGCATTTCATTAGGTCCGCAGTAAAGGCTGTTCCACGATCGGTAATAACAACTGTGGGAGCGCCATGCCTGAGCACGATATTGTTGACAAAAAATTTTGCAACTTCGACAGCCGTTGCATTGTACAGGGAATCAGTTTCTGCGTAATGGGTCAGATAGTCCGTGGCCACAATTATCCACTTTTTGCCTAAAGATGATGTTGGGAAGGGTCGAAGAAGATCCATACCGACTTGTTGGAATGGGGCTTTTGGTGGCTCTATTGGCTGGAGGAGGCTTGCCGGTTTTACGGATGGAGTCTTGCGCCTTTGACACTCGTGACAAGTCTTAACGTAGTGCTGCACTGATGCTAATAACTTAGGCCAGTAGTATTTCAGACTACTCCTGGCGAATGTACGGCTCACGCCCATGTGTCCAGATGTCGGTTCATTGTGACATGCATGCAAAATTTTTTCTCGCATAGCTGTGGGTACGACAAGTAAAAACTGTCTTGCTGTTCTCAAAGTTTCTCTTGTAAAGGACATTTGCTCGCATACAGAACGAGGATAGCCCTCTAGAGAAAATATGCGGGAGTTGAACGTCGAGTCCCTCCAGGCGCTGTATAAGTGGAAGCAAGTCTGGGTCATCTCGTTGTTGTTGGGCGATTTGTGACGTGTCAACAATGCCAAGGAACGGGAAATCCTCTTCTTCTGACAAAGTAGTCTCGACTGGTGTGCGTGACAAGCAGTCGGCATCGCTGTGTTTCCTCCCGGATCGGTATACGACAGTAATATCATACTCTTGAAGCCTAAGGCTCCCTCTTGCTAGTCGTCCGGATGGATCCTTGAGATTCGCCAGCCAGCAGAGCGAATGGTGATCACTGACTGCTCTGAATGGTCTACCATTGAGGTAGGGCCGAAATTTACATATTGCCCAAATGACTGCAAGACACTCTTTCTCGGTTGCTGAGTAGTTTGCCTCTGCTTTCGAGAGCTTATGGCTGGCATAAGCTATTACTTTCTCCAGGCCGTTTTTCCACTGTACTAGTATGGCACCGAGGCCGACGTTACTCGCATCGGTATGAACTTCAGTGTCGGCTGTCTCATCAAAATGGGCAAGAATTGGAGAAGCTTGCAGGCGTTTCCTTAACCCGTCAAAGGCGTCTTGTTGTTCCTTTTCCCACATGAAAGGTTGATCTTCTCTTGTTAGTATTGTAAGGGGCTCAGCAATCTTTGAAAAGTTTTTTTGAAAAATTCCACAAATCTTCTGTAGTATGCGCATAAACCCAAAAAACGTCGCACTGACTTTTTGTCTGTGGGTGTCGGGAACCTCGCAACAGCTGCTGTCTTTTCGAATCTGGCCGAACGCCTCCAGCACTGATGACGTGTCCGTGATACCGAAGTTCATCGAAGCCGAATTGACATTTTTCCGACTTAATTGTGAAGTCTGCTGCGCGGATAGCTCCTAGTACTAGTCGCAGGCGCTCTAGATGTTGGTCAAATGTGGTGGAAAATACGACAACATCATCCAAATACACTAAGCACGACTGCTATTTTAATCCTGCGAGCACAGTGTCCATCATTCGCTGGAACATTGCAGGCGCGGAACAGAGGCCGAATGGAAGCGCTTTAAATTCATAGAGGCCATCAGGGGTTACGAATGCTGTCTTTTCACGGTCCCGCTCATTCACCTCTATTTGCCAATATCCACTCTTGAGATCCAGGGAGGAGAAATACTTTGCACATCGGAGCCAATCTAACATATCGTCGATACGCGGAAGGGGATATACATCCCGCTTAGTTACGCTGTTCAATTTACGGTAGTCGACGCAGAATCGAAGTGTGTTATCTTTTTTTCTTAACGAAAGCTACGAGAGACGCCCATGGACTGCTGGAAGGCTGAATAACATCATCTTAAAGCATCTCCTCTACTTGCTTCTTGATGATCTCCCTTTCTTTCGGTGAAACTCGATACGGGTGCTGGCATACCGGTCTTGTGGCGTCCTCTGTTAGCGTCCTCTGTTATGATTCTGTGCTTCGCAACAGACGTGCGCCGTACCTTCGAGGACGTGGAGAAGCAGTCAGAAAAAACCTTTATCAGGGCATATATCTGTTTCTTTTGGGCTTCCGGGAGTCTCGGGTTGACGGTAATTGATCTGTCGACACTGCAGGTCCCTGGCAGGGCAGTTGACGTAGTTAGGCTGCATAATTCGGTCGCTACACAGAACTCATGGAAATAGGCAATAGCTGTTCCTTGTGCGAAGTGTTGGAATTCATTACCGAAATTCGTAAGTGCGACATTTGCACGGCCATCGCTTAACTGAACAAGGCCCCGAGCCACGCAAATACCTTTGTTGAAAAGGAGCTCTATGTTTCCATCTGCTATGCCTTCGCGGTCAGAAAATCTTTCATTCTCCACAAGGACCATTATACTGCAGCGTGGCGGCACAGTTACGTCATCATCAACGACGCGCAGTGCAGCGAGACGTCGCTCCTCCGATTCTTCCACAGGTATAGCTTGTTTTGTCGAGAAAGACACACTGGACCTACGTAGGTTAATTATGGCGCCGTTAGCTTGTAGAAAATCCATTCCCAATATAAGTCAGAAACGTAAGTGAAGCCTTTTATGGTAAGTCTTGCAGTGCATCGGCCAAGGGGCGTAATAAGATGACCGCCTGCCGTGCGTATCTGCGGACCAGTCCACTTCGTCACAACTTTTTTCAGGTGCTTCGCCATCTTGAAGCTTACTACCGGATAATCATTGATGACACTGATGCTGACATAATAGCGATAACTGAAACTTGGTTGACTAACAAAATAACAAACAAAGAATTGTTTCATTGCCGTAAACAATATGTTGTGTATCGGAATGACCGTACCGACAGAATAGGGCTGTTAGTAAAGATGTTGAGTGCTTTAACGTACCGATAATCACTGAAATTGAATCTATGTGGTGTTGTTTAACCATTACCTTCAAGAAAATTACCTTAGGCGTCTGCTACCGGCCACCCTCGAATAGTTCGTTTTGTGATCACCTGCATGACTGTCTAAATCAATTATCAGTAAGATTCCCCGGAGCAAAGATAATTCTTATGGGTGACTTCAACTTTCCTAACATAAATTGGTCGAGCACATGTCCCTTCTCTAACCCATCATCCAGTGAGGCTAATCAGTTTATCGCTATTTGTTCTGACTTTACCTTAGTACAAACGGTAGTTATTCCAACACGTGTAACAGGCACTACGTCATCATTACTTGATCTCGTGCTGACATCATCAGCTGATATTCTATCCCCGATAACCCACTTACCTGGCCTTAGTGACCACGACATATTACATTTTACAATCATGATATCACTACCACCGAAACGTAAATGATTTAAGGAAATAAAAGATTATAAAAAGGCTAACTTCTCGGCAATAAACAACGAACTTGCTTCCTTTCTTGACACGTTTCTACTTTGCCACCTTGATCGTTCTGTCGAAACAAATTGGCGCCTCTTTAAAGAAAAAGTATCTGATCTAATAAATCGTTATATTGCAGTCCGACGTATATGTTCAAATAGTAACGCACTGTGGTATAACAGACACCTTAGCAGACTTAGTAACAAAAAGAAACGCCTATTTCATATCGCTAAACGGTCACTAAATCCTGAACACTGGTTCTCATACAAATCTGCTGCTGCCACGTACTTTTCAAATTTACGGTCTGTGAAATTTTCCTACTATAACGTTACCCTTCCCAAGCTACTGAAAACTAACAGTAAGGCATTCTGGAGCTCTATGAAAGGAGATAGCACTAGAAAGGTTTCTCTAACCTCACTAACTGGGAAAGCAATCGCCGACCATGCATGCGCTGACGTGCTAAATGACACGTTCGTACAGGCCTTTTCGCCGTCTCCGCACGCTACTCCTCCTCCCGAAATACAGCCTAAAAGATACCCCCACGTGGATCCCATAGCATTTAATAGTAACGGTATTAAATCGATTATACATAAATTAGAATTGAAATCGTCATGTGGTGTTGATGGAATTAACATTAAATTTTTAACGTGAGTATTGTTGAGTATTGCTGAGTATTGTTGAGTATTGCTGAGTAAGTGAGTATTGCTCGATAATTTTAGAATTACTTTTTTCTCAGTCGCTTCACAACGGCACATTGCCTTTAGATTGGAAAACGGCTAAGATCGTTCCAATTCATAAATCTGGTGATACGCATAGCCCTTCTAATTATAGGCCCATTAGTTTGACTTCAGTGCCCTGTAAGATAATGGAGCACGTAATTTATTCTCAGGTAATCAATCACCTTGAATCTAACAACTTCTTTACATCTAGCCAACATGGTTTTCGCAAAACGTTCTCCTGTGATACCCAGCTTCTTTGCTTTACTAACGACTTGCATTCCAACTTGGACGCAGGATTTCTTACGGACTGTATCTTTCTTGATTTCGCTAAAGCTTTTGACAAAGTACACCGCACATTACTGCTATCTAAGCTCAGCGCACTAAACATTGATACTAATGTACTTAATTGGATAAAAGCATTTCTAACACACCGCATGCAATTTGTAAGCGCTAATGAACTTAATTCAACTCTAACCCCAGTTAGATCAGGTGTTCCACAAGGGTCTGTGCTTGGGCCGCTGTTGTTCTTAATCTACATTAATGACCTACCTGATAACATTTTGTCTAAAATTCGTCTTTTTGCAGATGACTGCGTAATATATCGTAAAATTACAAATGATACTAATATTTCATCTCTTCAGGACGATTTAAACACACTGCATAACTGGACTATAAAATGGCACATGCAGCTCAACGTCAAGAAATGTAAATCAATGCGAATATCCCGTACTAATGAAGCTTGTCCTGCCTATTTACTTGATAACATTCCTTTAGAGAGCGTAAGAAATTAGAAATATCTGGGCGTCCATATAAACTATAACTTATCCTGGAAGTACCATATCGACTTTACAACGAGCAAAGCTAATCGCACACTTGGATATCTTCGCAGAAACTTCTCGCTCGCGCCATTATCACTCAGACATTTGTTATACACGACATATGTCCATCCACAGTTAGAATATGCATCATCAGTATGGGACCCACATCATGCCATCTCAATTAACTGCCTTGAAAGTGTCCAGAATCGCTCCGCTCGGTTTATACTAGCTAATTACCATTGTACGGCAAGCGTAACACAAATGAAGACTACTCTGAACCTACCTTCGCTATTAACTCGCAGGAAACAATCACGCCTATGCTTATTTCATAAGATTTACTACCAGAACGCTGCGCTTCGGTCAGCACGGATTAATCCAGCACCATTCATCTCCTTACGTAGAGATCATACGCATAAGGTACATGTTCCTCGCTCTAACACACTAACACATTCGCAATCATTTCTGCCTAAAACATGCAACGAATGGAACGGTCTGCCAGCATCTATTGTTAGTATAAGTAATCCTGTTCAATTTAGAAATGCTTTAGTTACCTACATGTAAATAATAAAACTTGCGTTCAATATATCATGTGACTAGTCATTGTATAAGTACTATATTTGCAAATTAACTATGTATGTATTTACCTATTATTCCCAACTTGTATATTGAAGTGTATGAGATTTCTATGGTGAACTACTACTATTTTTTGTGCAAATTAGAGAGCTAGTATAATTTTCTATTTTTATTTCTACTGTGCATTTCCTCTATA
Source organism: Dermacentor variabilis (assembly GCF_050947875.1). NCBI lineage: Eukaryota > Metazoa > Arthropoda > Arachnida > Ixodida > Ixodidae > Dermacentor > Dermacentor variabilis. The sequence continues at coordinate 4,873,678 of NC_134576.1, read as the reverse complement.
TCATTTTTACCTCCTTTATGTAGCCTCTCCCCTCTATAATGTATATCTACTCTGAGTGTACTATAAATAAATAAATAAATAAATAAATAAATAAATAAATAAATAATCAGCGCCGGGGTCGACTAAGGCATTCAGCTCGCATCCGTCTATTATCAACCGCAAATCTGACATAATCGTTTAGTTCCTGCACCTGTATACTGGAATTATCTCGTCATCGCACTGGACCCGCGTTGGAGGATCTTCGTAACTCTGGTTATCAGCGGCCTCACCTCCACAGGTCGCTTGCTTCAGTTTTCCTGGTGTGGGCTTAGTGAACGAGGCCTGGCCAATCTTGGAGACGCGCGTGGGCTAGGCAATCGGTAGTGCATAAGCGACGGTGATCGTGGTTGATGTTGGCGAGGAGTAACGTGGCTTTGGCGCGTCGACAAGTATTCTTCGATCTCCGCTGGCCGTTCACCGTTTCGGGGGCATGGTGCGCTTAAGGGAAAACCCCTTAACCCAACTTAACGGTACAGGCAGAACCTATACAGGTGACCCGCTTCTCCGCAGTGGAAACACAGAGACCTGCGCTCATGGTCACACCAGACGTCACTTTTTCGGGGCCTTTGTTCCACAAAACGAGATGCACTACGTGCTGAAGGCGGGTATGCAGCCGGTGGTTCCAGCAGATGAGGTGCACTGCGTACTGTCGACGGGTAGGGAACGGTTGTCTCAACTGCTCCACTACTGTGAACCGCGGGTTGCCTGAGTACGTCGGCGTATGTTGGGGTGCGCCGCATCGGCTGTGGCTCACGGTCTGGATACCGTATGACCTGCCTCAGTTCGTCCCGGACAACATCTATGATAGATAGTGCAGTTGGAGCCCGAGGTGTCTGCAGCTTGTTGAGCTCTTCCCTGATCACTGACCGGACGAGCTCCCGCAGGGCTTCAAGGTCGTTCAGCACGCCTCCAGAGAAGACATGGGCAGGTGCACAGCTTGCCTCACGGTTGCATTGCCGAGCCCGCTGTTCAAGCGTCTTTTCGATGGTCGTTGCTTCGTGTCTGAATTCGGTGACCATGCGCGGTGGGTTGCGGACGAGAACTGCGAAGAGTTCCTGCTTTACTCCACGCATGAGATGGCGCAGCTTCTTATCTACACTGATGTTTGGATCAGCACGCTTGAACAGGCGGGACATGTCCTCGATGTGCATTGCCACGTTCTCGTTTGTGAGTTGGTTCCTAACTTGAAGTGCAATTTCCACCTTTTCTTTCCGATCCGTGCTGGCGTACATTGCTAACAGTTGTCATCGAAATTCCTCCCAAGAGGACAAGGAGCGTTCGTGGTTTTCCTACCACGTTTTTACGAAGTCCTCCAAAGCGAAGTATAGTTACGGAGCTTCTGTCTCTCATTCCATTCATTTAAAGCTTGCCACTCTCTCGAATAGTTCCAACGTCTTCAAAAGAGCCGCCGTGGAATGTTAGCGGCTTGTGAGGTTGACTTACGACCAGCTGTGCCGGTGTTACCTGGCTAGTCATTGTGGCGGCGTCCGTGGTCTGAGTTTCCCTTGGCATGAAGAGAAGAGGACCGAATTCGGGCGAGTCAGCTCGAAGACGACGGCTGGTCCGCTGGTGTACAGGTGTTAGTTCCATGGGATGGACTCGCTGGTGGTCAGGGGTACGTTGACTTCCGTTCGTGGGGCTTCGACTCATACCCCACACCTATACCAGAAATGTAACGATGTTAATAAAGCCACAATATTTATTAAAGGCGAACATGTGCCCACAAGTAAAAGTCACTGTGGTCGTGAAGAAATCTGCGGCAGTCGCGTTCTCCAACTGGGCTCAAACCGTCTTCCTCTTCCTTCTCGCGTGACACCTCGTGCGCGTGGCACATGCGAGCCGGGTCCAACCGGCTGCCCGTGCCACGAAGATCGCTGCCTGTTGCTGAACAACAACACGGTACGGCATGCACAGGGTCCAACAGAAGGGCGCGCAACTTGAATGTGACCAAGTTGTCGTGGCAATATGCTCTCCTGAAGTCACCGTCAGTGCCAGAGCTGCCGTTCACCAGGACATTCGACTCACTGAAGGGCGTGCTAAAAGAACACCCAGTGCCACAGACCTTCATCATTGCAGAACGGGTGAAATTCTACAAGCGGTCGCAATCAGACAGTGAGACCATCGCTGAATTTGTTGCTGAACTGCAGAACTTGGCCCAAACATGCAATTTCGAAACTTTTTTTGACCATGCACTGTGTGATCGTTCTGTTTTCCACCTTAAGTGTGAAAATATACAGCGTGTCCTGTTTATAGAAGGAAAGAGGCTGATGATCCAATGCACCACCGAGAAAGCCCTCGCCATGGAAGCCGCAACCAAGAGCACTGCCACCCAACGTGCACCTGAAGGAGAGGTGTCAGATGTATACAAGGTCCACGTAAACAGAGGAGCCTCGATGCCAGCTGAGGGTGTCGGATACCTACAAACGCCACGTAGCCAAGAGCGCACATCGACTGCTAGATGTTTTCACTGTGGCTTCCCAAGCCATGTGAGCAGAAGCTGCCCGCACATAGGACATATGTAACTCAAGTGCCACTAGAAAGGGCACATTCAGCGAGCTTGCTGCAGCACTGCATAGAACAAAGAAAAATCCTGGAAGAAAATGAAAATACTTGCAAAGGTGAACGACAACAGCCTTCTTGACATGAATGCCATGAAGAGTCATGGCCACAACCCAATTACATTCGAAGTGACAGTGGACAAAAAGCCGCTTTTAATGGAAAAGGACATTGGTGCCGCAGTGTCCATCATCCCACTACAGCAATTCAAGAAGTTGCATGGCAGAAGCTTTCTCTGACTTGGCTGAAGCTCCACACATACATGAGAGCACTTGTCATGCTAAAAGGTGTAGTTAATGTCGAGGTCCGGCACAATGATCAAGTTGAGATCCTACCACTGTACGTCACAGGTGGAAGTAGACTTCCCCTTTGCAGATGAGACTGGCATCGAACCATTCGTCTGGATTGGAACAGCACCTTGGCCTTAAACTAGCTAGCTCCTGCGAACTGCTCTCACCCACATGACAACGTCCATTAGGAAGCACTATTGCAGAGGTATGGAGATCATTTCAAAGACGGACTTGGCACTACAGTGAAACCTCAGTGATACGATCACGGCTGGTACGAATTTCGGGGTGATACGAATTTGTATCATTTCAAGGCCGAAGCGCGCTGTATACTATGAGCCACATTTCAGATGTCCCAAATGCTCCCCTTGCATTGGTTCGGGTGATACGAATGAGAGAGCCACGACAGTTATGACTGCTGGCAGCAAAGTGGTGAGGAGGCTGCGCCGAGCACGCCAAGGTGGGTCGGCAGGCAGACTGTTTCCATATTCGCAGTTCGGGGAGACGCTGGCAGAAGGCAGCTGATAACACAGCGGCAACTGCGCGCACCGTACAGAGTGGAAACGGTCCGGCACTAGCAGTCTTGCCCACGTCGTTTCGCCGCTCGTGAAGCTCGCACTCTGTACTGTATTCAACATTCTCACGAAATCAGTTTTGTCAAGTTTGTGTACAGCTTCCAGAACTAGCTGCTAGTTGATCTGGCAAAGGAAACCCAGAAGTACATCCGGGACTTCTTCCATTGCGAATAAATTTCTAAAAATTAGTTTCTGGCTCTTTAACAAGCTGATTTCATTTGTTTTTTGGTGATATGAATTTCAGGTGATATGAATATTTTATGCGACCGCTTGAGGTTCGTATCACTGAGGTTTCACTGCATCTCAGGCAAGCGTGCAGAACTGTTCCTGCGAGAAAATGTGTACCCGAAGTGTCTGAAGGCAAGAAGCGTACCTTTCACTATTCAACCAGCTGTTCAAGCCAAACTGCAAAAGCTTGAGAAATTTGGCATCATAACGCCTGTGACCACGAGTGAGTTCACGACACTGGTGTTACTGGTAGTGAAGAAGGATGGCGGCATCTGTTGTGCAGTGGTTACAAGACAACTGTCTATGCTTGTCTTCACATGGATCAGTACCCCATTCCAAGGATTGGAGATCTACTTGCCGCTCTTGCAGGAGACCAGCATTTTCAAAAATTTACCTTAACAGGGCCTACCAGCAGGTGTTGATGGCAGACGATTCCAAGAAATACCTCATGTTCAACACTCACAAACAACACTACACCATCAACTGCTTGGCATTTGGAGTCTTTTGCGCTCAGTATTTTTCAGCACATCATGAAGATGATGCTAAAGGGTTTGAGAGGAATCGAGTGCTACCTGGATAATCTTTTTATCACTGGTACAATGAAGGATGAGCACTTTCAAAACCTTGAGGCCATTCTGAAGCGCCTGTCAGAACATAGTATCCGTATACAACGGGACAAATGTTCATTCATCCAAGAAAAACTGCATTACATTGGGCACATCACTTCCGCCAACGGCATCCAAACTTCACCTGAGAAGACGGCTGCACTCATGGAAGCACCTGAGCTAAACAACAAGCAGCAGCTACAGTCCTTTTTGGGCATAGTCAAGTACTATGGAAAGGTTGTCCACTCTTGCACACCCCTTCTACAAGCTGCTGAAACAAGGCATACCTTGGTGCTGGGATGAGGCCTGCCGAAAGTCTTCATGCCACCAAAGCTACCATGGCAAGTTCTGATGCACTACAACCCGGATAAATTGTTGCAAAAGGCATGCGACACATCAAAATACCGGGTAGGTGCCGTTCTCTCTTATGTTCTGGCAGTTTTAACTGTAAAGCAAGAGGCGTATGCGTCCCGTACATTGTCAGAAGCTGTGAAAAACTGCAGTCAGCTTGAGAAAGAAGGTCTCGCACTTGTATTTGGAGTTTAAAAATTTCACCAGTTCATCTATGGACAAGGCTTCATGCTTGTGACAGACCACAAGCTGCTGCAAAGAATTTTATGACCAAAGATCGGAATTCCACCCAATCGCAGCAGCTCACCTATAATGTGGAGCCATTACATTGTCTGCTTATTGTTATCCGCTGCTCTTCAAGAAGCCTAGTGATGGTGCTGAGGCAGACTGTCTTTCAAGATTGCCGGTTAAAATGCAGCAATAGCAGTTGGTAGCAGCACATGCAGTGCTGACATTGCATATGCTACACACAAGGACACAACACTCAGCCAAGTCTTGGAGTGGACTCGAAACGGTTGGCCGTCTTCTATACTGAATGGGCAATGGAAACCCTTTCTGGACAGAAAGGCGGAACTAACGATCCACCAGGGCCACTTATTGTATGGCGTGCATGTTTTAGTTCCTCAATGGCAACAAGCACTCTAAATGGAAGAAACGAGAAGAGAGGGGGTTAACTGAGGGTCCCGATTTTTATTATTCATATCATAAGAAACCAACAAACATTGGCACCAAGGACAGCATAAGGGAAATTACTCGCGCTTAATAAATGAAATAAAGAAACGATAAATTAATGGAAATTAAAGTGGAGGAAAAAACAACTTGCCGCAGGTGGGAACCGAACCCACAACCTTCGCATTTCACGCTCGATGCTCTACCAATAGAGCTACCGCGGCGCTGTTTCCCTATCCACTCTCTTGGGTATTTATGTATCCTAGTAGAACCCTGGGAGTGTTAGCCAGCGCCACCACTCACATACCGTGGCGGCGGACATGGAACGTCCTTTTGCCACAGGCGTCACAAGAACGCGATCTTTTTGGGTGAAGGAAACTGGTCAATAAACCCACACATGCTACCTGAAGGCATCAATGTTGCCAGATTCGAGGCCCTCGTTATGTAATAAACGAGAAGAGAGGGGGTTAACCGAGGGTCCCGGTTTTTATTAGTCATATCATAAGAAGCCAACAAACACTGGCACCAAGGAAAACATAGGGGAAATTACTCGTGCTTAATAAATGAAATTTCTCGTTTATTTCTCGGTTAGGCAACATTGATGCCTTCAGGTAGCATGTGTGGGTTTACTGACCAGTTGCCTTCACGCAAAAAAATCACGTTCTCGTGATGCCTGTGGCAAAAGGACGTTCCACGTCTGCTGCCAAGGTATGTGAGTGGTGGCGCTGGCTAACACTCCCAGGGTTCTACTAGGACACATAAGTACCCAAGAAAGTGGATGGGGAAACAGCACCGCGACAGCTCAATTGGTAGAGCATCGTGCGCGAAATGCGAAGGTTGTGGGTTCGGTTCCCACCTGCGGCAAGTTGTTTTTGAATCCACTTTATATTTCCATTAATTTATCGTTTCTTTATTTCATTTATTAAGCACGAGTGATTACCCCTATGTTGTCCTTGGTCGCAGTGTTTGTTGGTCTCTCAATGGAAGAGCTACGCAAGGGGCACCCAAAAATTGTCAGAAGCAAAGAACTTGCACGGAGTTATGCGTGGTGGCCAACAATCGATGCTGACCTTGAAAAGCACGTCAAAAGTTGTCAAGCTGGTCAGGAGCAATGTTCGGCACCGGGCACTACACCGCTGCACACGTGGTCGTGGCCAACACTACCTTCACTTGGATTTTGCTAGTCGCATGCGCAACTAGATGTTTTAGCTGGCAGTTGACGCTCATTCAAAATGGCCTGAAGTCTTCATTATGAATAAACCTCGGCAGAGAAAACCATTCAATGCTTGAAAGAATTGTTTGCTCGTTTCGGTGTACCTGGAACGGCGGTCGTAATGGACAATGGCCCACAATTCGTGAACGGCGAATTTTAAGCTTTCCTCAAGCATCTCGGAACAAGAGTCGTGACCTGTGCTCCATACCACCCCAGCACAAACGGTCTAGCAGAACGTTTTGAGCAGTCATTGAAGTCAGCTCTATGAAAAAGACAACCAAGCGAGCGTCTGGAGACCACGTTACAAAGCTTCTTGTTGCAATAACAAAATACGCCTCGTGCATCAAGCAGATTGCCCAATGACTGAGTCATGCATGTATGTTTGCTGTTGGTGACTCTGCTCTCATTCACAATTATCATGGCTTGCCACATTGGGTCCAGGGTGTCATAGTGAGAAGGACTGGACCTGTTTCCTACAATGTGAAGGTCACTATATCATGAGGATCTTTCAGATGGCGAAGGCACCACAATCAGCTGCTTCCTTGTGAATCAGACACCAAGGTCGCCTACCATCCGGATGAAGCTGCTGCCCTTGACACCTCTAGCTGTCAAGAGATGCCTCAACAGCGGGGAAGAGAGAAGAGGACTCAGTGCAGGCATAGGCTGCACCAGCAGAGCCAGCAATGCTTTGCAGGCGTCAAGAAGTGCGATGATATCCGCAACGCAACTGCTTCCACAGAGGGTACCAGTGGGACTAAGTGCAAAGACTGTGTTGTTCTCTCCCCAAAAAAGGGTGGAAATGTGTCATGTTTAGCTGCTCCAAGAGTATTCCGAAAGCTTCATTGAGAAACTGTGGCCACTCACTATGCCACCTGTCGAGCGCTATATAAAGAGCTGCAAGACCTAGCCTCCTACTCTCTTAGCTGGGAAACACCTGTAGTATGCAGTCATACTCCATGTAATAAACACCATTCTGTTCTTTGTTCGCTACCTCAAGTGCCTGGCTGCCTTCTTCCCCGACGGCAATGCATAAGTACACAATACCCACCGCACCTGCATAATCATAAATATCAGTAACACGTAGTCATAAGGCATCATCATATATAACCCGATACGACCCCATGTATACCTATAGGGTGCATCGTGTCACATGTTACAGACAGATTTCTGAGAGAAGTAGCCCTAGAATACTCACGCCTTGAAACAGCGCTATCTTTGTCCATGCTTCAGTGCACAGTTACCAGTAACTGCAATATCAAACATTTATCAATGTGCGCTGGCGATGTGAAGTTCGCACTTTGTATAAACAGACCCATGGTGGGAATGGCAGCAGTTATTAGAACAGTGTCCCCCCTTTCCACATTTTTCCAACGCCAGCTGCCAAGTATTGCCCATAGCAGGGTTCGCGGCTATCTTACACGTGCTCCTATGTTCCCACTCATATTGCTTAAGATACTACATAGATAAGCTAACTCAACCATCAGCTATAGGCATTTTTTTTTTTCATGCTTGTACACCTACGGATATGTCAATTACTGACAAGCAACAACTCAAGCTATACCATCTGATTATTGACACAAGTTTGCCATTACAGTTGCTTTCCTTATTAGAGGTGCTTTTTGCTCTATGGCTGTGTTCCAATACTCGCCGTAGACAGCAAAGTACACGGCTAAGTGGAAAGTGGCCGTTTTAAATCTCGTTGGAGTTCTCATGAAGACGTCAAAGTAGACAGCTTCGCGAAATCAGCATCGAAGTCAAAAACACTGAAAGCTACTTTCCTGTCAAAACAAGATGGCGGCTGAGCAGGACGCTCTGAAAGTCGACAGGAAAGTTGTCTGCACGCAAGAAAATGTGGGCATGCTATCCTACGCCCTTAATGTAAGCTACATCATGTTTTTCATAGGTTTGCAGGTGCAAAGACTTAAAATACAGAAATAATGTGTGCTTTTCTCAACATTTTTTTTGTCGCCATGAAGCGGTTTCAGGTCGCAGAAGCGTCTTTCATACATCTTTCAGACAGCTAGAAACACATTCCATACATTGCCTCAAAATTGTATCGGCTGCCTCCTTAGCTGTCTACAAAGACTGTTGCCGATGCTGGCCAGAATTGGAACACACCCCATGAATTGCCCCCCCCCCCCCCCAAAAACATTTCAAGCCAGTGAGCACAGCTTGGCTGCAATAGAAGTGGTAAGCTGAAAGCCGAGTCAATCCTTTCAACCCTGATGCGCACTGTAATGGAATTCACCTAGTGACTCCTCATTGACTGAACAGGGTCACTTCAGAATCCAAAGGACTAATAATAATAAATTAGTGGAACATAAGCAGTGCTTCAATATGGCATTCATAGATTATGCTGTGCGCATTAATTATAAATTCGCACAGCATTTGATTTTATAGCGATACCAGCTGTCATGGAGGCAACATGTAGTCACGGAGCAGTGGTATGTAAATGTGTTATCTACAGAGATTCCACAGCTACCATAATTCTTTGAAAGAGCTATTGAGAAGGCTGTCGACAAGACAAAGAACCTCCCAAATGCTCGGATCTTCAACTGGTAAGGACAGCATGTGAGAATCAACACATGTGGCATAATTATATATTCACTGCCATGTCTCATTCACACAAACATGCTGGGTGTAAGACCACAACAGCAAAATTGCTACTACAGTCATTCAAATTTTCACAAAGAAAGTTGAGTCAATTGACAGTGCATAAAGAGAACAGCCAATGTTAATTAGCAACAAATAATATGTATCGCAGCACTGCATCTATGCTCCTCAGTCAGGATCAGTCAAGTCATGCGCTGCTCTGGCGTTCATGACACGAAGGAGGTGCTCACACTGGAACTTATTTGGTGCAGCTGAGATGTGCAAGGAATGATGAAGCATTCCAAGATGATCATGGGCCAAGCTCAATGGCTTCTTGTCAATGAAGAGCTTGCAAGACAACTATGTCCCAGTGGACACATTCCAATCAATTCATGTTAGAAAAATGTTATGCGAGCAGTTTTGTAATCTTAAGCTCCAGCCAATCGTAGATCCTGTTATAGCCACAGTTTACATCTTGCATCCTTGAGCTATGCTGTCTGTACAGCCAATGACACTGTGCCTAGGTTCTCTCTGCTGGCACAAGTGACCATCATTATTATAGTATAAAGGTTATAAACAGGGATAAGGTGCCTCAGAAAGGCTGGCCAACGTTTCGATAGGAGGACCTATCTTCGTCAAGGGCGTAGGTCCTCCTATTGAAACGTTGGCCAGCCTTTTTAAGGCACCTTATTTCTGTTTATAACTGTTGTACCACAGTGTGCTATTCCATCTGTCAGCCCCATTCTTGATTTTGGATATTGATATTATAATGAGAACAAAGCATCTGAACACAATGACAGATTTTTCCAAGCAAGCAGAATATGCAATGCTCTGCTGTCATGCTGCAGCAGTACACAGGGGTTGTGTTCAATCAAATGAGGGATGCAACTTTCTGCCCCCACTCACTGTGTGTGCAACCTTCCAACTAGCTGAATTGCAGTGCTTTTGGTATGCAATCTCTAAAGGAACCCGTCAGATAAAACAAAAAAAAAAAAAATGAAAATGTTTTTGACCTGGTGGACATGTATGATGCCCTTCCAGCCTCAGACGTCATCAAAGAGTCCTCTGGGCGGGGACGAGAAGGGCCGCCGCCAAGCATCTTCGGTTGCCCGCGGAGCTGTGTAGCCGGCCAGGGGCTCCACACCGCGGAGCAACTCAGTGCGTGCACTCTCCTCTGAGCCGGAGCGGGTCAGGCCTGCAACCACACAATTATAAGGGTTCTTTCTCCTCATGCAGTGCCACTACAACTCCGACAACAACTCTCAAAATTTTGTTTTCAAGACTTGTGTGGAAAAAAATGAAGGGTTTAACCGACTTCCAAGACAAAGCATATTAAAGGAGTAAAACAACATAAAATTTGACAGGTCGAAAATGGCAGTTTTCAATAATAAGCAAACCTTTTTAAACATGCACACACAAAGGCTTAACGAGTCAACTACCACAAGCCACTACAAAACAAGGTGGCTTCCAATGCAAAGCTGCTGCCCAGATAGGATTCTCTTGGCTTTTGGTTAGTGTGACAGCCAAGGCAAAAATGTAATTTAGCATTTCTTGTGCACTCGATTAAACTGAAGCATACAGGTAGTGTAAAATTTATGGTGGCAAAGACATGTTACGGCTCCTACGATTCCTTCTGGCACTTGCAGTGCACAAAAGCATGGCTCTTGAGATAGGCTTCAATGATTCTAAAAATGCCATCACTGGGCGTGCAACAGTACGTATTTAAAGCCTTGAGAATGGCACTCCAATATCCAAAGTTCTCAAGGTCCATCAAGAAACTTTTATTCAACAATACTACATCCTATTGAGCCTCTTATATTATGCTTTCAGTGATAAATTTGATTTGATAAATGCTCCACATGAGATAGATCCTCACAGAATTTGGTGGTGTGTAAAACACATTCACGGTTTAAGTGCCCCATGGCAAGGTGGTGTGGCGGCAGTACCACCTGGTACTGCCTCCAGTACCAAATAATGGTACATTTGACTGGCTCTTGTCACACTCTGAATTGGTTTGGAGCGATGCAGTAGTCTCTTGACAATGGAGCCAGAGAATTTATGCCTGAAGGTTGAACTGCTCCCAAGGAAATTGGAGGAGATACATGATAAGAATTGTCTCGGATTTCTGCCACACTCCCAACTCAAAATGAGAGCACTTCTGAATGCTCTGAATGGACCAAATTGATGTGTTTCAAGCACTTGATTTTGACCAGCCACAAGGCAAGACATGTGTGGCAAGTGAAATGTGAGCACAAAGCCTGGACCTACCCAGTGTAGACAGCATACGTTGACCCCATGCCATGAAACAAGTCTCATTTAGTTTCACAATGCATGGGGAAGAAGGCAATGTTGGCTACATTACAAAAGAGGGGCTCAATTTTTTTGTCAACCAACTGAATAGAAAAAAATAATTAAATTGTAAAATGAATTTCCTTGTGCTTTATTTAGAACTGCGAAAACGTTAATGATTAAGTTTAAGTACATATGTGATAATCCTATTCTTCTTAAAGACCAACTGCATCAAAATTTCACTTCGGTTATATTTGCTATAAAACAGTGTATGATCACTGAAGTAATCCTGACTATGCTGCAAGACTGGTAATTGTATATTTATTTGAAATTGTTTTAAATGTGCTTCCTGCCTCACTGCCAGGCTTTGGTCAGCAGTGGGCAATACAGAACACAAAAAAAGAAAAACAAAGGTAGGGAAACAAAAAAGCAGGTCGCATGCAACATTCAAGAATGGAATGGAATGAAATTATACATGTGCAAGATCAAGGATGGTGGCTGTTATCCCACTTGGACTTTACACAGATCATCATGGCGCTGCCGCCGCTGCCGCTGCTGCCGCCGCTGCCGGAAATGTGCCTGGAGTATCTATATAATTGCTATTGCAATAAGACAACAGATCACACTCAAAATCCAAGTGAAGTGAAGTTTATTCTTCTTTTCAAGGAAAAGAGGGGACCGGGATAAAAGGCGGTAAAGCCTGACGAGGCCCCGGCACCCATACTATGCACCCACCAAGTATGCATATGGCACCCACCAAGTATGCATAGCTTTCTTGTTTGGAATCCTTAAACAGCGCATAAGCAGATGATTTGTGCACTTAGTGGTTGTCACTCTGGCGTAAGTTCTAGCACACTGCCTCCAAGATTTTTCAGCATGCTGTGGGCGTTGCCCTATCTCGAAGGTGATGCAGAGGAGCCTAGGTCATGCGTCACTTCATCAAGTGGCAATGGCAGCATATTTTGCAGTTTCAGTATCAAAAGTGGCTATTTTCACAAGCTCTTTGTGGCTCGTCTTTCAAATCTTGCACAGAGCCTGCTCCTCATAGACTCTTCTCATGGAGCAGTTTTCTCCAGAGGAATGAGATGGCGCTACCGGTGGCACACTGCATATTGCCTTAGGCGAAAGCTTGCAAAAGCACAGAAATGCGAAGCCATTACCACTTCTGCACTACTACTGTGCGATCAGCTGTCAGAAATGCAACAGGGTGATTGCTAATGCACTGCGCTCCTTTCACGCTGCAAAATGTGGAATGGAATAGGGAAGACCTGTGCAGTAGTTGGCTGCAAGAATAGTGACTGGCATATAAAAGAATGGAATGAATCTGTGTGGCCAAGTTCACGAACCGCTGCTACACAAGGACTACCTATGTTGCCGGATCTTCACGATGCAGAGCTTTCCTCGAGGATAAAAAAATTCAATTATCTGCCAACATTGCATTTCTAACCTCTGGAAAAAGGACTTCAAGCCCGTAACATCGACAAGAACGAGTACCGCTTGTTACACAGTGACAAAAGAGTAGCACCATTGCCAGGCATAGCAAGTTCCTCGCACATCATCTATACACACACACACCCCAACACCCACAATCAGACGCGCGCCCACTCTATCGCCCACATATCAAAAATAAGCAAATGGAATCAACGAGCTGAAGCGTCTGTGACAACACCAACAACGCATGAATGTTCGAAGCTGAACGCGTCACGATGGTCCACAGGGTATCAACAAGTGACTAGCGATTATGCGTCTTTGCTACAAGCTATTACAAAGTACAGAATATCTAGGTCCCAAGCCTTGTTAGATACAGGACCGTTTCCTGAGCCTACTTCGAGTTCACCAGATCACATCGAACTGCACCACAGCTAAATAAGGAGCGCAGAAGCACGGATATCACATTCCTGAGGCGTGGCACGTGCAAACAAGTTGGCGGCCCCCACTTCGTGTGCCGCAGGTGGAGCTATTCACTGCTTGACTCTTCCCGAAAGTGAAGCGAGAGCCTGGCACTGTTGCGGGTAAAGTAGGTCCCGAAGCAAGACGGCTGTAATGCGCCGTGAAAACCTGGCAGCGTCACCCCCATCCATCTATTGTGACGGCACATTGCAAGTCAGCAAGGCAAGACCGCAGGGAGAAGTAAGCCCTTGCCAATTGGCCGAAAATGGCATCACCTGAGCGCGCTCTCCCATTGGCCAAACGTGACGTGTCTTCGAGACACCGAACGGCTTAAAAGATGCAGACCGGGAGCAGCAGAGAGCATTCCTAGAGGATTCCTTGATTCTTCTCTTTCAAGCTTTTTGCTGCGGGCCGCAGCGTCCGAGTTGCTGCCGGCCCGTAATGACTTTAAGACTGTTAATTGACTCTCACTGTAAATAATGTAAATAAACCTCCCAAGTTTTTCATCCCGACGTCCTCATCAACTCCTACAGCCTTAATTGTGCATGGAATGAACAAATCTACTGCAACTGATCCCTCCCGTGAGTGATCAGGCAGAAGAACAATGAGATAGCGACCACATTGAGGATGTTACTGAGACAGAAACATGAAAAGCCACTACTTCAAAGTGATTCGCACATAAAAACCAAGACCGAAAGACACTGTAATCCTGATTTAATTCAGAAGCTAAACGTTTGGACAAATTTGGAATACACCTATAGCCCCACTTCTAGTACAAGCACCATATACCCTGCTTGTAACATTTTGACAAGGCTTAATAGTGTAGAAAAAGAAATGTTCAAAGAATGGGCGACTGTAGAGAAGAGAAGGAGGATGAGGTGGGCCCTCGGTGTTGGAGTCAGTCTTTCGCATCTTTAATATTGTTCTGGTGCCAAAAACCCTGTGCAGACACGTCTTGTTCTCTTTGCATAAGTTGAGGGGCTCTCTACTCTGTCACAAGGGACGAGGAACAATAAACGCAGACGTGAAGATTGACTCCCGTGTAAGTCAGCTGCAAGATAGCATGCAATTTTATCTAATGGACCGGCTGAAGGCCAAATGAGCAGCCTGATGAGCGTAAAACACAAATATAATTCAGCAAGCCAGGTCTCTTTTGAATGCGCTCGATGTTCACCTCCCCAGGCTTAAAGGTATGCGTGACCGTCTTTCTTCAAGCAACGACATGCTCTCAAAAGTTGATGACGAGATCGAGGATCACATACCAGATGATGAGTTGGGAGTGGAATATGCGACTACTATTGAGGCTGCCTAGGTGCGTTTCCACAGGTTGTACCAGTGGTATGGACTGGGGCCAGCCGTGTCATGGTTTGCCTGCAGTTCATTGGCCGCCTCCCCCCTCTTCAGTCGCTGCTCCTGGCAACGAAAGGTTCAAGGTACTAGACATGAACTGGACTGCCAACTGGTCTCCCATGGGTGTCAGCCAGCTTGTGTACCAAAGGGGACATTTTAGTCTCCACTTGGTATGGGCCCAACCATTTGGCCGACAGAGAGGCAGAGATGCCCTTGCCAGCATTGCTGAAGACATGGTTGTGTCTGAGGAAGAAATCACCAACAACGTAGTGCACATCCTGATGTGATTGGGCCTTCTGTCTAGCTCACGCTTTTGCCAGGTTGTAACGAGCCAAGTCTAGGGCCACATTCAAACTTGAGCGCAGTTCCGCCGTATAGCCGGAAGAGCTGGCTTTCGTGGCATGCACCCTGCTGCTGGTCTTTAGAACGCCGTCCATGGGGTTTAGCAGCTTTCTCCCGATGTTGAAGAAATTGAGCGTCAGACGATTCACCATGGACTGCAAGGGGAAGCCTATCTCGTTAAAACAGACATCTTGATCGCTGTGTTGCCAGGCAAAGACCGCGAGCAAGGGCTTGAAGCTCTGGTTATTCCGCTCTGTTGTGTTAGCCTGTGGATGATACATGGTTGCCTTGTGGTGGTTAATGCCAAAATCTGCACACGCATTCACGAACACCTTGGCCATGAATTAGGATGCATTTTCCGATATCAGCTCCACTGGAAAACTGAAGCGGTTAAAGACCTCAGTAAACTTGTCACAGATGGTGCATGCTGTTAGCTTCCGAAGGGGAAAAAGTTCAACCCATTTCATGAAGTGATCCGTGACAGCAAGGAGAAAAATGTAGCCTTGCCGGCTTCCAGGAAAGGAACCCATAATGTTACAGACCGTGACTTGCCAGAGTAGCTGGATGTCGATTGGCTGCATGAGCCCGAGGGGTTTACCTGCATGAGACTTCACACATTTGCACATGTGGCACAAGTAGGCGCAGTGAAGAGCATCACACTTCATGCCTGGCCAGATAGCGGAGCAGGATAACTTTTAAGGCCACTGGCATGCCAGGCCAACCGTGAGTCAGGGAAATAGCTCAGTGTGGCTTTCCTTAGACCGTGGGGTATCACCACCTTGAAAGACTCCTAGGGAGCCTCCTTGATGGGATATAGCGCTGTGGAACTCCATCAACGTCAAGCAGATATATATCCAATGGGCCCGCAACAATACCAGCTCCGTTACACTCTGCGCCGACAGCAATACCAGCTGTGTGTGCGCACCTGGCGGCTTTGCTTCCCGTCTTCTTTTGGGAGCTCTGCTCCTTTAGCTCATCAACGATTTGTCGGCAAAATGGATGGCTCTGCTCAAGTAGATACAAATCAAATGTGCCCTCGATCCAGCTGCAACGCACTCTATGCCAACACAACAGCAATGCGAGCTGTCCATGTGCACCTGGCGGCTTTGCTGCCCCGCTCCTCTTTGGAGCTCGGCTCACTGAGTCCGTCAATGATTTTTTGACAAAGTGGATTGCTCTGCTGTGCCTTTAGTAGATCTTGCCTGCTGAAGACGGCACCAGAGGACGGGGTCCACCAGGTAACCGTTTGTGCCCGAGACTGGCAATACGGGGATCGCTTCGCCGTAGAGGGTCGCGTCGTTCGAGCCATTGGAAACGCAGGCTCCGGTCTCTACTGAGTGCATGGGGTTTGCGCCTTTCAAGTCATGGGAGACAAAAGCTCTAATTTTTACTTGGTGCACATGCTCATGGGAGTGGCGGACCAAAGGGCTAGATGCTGAAATGGGTGCACCCGACAAGGTGTCCACCACCATATTTAAACCCTCTTACTGGAAGCACACAACAGAGTTGTCCCACTGCAGTGTCAACACCCAGTGCACGAGGCAGCACAATGGCTCGCGCAAGCACTTAAGGAGGATTGCACATCTCCATGACAAATGACACTCCTTCACCTAAGCAAACTTCCAGAGAGAAAACAGGACAGTAAGCGGCAGTAGGTCCATTCAATGAGTGCCTGACCCCATGGGGTCAGTAAATGGCAGAGCTAGGTTGCCTCTCCGACAGGCACGTGAGCCTTCACACGACCAAAGAACAAATCGATGGCAGAGCAGGGTGGCTCATGCAAGTCAAAAATGTTACTCAGCTGTGCGTGAGGCAAGCGGTAGGCGGAAAGTGCAGCGACATTGTCGACAAAGCGGGGCGGCTCATGCTCGACCTAGTCTGCTAGCTCTGCTCAGGACAAGGAGAGGCCATCAAGCGGTTTCACACCAACAGCGAGGTAGGGAGGCTCAGCTGCAGTGCACTGGACATCGACCTGCGCTCGGGACAAAGACAGGCTAGTGAGCGAGCTCACGCCCATGGCAGAACGGGAAGGCTGCACCACAGCGTGTACATCTGAGAAAGGCGTTCGAGACAAAGGTAGGCCACTGAGCGTAATCGTGCCAGCATCTAAGTGAATGACAGTTGGCGGAAAGGCCAGCGAGTATATTCGTGCCGGCATCTAAGCAGGTGGCTCCAATGCAGTACAATAAAGAAATTCAACATGAGGGGACACTCAATGAAACTGGCAACAGGAAATACGTCACATTAGTATTAATGCTGTCCGTTAGCTGCCCCAAGCATCGGAAAAAAAGAATATGAAATGACGTTAACAGACATTGCATTATCTTTTTTAATATTTCCCGCTAAAACTAAAAAGCTTTGAGTATAAATGAACTTACACTTTGAGACTTATTTTTCTTGCGTTACTTAGCAACAAGCTAACATGCCAGATGTGCCTGATTCATGCGTCATGCGCCAGACATGCCACCGGCGCAAACGAGGCTGACTGCACATGTGAAGTTCGCCTGTCCGACACCTCACTTCTATTTTTTTTATTTAACATGCTTTGTTGGCCACCCGGTGTTTTCTTGTGCTTCTTCTGCACTTCGACAGCACCACTGCACTACTGAACTACGGAAAAGTGACAAATTTTGTTAGACAGTCTGCAATACATTTTAAGCAATTTTAGGCTGATGGCACAGAACTGAGACTTGTTACACAGTTAGCAAAAAACAGCTCGGCCATTATGGTGCAGTTAATTTGAGTTAATGACTAATACTAGATGTTTGCAACACTTTCTATGGGCCCCAATATTATGGTAACTTATTTCAGCAGTTTCTGGGCACTCTCCTCGCAACTGGCTTTGTGACACAGTTAGCAAAAAGCAGCTCGGCCGTGTGATGCAGATTCGCATGTACTGAATCTTACTGGGACAAATTCGTTATGCTTTCACTGACTCCCCAACATTATTGTAATTAATTTCGTTATGTTTTGGGATACCTTTGAGGTACACTCGCAGCACTTGGCGTTCTGATGCAGTTAGTTTGGCGTGTACTGAATCTTATTGGGACAAGTGGCCGAGCGACAACATACTGACATGTTTGCTTGTTTATCTTTCTTGAGTGACCACAATTTCACCATCTAACAAAAGTTAAATGTTATTGCTCAATGCAGGATATGCCTGCATCTATAGAAGTTTCTCGAATGTTATCGATGGTTCTATCCATTGTCTGTTGCCACTGCACATTGTGCAATCTGATTGTGTGCACGACACAAATTACGTAGTACTGGAAGAAACATGGGCACCAATGATTATTCTGGAGCCTTCAATGACTCATGCATAAAAGCCGGCACGTTTGCCCCACAGATCATATTTTCTACAATAGCCGACTGCGTTCGCCACTATTGTTGCGCTTTGAGTGTAACTTGCTTTTGTGGGCACAGGTTCGCCCAATAAAAAGCTAGTTTCGTCAATCACAGTTCTGCAACTGTTTTCTCCATCACTACAACATGACATCTAGTGCTGGTGCTTTTGCGCTCAAGTATCAGACGGCCCTGTAAACCCTACACACCGAAGAAAACACCAGCATTGCACCAGACCATCAAGCAAGCCGCAGGCTACAAAACTGGCCCCCAGAGAATAGACTTTTACCTAAGATGACAGCAAAGATAATGGCCTCATCAACAACCACAATGGCAGCCCCAGCATCGGCCGTCATGCTGCAACAGCCCAGGCAGCCATCGACCTTCCACGGGTCATCATTTGAAGACCCAGAAAACTTGCTGGAAACGTATGAAAGGGTCACTACATTTAGCAGATCATGGTCAAGCACGTACAAATAAGGACAAAGTGAGGAGTAGACAACACAAGCGCTTACTTCCAACTGATTGTGTATTTACAATATTGCACCATATGAGCACTTTCCTTCATGACGTCACAAGACCGAAATGCCGACATCAGGTGGCCATGCTCAGAAACTTAGTTTCTTTGGACGACCGAAAAACAGAAGGTATGCTGACACACGACACACCCGCCTTTCTAATGCAATCTTCTTCAATTACCTTCCTAACATCCTGGTTCTTATTTCTGGCTACTATCTTAAGCATGTTGAACAAGGGTTTACACAGCTTCTTGTTCTTTATTCCACAGTCATGACCAAGCACAGAAAGATTTCCATCGTGGTAATGCTCCTATGTTCTAGAAGTCTTTCATTCAGACACCTTCCAGTCTGACTGATATAGCTGGAACCACACTATTTGTGCGTGCTTGACCGTGATCTGCTATGCGTAACCAACTAGCCCAAAAGTTGGTGCTCTTGAGCTACATTTCAAAACTGGAACAGCAGCTGCGCCATGTCTTCTCATTGGAAAATGTAGCCAGGATGTGGTTTGAGAATCGAGAAGCCACCTTAACAATGTGGGACCTATTTCTCCATGACTTCCTACCAACCTTCACAAGCACCATTGCAAAGAGTGAGCGCAAGCTGTGCTGGAAACCCAAGGGCAACTGCCCAACGAGACCATCGCCATCTTCGCAAAAGAGATGACTTGCCTCTTCCGACACATCGACCCAGAAGTGTCTAAGGAGAAAAGACTCAGTTTCCTGATCTGCAGCATAAAACAAGAACTTTTCACTGGTCTGATCTGCAACCTCCCGAAGACTGTAGCTGCATTTTTGACAGAGGCAACGACGACCGAGAAGATGCTGGAAATGCAGAAATGAAGTGCGGCAAGATTTATGTTGGCCAAACTGGCAGGTGCCTCAATGACTGCTTGTGCAAGCACCAAAACAACGAGTACAATACGGTGCAGGGTCATCTCGGCATTCATTGCTGGGATTGCAAGGGCACCCCCCTCCTTCATCAGTGCGTGTTCTTGGCAAGGCATAGGTCACAGTTAACCCGAGAAATAACAGAAGCCGAGTACATTCACAATCTAGGTGACTACTGCGTAAGCGCCCCTTCCATTGCTCTGTCACGATAAAGTGAGATTATCTGGCCGAGCGCAGGGAAATCATGGGCACATGAAGTGATCTGACTTACCATATTTATTCAAATGTAGGCCGATGATTTTTTTCAAATAATCATATTCCAAACTCTAGGGTCGGCTTATATTTGAGGATTTTAAATGACGCGCCTGTTTTTCATTGAAACTGCTAAATATGGTGCATAGCCAGCACCATCTAGAAAAGTCAGTATCGCAGCCGCTACTAGCCGTGCCAGTAGCCAACCGTACACAAGCGAGGTCGTCATTTTGACCAGTGTCGTGTCGGCCGTATCGGTTTGCGGCGTAGCATTATTGCGATGGCACCAAGCAGGAGATGCCACAACAGTGCTGCTTTTAAGCAAAAATTGTGATAGCCACAGAGGCATCGTCGAACCTTCAAGCCGGGCGGAACTTCGGCATCGACGAGAAAAAGGTCCGTCATTGGAGGGGACAACGACAGCAGCTTCTTGCGTGCACCGCAACAAGGATGGCATTTAGCGGACCAAAGAAAGGTTGCCACCACGAAGTGGAGACTGTTTTGGCCGACTTTGTTCGGACGCAGAGAGCAGCCGCCCTTCCAGTGACAACACAAGTGCGCCGAGCAAAGGCTACGGAACTTTCGAGGGAGTGAGGCCTAACGCCAAAGGATTTCAAAGCCATCCGGGGCTGGCTTCAGAAATTCATGAAGCGCTTTGGCTTCAGCCTCCGACGTCGCACTTCATTCACCCAGAAGCTGCCAAGCGATTTTGAAGAAAAGCTGATAGCTTTTCAGCGCTACGTGCTGCGAAAGAGAGAAGTGGCAGGCTACAACCTTGGGCAAATTGGCAACGCGGACCAGATGGCTGTGTATTTTGATATGCCAGTGGCGTACACCGTGAATGAAAAGGGTGCCAAGGAGGTGAAGGTGTGCTTTGTGGGCTACGAGAAGCAGCGTGCAACTGCAATGATGTGCTGCACAGCTGATGGACATAAACTCCCTCCTTATATGATATGTAAAAGAAAGACACTGCCTGCTCGAGAAACTTTCCCAAGAAATGTTATTGTGCGGGCAAATGAAAACGGGTGGATGACGGGTGCTATGGTGGAAGAGTGGGTTAAGATTGTGTGGCGACGGTGTCCAGGAGCCCTTTTGACAAAGAACTCGCTCCTTGTCGTTGACTCTGTGGGGAGCACACGCGCCCATCTTCCCCCGCGCCGTCTCATCGAGAGCCGGCATAGACAGGGGAGAGGCGCACTATGCCCTCTCCCGATTCTCCCTCGCTCTCGTGACGCGCTCGCCCTTCCTCCACGACTCGCGGGCAGGTAGCTGACGGGCGAGGAGGACATTCCCCTCGCCCAGGTAAAAAGGTACAAAACAGCGCGACCGAGGGAGACCCTCTCTCTCTGAGGCCGGACCCCTAACCTGCCGGACTGGAGTACCTGCCGCAACCCGTGAGTGACCACGTTGCCTGACTATCCCGGGCAACGAGGCCAGCCTATTTATTACTATTACAGAGAGGACGTCCCTCTGCCAGTGTTCTTTATTGCCGGTAGCAATAAGCGTTCTTACAGTTGACGCCGCTGGTTGCCTTATTCGTTCGACCCTGACGTAGCCGCGATTTAGCCGCACGCAGAGTGGAACCCCCACAACTCTTACCGTGGGCACTTGACCAACAACGTGAAGGTTGCGTTCGCCCAAGCGAACACGGACCTCGCTGACTGGGTGGCATGACGGGCCAGTTGCAGCCACTTGGTGTCTGCATCAACAAACCTTTCAAGGATCGTCTGTGGAAATATTACATGGACTGGTTGACTGACGAAGGCCGCATGCTAATGGCAAGGGGCCACATCAAACGTGCATCGCTATCGCAGCTGGCGGGCTGGGTAACTGCAGCGTGGGACGACATCCCAGGTACTTTGATCGTGCACAACTTTAAAAAGTGCAGCAATCTAATGTGCTTGACGGTACCGACGATAGTGCACTGTTTGAAGGTGACAGTGACAAGGAACACAGCGATGAGTGTAGCAGCGACGATGACGTTGAATGAGCTCTGCATGTTCATTCAATAAAAACTGTTTGCATTTTGCAAACGCTGTCCTCGCTTTTTTTGTTCGGCCTACATTCGAGGTAATATATTATTTTTTTGTTGGCTTCGGACTTTAGGGGGTCGGCTTAGAATCGGGGTTGGCCTACATTCGAGGTAATATATTATTTTTTTGTTGGCTTCGGACTTTAGGGGGCCGGCTTAGAATCGGGGTTGGCCTAGATTCGAGTAAATATGGTATCTATGATGTGCTGGTTCTGCATATCCCCCCTTTTTCTGTGTGTTTTCCTGTTTGCCACGCATATATATTGCGACACGCTGACGAAGAAGATGTTTTAATCATCGTCGGAAGAAGGTGATGTTCTGTTTTTCGCGCGCTGTCCACCATCCTGTCAGTTGCTATAATTATTGTAAATATTCTATAAATACACGTCTGACTGTTTTTAACCCCGTAACACTTTTGGTGGAGGTTGTGGGATCATTATCAAGATGGCTTTACGCAGCGGGCGCTCCTTGGCTGCATCTACAATGCCAGCTCAAGGCGAGGATGCTTCGGGCCCGTCGGCACCCATGCCCACCATCATTCTAGCACAACCCCGTGACCCAGGAACCTTTTCTGGCACTGACGACACCGATGTTGAAGACTGGCTTCAACTATCTGAATGGGTGAGTGCCAGCAACTACTGGAACCTGACCATCATGCTCGCTAATCTGATATTTTACCTCGTGGGCACGGCACGCATCTGGTTTCAGACCCACAAGGAGGAACTTACCAGCTGGGACATTTGTAAACAGAAACTCAAAGATTTGTTTGGCAAGCCTGTTGGACATCAGCGCGCCACCCAAAAAGACCTCGCTTCGCGTGTCCAGACGTGCACTGAATCCTATCTCACGTACATCCAGGACGTGCTCGCTCTGTGCCAAAAAGTGGATCCGAACATGTCCGAACCTGATAAGGTTGCCCATGTCATTAAGGGCATAGCAGATGATGCCTTCCATCTCCTTGTCTTGAAGAATTCTTCCACTGTGCAAGCCATCATTACCATATGCCGGCGGTTTGAAGAAGCCAAGAGTCGCCGCATTGCCCAGCCATTTCCCTGCCTTCCCAACACGGCTGCTACGTCCACCTGCGAAGACCTCCGCAGTCCACCAACACCCAACTGCTCTGATGACATCCTCCATGTCATCCGACGGGAAATAGAAGCCGCATCTCCTGTCACGACCGCAACCCATGACCCCGGCAATTGCCAGGCGACCGTCTCATTGCTACAGTCCATCGTGCACCAAGAATTGGCCAACGTTGGCTTGACCAACGTCTGCTCAGTTAATCGGCCTGACTACACTCCGTCCAGCACTGTCATACGCACCCACAACCCGAATGCCCCAACGCGGTATCGCAACCCGGCTGAATGGCGTACTCCAGACAACAGGCTTACATGCTTCACTTGTGGCCGTATCGGCCATATTTCACGTCACTGCTGGTCTTCGTGGAATTCGACCCCCTGGTCTCACCACCCCCATTCCACGGTCCTCATGCTGCTACTTGGTTCGCCCCGCAAACGCAGCCAGCAAATTCTAGCGACACTTCTCTTCCTACCTGCTCCAGCTGCTCTCCTTCGCCACGTCGCCGCTTCTCCCGATCACCCCCATCTCGCCCATCACTGTCCCCTAGCTCCTTCTGGTGCACCCTTCCGGAAGACTAATGGGTGCAGCACTTGGAGGTGATGCTGCAAAACCGACCCGACGCAAAAATCCTCTTTTGACCTTGCCCACACATCGGAACCTCATTAACGTGAACATGGATGGTGTAGCTGTTATGGCTCTGATTGACACTGGCGCGCACGTATCTGTGATGAATGCTCCTCTTCGGAATTGTCTCAAGAAAGTCCTCACTCCTGTTCCTTCGCCTGTGGTCCAAGTCGCCGACGGTGAAACACCAGCCGTTATTGGCATCTGTCCAGCTCGCGTGAGTGTCGCCGGACATCATACTTCTGTTTTATTTTATGTACTAGAGCACTGGCCCTCACGACCTCATCCTGGGCCTTGACTTTCTGTTTACACATTCCGCTTTGATAGACTGTTTTGCTGGTGTTGTGCAACTTGCTCTACCTGCTGCTATTGACCCTCCCAATATTGCTCCGATACGGCTATGTTCCACAGAGCATATTTGCCTCCCTCACCGTGCCGTTACCTACATAGGTGTCTCCCCCGTTCCACCTGTACCAGACTGTGACTACATCGTATCTCCTAATCCGCATGTCCTGCTCTCGCATAACGTCACTTTTCCTCACACCGTCGTTACCATTTTGGACAACACGTCCTGCCTTCCGCTTGTGAACTTTGGACTTTGTACACAAGTACTCCCGCGCAGAATATCCCTGGCGCAAATAGCGCCAGCCAGAGACTACCGCATTTCGGCTTTAACTTGTGACTGCTCCTCGTGTTCAACTCTTGCTTCGCCCCCTGTCCCTTCAGACTTGAATGCCCTAACAAAAATGATTGCTCCCGACCTTCCTCCCCAGCGTGCTCAAGAACTACGTTGCCTCCTTGCCTCATAATAGAACATATTCGACCTTGGAGAATGCCCTCTAGGACAAACATCTGTCGTAAAACATCGAATAAACACCGGTGATGCGAGCCCGATCCATCTGCGACCCTACCGCTTCTTGCCTACTGAGCGACATATCATCGAACACGAAGTTGACAAGATGCTTTCTCGAGACATCATCGAACCTTCTTGCAGCCCACGGGACTTCCCTGTTGTACTAGTGAAAAAGAAGGACAACAGTTGGCGATTTTGCATCGATTATCGACACCTCAACAAGGTAACAAAGAAAGACGTCTATCCGCTACCACACATTAACAATGACCTGGATGGCCTGCATGAAGCACAATATTTTCCGACCATCGACCTTCGCTCCGGCTACTGGCAAATTGCCATCGATGGCATGGACCGCGAGAAGACAGCTTTTATTGCTCCCAATGGCCTGTATCAGTTCAAAGTGATGCCTTTCGGTTTATGTAATGCCCCGGCCACATTTGAACGAATGATGGACGTCCTCCTACACGGTTTCAAGTGGTCCATCTGCCTCTGTTACCTGGATAACGTGATCGTTTTTTTCTCCGACTTTTGCGACACACCTCGAACGCCTGTCGACGATCCTATCTGTTTTCCGTCAGGCAGGCTACAACTAAATATGTCCAAGTGCCACTTCAGTCGTCGTTAAATTTCTGTGCTTGGGCATCTCATTGATTCTTCTGGTGTACACCCTGATCACGATAGAATACGGTCAGTCAAAGACTTTCTCGTGCCAACGTGTGCCAAGCATGTTTGCAGCTTCTTGGGCCTTTGCTCCTACTTCCGTCGGTTTGTCCGAAATTTCGCAAACATTGTGCGCCCGCTCAATCAGCTCCTCAAAAAAGACGCTGCATTCATTTAGAGTCCTGAGCAAGCTGGTGCTTTCACAGAGCTGATTGGGCTGCTTACGTCCCCACCCATTCTCACTCACTTTGATGCGTCAGCTCCAAGAGAAGTCCGTACCGATGCCAGTGGCCACGGTATTGGAGCTATCTTGGCACAGAAACAACAAGGGCGAGAATGTGTTATTGCCTACGCCAGCCGCCTTCTTTCCTCTGCGGAGAGCAATTATTCTATCACCGAACGCGAGTGTCTGGCTCTCGTTTGGGCAGTGGGTAAATTCCGCCCCTATTTGTACAGCTGCCAATTCACAGTCATCACTGATCACCACGCTCTGTGTTGGCTATCGTCCCTCAAAGATCCTTCAGGGTGCCTTGGCCGCTGGGCTCTGCGCCTCCAAGAATATAACTATGCAGTTGTATACAAGACCGGTCGGTTACATCAAGATGCGGACTGCTTGTCGCGCCATCCTGTTGACCCTCCTGATGTTTCTGCGGCCGGAATACCTGTCATCGTTCTCTCTCTGGCTACTTTTCGTGACATTGGAGCCGAACAACGTCGGGACGCCTCCTTGCAACACCTTATTCAACGGCTCACTTCAACTACGCCTGATCCTTCCCTTCGCACGCTTGAACTTCAAGATGGTATATTGTACCACTCTAACATGCACCCGAATGGCCCTGCCCGACTCTTCGTTATGCCTGAGCATCTGCATCAGACAGTTCTCGCCCATCTTCATGATGTACCGACTGCAGGTCCCCTTGGCGTGTCACGGACTTATGACCGCGTTCGTCGGCGCTTCTTTTGGCCTGGTCTATACCGTGACATCTGCCATTATGTCGCTGCATGTGATCTTTATCAACGACGCAAAAAGCCGACCACACTCCCTGCTGGTCGCCTTCAACCACTTGACGTACCATCAGAATTATTCTTTCGTGTAGGTGTTGATCTTTTAGGCCCTTTTCCTATGTCTGCTTCGGGAAACAAGTGGATTGCTGTAGCAACAGACTGCGCCACTCAATATGCAATCACACGGGCTCTTCCGACAAGCTGTGCAACCGATGTCGCCAACTTCGTCCTAGAAAACGTCATCCTTCGCTACGGCGCCCCTCGACAGCTCCTCACCGACCGCTACTTTTTAAAGTTCTCAATGACATTCTACACTCGTGTGCAACTAAACACAAACTTGCTACTGCTTACCATCCACAAACGAACGGTCTAACCGAGCGCCTGTCCATGTATGTCTCCGATGACCATCGCAACTGGGACGTTGCGCTGCTGTTCGTTACTTTCACCTATAATTCGTCTCGCCATGATACCGCCGGCTTCTCTCCATTCTTCCTCTTGTTTGGCCACGACCCTACGCTACCTTTTGACACCATTCTGCCTGCTAGCCTGAATTCCACGTCCGAGTATGCCCATGAAGCCATACTCAAAGTTCAAGAAGCACGCCATATTACCCGACGTTGACTTGTGGAGTCGCAGGACAATCAGCGGTGCTTATATGATGCCTGCCATCGTGACGTCCATTACACACCGGGCGCCATGGTTCTCCTTTGGTCCCCATCGCGATGCGTTGGCCTTTTGGAGAAGTTACTTTCACGCTACTCCGGCCCTTACTGTGCCTTGCGTCAAGTAACTCACGTCACGTACGAAATCGCCCCTCTTGAGCCAACCATGGCTCAGTATTGCTCCGACGTGGTCCACGTTGCGCGTCTTAAGTTGTATCACTCGCCCGCCTCCCAACCAGCACTGAGCCGGTGCTTCAGATGCCGGGGGTCATGTGACACGGTGACGAAGAAGATGTTTTAATCATCGTCGGAAGAAGACGATGTTCTATTCTTCGTGCGCTGTCTACCATCTTGTCAGCTGCTTTAATTATAGTAAATATTCTGTAAATACACATCTGACTGCTTTTAACCCCGTAACAATACTATGCTCGTCCGCAAATAAAGGTCAGTCAGAAATTAGCGCATTTTACTCGTTTCTGTCCTTCCTTTCCTACTTTCGTGCGCTATGCAAACACTGCCATTATGAACCATCACGAACTCGCCGAAGCCTCTACCCTAATATGCAAAACAATATTTTGATAAAGAATGCAGTTGTCTACAAATAGTCAAATATTTCCTGTGGTTTTTGCTGGTAGCTAGTTAATTTTAAGCTTAGAAATAAAGTAGGAGCCTGAATGTTTCCTTGGGGTTCCCCCGGCCAATGGCTGTCCTGGAAATCCCATCAACTGTGGCAGTTGCCTAGTGTGCCTAGGATAACCTCAGGTTAATTTTGAGCGTGTGTCATTTTGGTATTTAGACGTTATAGGAATACTGCGTGTAGAGGCGAAACATGCAAAAGTGGTGATTGGGCAGCATTACAAACAAAAGCAAGTTGCTTTTGCGTACTTGGCGCAGTAAATACCCGACTCATCCTAAACAATACCATACATAAAATCCTAAACAATACCATACATAAAATATGACAAAAACATCCAATTTCCAAGCATTCCCGCATTCCCGGGCCTTATTTCCTGCACATTAAGAGCACAAATACATGGGCAACTGCATGTTTCCAAAACAACTTGGCCTCAGTCAACGCGATGGTATGCTATGTACACAGAGATGGCCACAACAGAGGCTCTCAGTGAGACCATGCTAGATGCTCGCAGAATGCCTTCTACTCGCACTAAAGACAAATGCATGGGTGCAAAGCCTGCTTTCCGTCATTCAGAATACAGAACTTTCGAGTTACGAGATCCTGCTTTTTGAGCTCCTTGGCATTACCTTTTGTGCGTTCTGCCAGTGCAAGCAACACGCTCCCACGTTATCACTCTTGGCAATTGCTCGTCGCGTTTTTGACAACTGTGACTACCGAAAGAAGGTATAGCGCCACATTGTAGTGATGATAAAGAAAACAGTCGCAAAACTGTGAATGGCAAAACTAACTTTTTATTGGGTGAACCTGGGCCCACAAAAGCAAGTTACACTCAAAATATGGCAATAGCAGCGAACACAGTTGGCGATCGGCGAAGATTTGATCTGTGGGGCAAGCACGTCAGCTATTACACACGAGTCAGCAAAGGTTCCAGAATAATCGCTGGTGCCTGCATGTCTTCCGAAAAGTACAACACAATTCGCGTCGTGCATATAATCAGATTATACAAGGTTCGATGGCAACAGACAACAGATAGAACCATCAGTACCATTTGGGAAACTTCCATAGATGCAGGCACAGCAAGGTTTAACCTTTTTTAGCTGGTAAAATAGCGGTAACCAGAGAAAAATAAGCAAGCACATGTGTGAATGCCCCCTTCTTAAAAAGCGTCGTCCTGATGCTATAAACATAAAAGGACAGTGAAAAAACAAAAGCACGCTTAGCAAATAAAAAATAAAAAATAAACATAGTCCCAAGGTTTGTCAGCGCTGGTAGAATGGCTTAAGTCGCACAAAATGAATTACTTCAGGTCCTGAGCAGCCCAGCTGTGACAGTGAAATGTCATTTAGTGCGACCTCATGGTCCAGTGTGCCAATTCATTGGATGAACTTGTAGGGTCTGAAGTAGCATCGCAGAGGTTTCTCACTAAGACCTCGTCGGCATATTGGGGTCCAAACCCAAACACCGGGCTGGTACTCCACGTATCCTTGTTGAAGATTGTAGTGCTCGCTGTCGGCCCTCTGCTGATTCTTGATGCGCAGGCAGACAAGCTGTCGTGCTTCTTCGGCACATTGTAGATGGGCAGCGACGTTGAGATTTCCTTGAATGGAAATCTTGAACCAGCTTGAATGGCATAATCTGCGTTGTTTCTTGCACGGCCGTGTAGGAGATGCCCACGGGCTTTTCAATGGCTGGATAATGCACGTATTATTTAACGCATGTATTAACGCATGTATTATTTGGGACCCACACACTAAGAAAAACATTGATGCTCTAGAAATGATTCAACATAAATCCATTCGGTTGATCTTTTCTCGATACCGCATGACGGAATCCCCAACCTTTATGATGCAACAAAATAATATCCAGGAACTTAAGCTACGTCGCCAAATTCTGAGATTAAAGTTTCTTTTTCACTTGAAAAACAACCATCTCGCATTAGACCCTGCTCCGCACATCCAACCTCTGATGCCACGACTGACTCGAAATCATCATGCTGAATCGATAACACCATTTAGAACATGTACTAACAAATTCAAGTTTTCATTTTTTCCACGAACGATTACAGACTATAACGCTTTGCCGCCATGTATGCTTCAGAAACAGTGACTCATTCGATGCATTAACGTCATAATGTGAAGCGCTTTTCTTTTGTTTTTTTTCTTGCAAAGGACTGTTTTTCCTAAAGTTGCCATGTTTATAATTGTTTTCATGACCATAAGGTGCACATTAATGTGCCATGTTTTTTCCCTCTCTTTATGACCTGTGATGATTTCTGTTTGATGTTTTTACCAGTGCTTGCATAAACCATTTTGATACCCCTCCTGCAAGGGCCCTAGCTTGGGCCTGCAGTATTTTGTAAATAAATGAAAAAGAAAAATATGTGCACCATTTCATAGACTTGTTGCGTTATAGCTTCATGTTTTCGCGTTGAAACTCTGTAAGGGCTCTGGTGGAGTGGTAGAGTGGATTCTTTGGTTATTATGCGATCTCGTGACTGGTCTATGTCAAATACACAATGATGTCGAAAACCAGCCTTTGTACCATTGAGGCAAACCTTTAAGCCTGCTTACTCACAGGAAGACTTGGATTTATGTTGAAGACTGGTTCCCAAACTTTGACCACCGAGGTAGGTCTGACAGAACCCGAGAGGATAAACGAATTGCTGGTTTCGACAATTTCCTTAATGTATGCGATCGTAGTGCCCTTGTTCAGGTGCTTGAACTCCTGGATGAAGATTGTCAGCATCATTTTTGCTTTTCCTCCATGCATTCGAGCTATCCCTTTAGCGACAAAAATTTAATGATCGAGCAGTAGACGTTGGTGACCCTCGTTGATGACTTGTACGTCGGCGGATGTTTTGATGTCGATGGAAATGACAGTGCTGGAGCAAAGTGGGATGCTGACTTGGTTTTTCAAGTACTCTCAAGGCACGCTGACTGGAAGTCCTCTCCAGTGGTATCGCTTGGTCTGTGGACAGCATTATCGAATTCGACTTTAGGTAAATGACTGCGCCATGTTGATTCAGAAAGCTCATGCTGAGAATCACTGTGCGTGGGCACTCTTGAAGGATAACGAAGGTCACAGTGTAAGTCCGCTCATGTACTGTAACTTTTGCTGTGCAGTTTTCAGTCGGTGTTATAAGGTGTCCTCCAGCTGCCTGGATATGAGGGCTGTCCCATGTAGTCTTCAATTTTTTCAGTTTGGCAGTGAAGTGTTCACTGATGACGGAGTGGTCAGCTCCTGTGTCTACTAGAGCGGTGACGGTGTGGCCGTCGAGAAGCACATCGAGGTCGGTGGTTCTTCGTCTTGCATTGTAATTGGGTCGTGGCGTCGCATCATGGCTGCATCGCATTGTTCTGTAGCTGGTGTGCCTCGTCCTCAGGTATTCTTTTGTCACAGTATCATTAGTTTTGAAGCGTTGTGGGGATGGTAACCTGCCATTCCAACGTCGTCGATATATATCTTGAAGCAGCGGTGGCGGCAGCAGAGGAACTTTGGTATTTCGACGTACAGCAACCGCACATCTACCAGTAGCTGCTTTTAGTTTTCCGAATATGTGTTGCAGCAATGTAGTCAGCAATATCACGAAGCCGTTTGCCAATCTGTGGACGCGGTGCGTTGATGGCGAAGCCTCGCAGTCCCAAGTCGCAGTATGGGCACCGGTGGTAGATGTAGCCCGCTTCTATGCAGTGGTAGTGGAGCGGGCGGTGGTCTGGAGCATACCATATATCCGTCTTTCTTGGGTAGCTGCGCTGGGCGACAGGAGGGCGAGCTGGCAGCTGCAGCGGCGAATGAGTGAACTGCAGTGTTACCGGGCCCTGGCACGGGCGCGGAGGGGGAGCGAGACAGCGCGCTATGGTGGCGTAAGTCATCACTTCCAAATGAGGCCATGGCAATTCGGGATCTCCAAGTGACTGCTGAATCTCCACTCAGATAATGTCAACAATGGATGCTACTTGAGGCTTCATCGAAGGGAACATCCTGCGCTGTTCTTTGCATGTGACGGTTCTAATGGTCTCTCGAAGCTCGTCTGAGCCTAGTGCTTGAATTTCGCTCTTCAGAGGAAACACTTGGCGGTTGTATTGGCAGATGCACATTTCCAGCATCTTCCCAGTCATCGTTGCCTCTGTCAAAAACTCAGCTACGGTCTTCGAGAGGTTGCGGATCAGTCCGGTGAAAAGTTCTTGCTTTACGCCGCGGATAAGAAAACTGAATTTTTTATCCTCGAACATTCCTGGGTCGACGTGTCCAAAGAGACAAGTTCTGTGAAGAAGACGATGGTCTCATTGGGTAGTTGCCCTCGGGTTTCCAGCAGAGCTTGCACTCACTCTTTGAACATGATGCTTGCGAAGGTCGGTAGGAAGTCGTGGCAAAATAGGTCCCACGTTGTGAAGGTGGTTTCTCAATTCTCAAACCAAGTCCTGGAAGCGTCTTCCTCTCCTAGGATGTTGCCAAGGTCCTTCAATACCCTTTTCATTCTCATCCCAGAAAGTTTCATATACGGACAGAAAGTGGCACCAGAGGTGCTGGCGTAAGTAGAAGGTGAAAAATCTGCCAAGCCAGATGGTCGGGCAGCACAATCAGGCAAATATTTCACAAGCACCTCTCCCACATTTATTCCAGCATGTTTGTAGCGTGAACATGCAACGGGGCTTTTGGCAAAATAATTTCATGTGCAATGAATTTGTGCTTAAATTACACACGGCACCGTTTTATGATTGACGTCACCCCCAGCCCCCCAGTGGCCTTCTTTGCATAAACTGTTTCATTCGGCTGTCTCCATTTGCACTTTGTCGAGTTAGTTAGTTGGGCAAGACAGTTATATTTTGTTACCTAGTTGTGTGCCATTAATTGATTAGTTAGTAAGATAATTACATTTGCTTAGTTATTAGTGAATATTTTGTTATTTCAGTTAGACAACTTAGTTAACCAGTTAGTTAGCTTTCTTAGTTTGATTGGTTAATTAGTTTTGTTAGTTACCTTATTTATTTAGTAAGTTTAGCAGTGTATTATTTAATAATTATTATATATTTACTTTATTGGTTGAGTTGGTTTTGTTACTGAAATTTGTTATGTTACTTATTACTGAGTTTAGTTAGTTAATGTAGTTAGTTATTAGTTTGATAAATAGTTTATTAATTAACAAGTAGTTGGTAATTAGTTTATTAATAAATTTGTTAGCTTTGTTAGTTTAGTAATTACATATTTGTTAGGCTATTTGACCAGTTCATAAGCTCCGTTGCTTTGAAATGCAGTTATTTTATGTGCAATTACATAAAAGTGGGACGTGAACTGGCTTTGTACTGATGGTTTCTAATGATGGACCAGTCCAAATGCACAATTTGAATTATGAATTAAGCTGCTGTTGCAAATGCAGTTGAACTGGAAAATGAAACAAAGCATTGTAGTTGTCTTGAAATTGTTTGCATTCAAGTTTCTGAACACTGTACAGAAACAGGGTGGTGATCTACATGGTACGTCGACAATATTCACCCTCCGATACAGGCAGTCGACCCTTGTGCAACAGCGAGCGTATGTACAAAACCCCTGACGCATCTGTTCAGCTCCAGTCCACTTATGCCAGTTGCACAATGCGTCCACTACGGCCACTACGTGAAGCTCTCCCATAGCACTGTGCGGAAGTTTCATGACCAGATAAAAAGGACCCTGCTGTCGCTAAGCATGGCTAGTGACCATAGTAGGAGTTATGCGTTGAACAAACACTAGTGCAAAAGGGGAATGAGAAAGATATGGAATTTGAACTCTAGCTATTTTATGGTGGTACACTTGTACGGATGAGTGTGATGGTCGAAGCATGTGCACATTCTGTGTGAACAATTTCCATCACTCTTGTATTTTACAATCTAAACTAAAAACATGTGTTCTGCCTACACATGATGCCCTCAATAGTACAATACGTAGTCCTTAACTGCTTCGATTGTACATGCAGAGTGGATATAGATGCTAGCCTTTAGACAAAATGAAGCAAAGCCGGCAAACCCAACCAGTTTCGCTACTCATTTACTTTAAGCTTCTTTATAACGTCTTCCCCGGGCATCCAATTTCTTGCGGGTCTCTAGAGCACTTTTTGTGATTGGTTAGACCGCAAACATAGCTCACTTGTCATGATCCTGCAAGTCACTTATAAGTAACTTGTCTAATCAGTACAAGTGACTGCTAAAATATGATTAAGTTAGAGTACTAGTTACCGACTCCGAAAAATATTTGCAAGTTACCAAGGTGCTCACAGAAGTAATTAAAGGGATACTAAGGAGGAACGTTAAAGCAGGTCACATCAATAAAGTATTCAGGTGAAACAGTATTTATTTTGCAGCTATAGGTTGAATATTAGAAGAGCAAATGAAGGTTGATATATGCGCTTTTTCAATGCCAGTACATCAGTGTGACTTCATAGACTTTAAAGCACATTCATGTAGTATGCGGCCCAGTAAGAGTTTGCTTCGAAATCTGCAGAGCTCAGTCTCTTTGAAAGTAACATGCCATGCATTTTTACCGACAAAAACTTGACTGGGCAGGTGTTGTCAAAATCCTTGATGTCATGGCTTCGTTAAGGTGCGAGCGGGTGAGAGTCACCACCTATGTATCATTTTTGGAAATTTCTCACCTACCCTCCTCACCAGCTATCTTGATGATACGGGCAATTCACAAGCACAGATTAAATACTTTTAGAGTCCCTCTAAGTTAGAGCACCTTGAGTACACTATTCAAGTTTCCTGCAAGCATGCAACCTACCATGCTGTTCATACATGCACATTATCTGCCATTTCCACAGTGCCATGAATTGTTTCTTGCTTTCCAACGAGAGGCTTCTATTTCATTTTTTAATCATAACCTTTGCTTTGGCTTGGTATTTGGTGTGTGTGTGTGTGTGTGTGCCCTGTTTACTGTTCGTGAGGGTGTTTGAATGACACCTTTGTGCAGTGCTGTACATATATGGTCGTGACGAAACATTTGAATAAACCATGCCTTTAGGAACAAAACATTACCTAGCATTGCACTGGAAGTGCCGCAACCTTTTGTGACTTCCAGAAAAAATTCTTATTGTACTGCCACCCCTTGCTTTCTGCCAAAACTGATTTTTTTGCTTCGCTCTATCATGGCTGTTAACGCGGTAGTTTGGGAGTAATTCCTGCTTCACCTAGTTTGCTGCTGCATGCTCATGCCTCCGCTTGTGCACTTTGTAATCAGCATTCGAGCGCATGTTGTTTCTAGTTACGGGCATTGGGAAAGTGATGTCTATTTTGCTACTCAGCGTTACCGTGGCTTTTCCACCGGTTACTTCATTTACAGACAGGCAGTTGCAAACTGGCGATGCTGCTGCGTGCATGTTTATTTTTTTAGAGAGGCATGAAAACCGATGGAACCATGTCTAACGATCTAACAGTTGCTACTGCAAGTTTTTCACTTACTTTGTGTTTCCCACGCATCTGAGCATACTTGCAGGTGCTCACATGGCATGCCTTGCTATGGCCACATGTACTGCCTTATTCTCTAACGATTAACTTCAGTTTTCATTCTTCGGGCACTTTGTATTGGTTTTGGCGTGGCTTGGAGGCCACTGCAGCTGTCTTTGCCGAGTCCACACCCTCGGCACAATACATAAATATAAAAAATGAAATTTAATGTTTCAAAGTACGGGTGCTAGTTGTGTCAAACCTACATAGAACATAAAACTAAGTTCCGTGAATTCTATTACATCTGTAAAAAAAAAAGAACAATTGTGCTAGTATTTTCATGTATTCAACAATAAACTGCACACTTTAAAATTTACGTTGCTTTATTGGCACCTAAAAAATTCTTTGCTTGGTTTTTCTCGAAACAAACTGTCCTGAAGAATTTAAATCTGCAATAAACAACAATGTGGCCCTGGGAGAGCGCATGTGATGCTCAAAGGGTTAGCCAATCTATCTTGAAATATAAAACTATGCACGAGCTGGAAAAGCACCGTGTGCCAGTCTTTAGCTTGTGCACATGGTAGAGGTCACTTGAAAGTAAATTCCTAGTTTGGACACAACCTTTGCAGTGGCAGCAATTACTGCAATGCATGCAGGGTGCATGGCTCACCCAGGCCTCCTCCATTGGGGGGCAAGTGATCCGCCAGTGGCTGCCTTTGAACAGCAGGCCTCCGTCGCTGGTCTGCCGACCTCTGACGTCGCCCGCGCTCTGAAACAGCAGTAAGGACAGTGGCACAACTTACCCTTCATTTAAAGCTGCGACCATCCCACGACTCCCGCTTCATGATTTGTCATGAGTGTTTATTTGTGAAGCACTTCTATTGAAGTAAGTGCATATTACAAATGGCCTTCCTGTGTGATATCCTGTGAGTGTGGCAAAGTGTACTTGCTCAAACTGACACGACAGCTTGCCCGGCACAAGGACTACACAAGCCTTGCTAAGTGCTAGGTGATATACTTGCAGTGTGCCTAGCTGTTGACACAACTACGCAAACCTGCATCGCCATCAGTTGCGCCTCGTTTCTGCTACTGGCCCTCTATATAAGCTGAAGATGCTGCACGGGGGAGTCTCCAGAAGAGTTCCAGGTCCAACAAGGACACAAGAGTGCAGTTGAAACAGCACTTAAAGATGTTTTGAGGGTAGCTGACAAACTCAAATTTAAAGGAATGGAACAACCTGCCTTTGTCACAGAACACTGTATGCATGTGAAAATTGATAATGCACAATGAATTGCAACCACACATCTTCTAGCAAAATGTCTACAAGCACGTACAACAAACAAGGTAAGTCTCCTTGGTCTAAAGAGCAAAGCACTCCTAGCAGGCAGCCTTATAAGCCATAAATATTTTTATATACTATGTCATTTATTGGGGCACATTTCAAATTGTAGAAACAACATGCTGCTTGCAAGTAAAAGGATTGAGAAAGCATGATAAACATATATTTTAATTTGAGTACTAAAGTTGGTCTAGAAATGCCATATGCCAGGGCCGGTGGTTCATCTAGGTGGTGTTGGCTAATCGCATGCCTCTCTTTCTCTTTTTTTTTTGTGTGCACGCGAATGGGGTTGCGCCGGAGGAGTTTGCGGTGTACAGATGACCAATGGATGGATAGACGAATCAGCTAGCCATATAGAGTTTTGCTGTAAAACACACACACACACACACACACAAAAAAAGGATCGGTTACTAGCGCAATCCACAGTTGCATGGTCATGCTTTATATGTTGTTGATTCAGTGATGGCACTGCTTGGAATATGTCACCCTTGAAACCACTTGAACCTGGACAACGGGTCTGGTTCAGATTGAACAATGAATGGAAATTGGGAAATATCATGTCATTTAGTCAACAGCCACGTTCGTTCATTGTTGAGGGTACTGACAGAGGCTGATATCACAGGAACCACCTAGGAGCCGCACACCTGAGTCCCGTGGACCCGGAACCTTCTTCTCAAAGGAATGTGGAAGACCTAAGACGGACGAGACTTTTCAGCTGGCACATGCACCCTGCAGCCCCAGAAGCTCTCTGCCAGCACCGGCCTACATCCGATCTGGAAGTATCCTCCAGACAGGATGGACTTGTAAAACAAAACAAAAAAGGGGGTGTTATGAATAGCAGGAGCCACTGCCCCCTATGTGCCACTGAAGTTGTGGAGGTGACTAGACTGGTGACACTGGGCAGCTTTTGGAATAATAATACAACACAACATGTCTGCCTGAAGTACTTTTCCCTTACATCCCTTACATCAGTGTTGCACCTCCACGATAAATTACTTTCTTAATGAATTTAAATTCAAATTTTCAAGTTGTTATGTTGACAGAGACTAGGTACCACAACACTAGCAATCGGATGCATTTTGACGGCTATAAAGCCTACTTTTTGGATCGGCCAAACAGGTGTAGTGGTGGTGTTGGCGTCCACTTCAATAGAAGCCATAAATGTGACTTGGTCTCTGAGTTCTGTGTAACCACTCATGATTACGAAAGCTTGATGCCAATTCAAAAATAATATCCATGGTATAATGGCCACCTGAGAGAAATACTGTCTGCTTTAATAATTTCTTTGAGCATTTCTTGAACTACGTTTCGTCTAACGGTTTGAGAGTCACCTGTGGTAGAGACTTTAACTTTGATACGTTGGGAACCAGAACAGCTAATGAATATAATTTGCTCTACTGGGTTTGTGAACGTAATTAACACACCAACGTGCACCACATTACCTTCTTGTCTTGACTCTGTTATCACAAATATTGAAACCAATGCAATGATGGAAGCAGCAGTTTGGAGCAGAAGAACCACACATGGAGCAGCACGGGAAGCAATTCATCGAGTATAGTCTTTTCCAAGCCAACGGGGAGAAAAAACGAGAAATAACAAGACTGGGCCTTAGGCGTTTGAAGTGTGTTATGTTGTGGATAGTTTGATAGTGAAGCGTAGACGGTACTTTTTTTATGTCTAAATTTTTCACCCCGTTAGCTTCGAAAAGACTATGCTCGATGAATTGCTTCCTGTGCTGCTCCACGTGTGGTTCTTGTTTGCTCATTTGATATTTTGTGCCAGACATGATTCCTGAGTGGTCGATAGATTGCTGTATTTTACTTTTAAAGTTTCGTGTGTGATTCGGTTTGATCGGCCTACATAAGGCAGACTTGTTGCGGAAATAAACTTAGTTGTGAGCGGCGCCGGTCCTGTCGTTTGTGTTCTTCTTGAGTTCAGGTCTTCTGCGCCTTGCCTTTACTAATTCAAGCTCTCTATATAAGTTAATACTTTCTGAAACATTGCATTCAATATATATTACACTAAGATGCAAGTATTTTTCTTGAAGTTGCTGTTCCATTTTATTGTTATAATATACGAGCATTACGATAAGTGTAAACTTAACCTTAATTCACAGCAAAGCAAAACGTCGTATCAGAAAAGATTGCCGTTAAAGATGTTGAACTAACCAGTAAAGTGCTCGCGGATTACTTCAACAGCCACTTTGTAAATGTAGGTATACAGGTGCGACAACTCACAGTCAACAGTCCGGTAACAGTTATATCAACAAACCATTCCTCAGATAGTATTTTCCTTGCGCCAACCAATGAACAAGAAATTTGGACTACTTTCATGAACCTAAATACAGCAGAGCACAAGAGATTGATAATATTCAGATTACATCCTAGATATTATAAGTCCTAATATTCAATATAATAATTGAGTCGGGAGTATTCCCTGACGATATGAAGAAAAGTAGGATAACAATAATATTTAAGGGAGGTAATAAAAATAATGTGTCCAACCACAGACCGAGATCAATAATAGTAATTTTTTCAAAAGCTTTGGGAAAATAATTTTCTCTTATATGTCAAAATTTTTCGATTTACAAGATGGACTGGGCACGGTGGCACTGAAAGAATGCGGTTAAACACTCTGCTGTTCTTTGTGCAGTTCTGCCTCCTGCGCACTGCATACTGCCTGGAGCACAACGTGGTCACGGCGGCTACGTACGAGCACGGTGATCTCATCTGCCATCAACCTGCTGATCAGCTTCTGTTGTCACCCATCAGACCACCTCATCATACAACGACAGCAAGCACAGAGGGTGCCACGCAGCTTCCGCAAGTGGCAACACCGTGCGGAACCAGCCACCCATTGGAATACGCGACCACTGGGCACGGTGGCACCGAAAGAATGCTGTTAAACCCTCTGCTGTTTTTTGTGCAGGTGAGAAAGGATTACGGCAAGTGTTACCGTTCAAGTGATCCGTTTAAAGGATTACGGCAAGTGTTACCGTTCAAGTGATCCGTTTCTACTAGTGCTGCCGTGCCCATGGCTGTGTTGCTTGCTTGATGTTTTTTGCCTCCAGAAGTTACTGCTTTTAGGAGGGGACATTGAAACTAACCCCGGGCCTGAAGTTTCTCAAATCTTGAAACAACTTAAAGAAATCGCAGCTGATATTAAGGATATCAAAGAAAACCGCCTGGTAGAAATTGAAAAAAAGGTAGACGCTTTATCGAAACTTGAAGATAAGGTCACTTTATGCCAAAATTGGCTTTCACATATTAATGAAGTTGTTCTGACCCCTGAAAAGAAAATAGACGAATTGGAGAACCACAGTAGAAGATCTAATTTGACTATTTTTGGCTTAACAGAACCAGAGAGTGAAAACGGCGGATCATTGGAAGCAGCCGTAAATAAACGTATCTCCCAAGAACTTCTCAAACTGAACCCGATAGCTATTGAACGAATACATAGATTAGGTCGTCCGTCCACAAATAAGAAACGACCTGTCATCTTGAGATTGTTCTATACAAGAGACAAAGCGTTAATTTTTAAACAATGCCACAAGCTGAAGAACACTACTATATCAATAAGTGAAGACTATTCACGAAAAGTTCGAGAAGTTAGGAGGAAGCTGGTGGGCAAGTGCGAAAGAAAACCGCGACAAGGGTGATAAAGTTTCCTTAGCTTTTTACAAATTATACATCAGTAGGACAGCTTATATTTGGAGCGAGGAAGCAAATGAAAGAATTCCTGTTGTAAAAAACGACGCAGAAAAACCATACCGCCCAACAACCCGTCGTCATGCGCAAGCGCAGAAATAGGCACGAGAGTTGCCGATGATCCAGACAATGTTTCAGAACTTTCGTGTTTAGAAATCTTCGAACCTACCATCCACAGAAATTCAGTTTCAGCCAAGGATAAACGTCTGCATATCATGAATTTTAATGCTCGTAGCGTGGTGAACAAGATAGATTCCCTAGAAATTAACTTGCTACAACACGATCCGCACATCGCAGTCATAATGGAACCCTGGTTGCACAGCGATATAACAAATGAACTTGTTTTTCCACTACATTACAAAGTATTTCGTAAGGATAGACTATGCAGAGGCGGAGGTATAGTGGTTCAAGTTAAAGATCAAATCGGAGCCACGCTTATCGATGATACTCCCGAACTAGAGT
This sequence comes from Dermacentor variabilis, assembly GCF_050947875.1. Classification (NCBI taxonomy): domain Eukaryota; kingdom Metazoa; phylum Arthropoda; class Arachnida; order Ixodida; family Ixodidae; genus Dermacentor; species Dermacentor variabilis. The sequence continues at coordinate 4,833,214 of NC_134576.1, read as the reverse complement.
ACCTATGCATCAGGTTATCGTGCTGGGGTCAATGCTTTGTGTTGTTTGCATTTTATAGACCACCTGATGCTACATCTGAGTACTTGAATAAACTTAAAGAGCACATGTCTCTCTACCAAAATAAGAAAATTTTTCTGATCGGTAATCTTAATTTGCCTGGTCTCAATTGGGAGCTCCTCCAAGCAAACAATAAGGCCAATGCAAATGCTAACATTATTTTTGACATTATGCTCACACATGATCTTATTCAAGTGGTTAATTAACCCACGCGTGTGCAAGGGTCATCACGTTCTATATTAGATGTTATTTTTTTAAATGGAACCTTTTCCGAAAATACTGTGTCAATCAAAGATGGCTTATCTGACCATTACCTTATTGCACTTTCCTTGCCCATTGTCAAAACTACTGTTCTTAAAACTGCCAATACCAAATCTTTTAAAGATTACACCAGAGCGGATGATGCCAGCATAGTCAACTACATGGAAACTTGTCTTACGCGCTTTGCAGATAGTGGTAGTGATGTGTCTGCACTTTGGACCGCGTTTACTACAATGTGCAGGCATTGCATAGATACATTCATACCCACTAAAACTAAGAAAGTCAACAAAAGTACGCCTTGGTTGACGCGTGGAATAGTACAACTAAAGTGCAAAATCAAACAAATAAAAAAGAAGCATCCACGCACAGTTGTTATCACGGAACTCCAAAAAAAGCTGTGATGCGCTGTGCGCGATTAAAAAAATTTTTATTTTTCCACAACATTGCCCAACTTTATAAAAAACGCACCAGATAAATTTTGGGGATACCTTGGCAATAGCAAGAAGACTATTACGGAAATTGCAGTTAATGGAACCATCCTTAACGACTTGAATGCCATCGCACAACATTTTAACACTTATTTTCACAGTATATTCTCCTGTGCACGATCAAGCCCACCTTTGAGTTCTGTAGTGTTTGAAGAGCATGAAACAAACTTTATATCTTACCATGGCGTTGTGTCTATGTTACTCAAGTTAAAAACCAAAACAACCCCTGGCCCTGACAACCTCCCGAATGTGTTTCTTAGGCGATACGCCGAAACTGTTGCCAAATTCTTAGTTGTATTATTCAGAGCATCTTTGTTATGCGCGAAAGTGCCTGAAGATTGGAAGATGGCTCGAGTTGTTCCGGTCTTTAAGAAAGGCGATCGATTATTGCTCGAGAATTGCCGCCCCATATCATTAACGTCATCTTGCTGCAAACTTTTCGAGCACATAATCGCAACTCACATTAATGTAGATAAACACCCCATATTAACAAGTGCTCAACATGGCTTCAGAAAAGGTTGTTCCACTACCACACAATTAGTAACAATAATTGATTCAATTATTGCCAAAGCTTTGGATGCCAACGGTCAAATTGATGCAGTGTTTTTGGACTTCAGTAAAGCATTCGATAGGGTAATTCACAGAAAGCTAATTTTAAAATTAAGGAACATTAACCTTCCGGACATCATAATTACCTGGATTACAGACTATTTGGATAATCACCAACAGTATGCTTCAGTTGACGATCACAACTCGGGATATCTGCCAGTCACTTCAGGTGTTCCCCAGGGCAGTGTCCTGGGTCCATTGCTCTTTCTTTTATATATTAATGACATTTTTATCGTAGGTCAAACCAGGAACACAAATAAGGCTGTTTGCAGATGACTGTGTTGTATTCCGTACTATTAAGTCCGCGGATGATTAGAAGGAACTTAACTCTAGCTTGAATAATATATTTTGTGGTGCGAAGAATGGGGCATGGCTGCAAACATAGATAAAACTGTCTCTCTTCGCATAATGCATAAAAAGAATCCCCTGGAATACACATATCAAATGGGATCTGTTTCATTAAAGCAAGTTGAGAGTTACAAGTACCTTGGCGTAACGTTCACTAATAAATTTTCTTGGAACTTTCACACTGACAACACATGTTCTTCCGCCTTTCGAAGCTAACCTATCTGCGACACAAACTAAGAAATGCTCCCTCAAACGTTAAGCTAGTACTCACTTACCTAACCTAAATCTGGCCAAAACCTGAATATGCTTGCGTTGCATGGGATCCCTATACTAAAGTCAATGTTAAGAAACTTGAGAGAATACAGAGAAAGTCTATTCGTTTTATTTATTCTAAGTTCAGAAGTTTGGATTCCCCGTCAGAGTTGATGTTGGCTAACGACATTCCTTCGCTTGAACAAAGAAGACAGAAACACAGGCTAGACTTTTTACATAATCTGATTAATCACAAATTGGCTCTGTACCCTTCACTATATGTAAGTCATCTCTCCACTATAGTCGGATACAACTTTAGAAAAAAGAGGGCGTTTACTCCTCCGAGGCAGATGCACACGAACATCCACCAATGGGCGCGCACTCTGGACCGACGTCATGCGCCAGACAGCCGGTGACCCCGCCGTCGGAGAAGATGGCCGCCCAGGCTTTGAAGTGGGCGAAGTCGCGTCAGCTGTGCGCGTTAACGCCTCGTCACGGTGAATTCCCAAACTGTTTGTGATTGTCTCTCATGCCGGAAATATTACTGCGAGCTTACGATGCGGCATTTGTGCCACGTGCGTTTATTCCAACCCATGATCCGGCGAAGAAACACTGCAGCGAGCATCGCTGACGCTGCACTACGCTTTGCCTGAAAACAGGATCCCACGGCGACCGCTGCAAGCACACATCCTGCCTGTTTGTTCCATGTCCGTTTTATTTCGCTCCCAAGTGAAGTTACGACGAGAAAAGTTTGCCAAAGTCTGGTGCCTACTGTCAGCGGCGGGTGTGTTTGTGTACTGTGTCGCTGCGTTTCTCGTCGGACGGGGTGAAGTGATGGAGCAAAACCATTCTCAGGAGAAATGGGAAAAGCGTACGCGCGTGAAACAAACCTACGAGCGTCTCAACACAAAATATTTGCAAAAGAAGCTTTCAACGCAAAGATTTGTCGCCGTCAACTTAGCGTGAACGATCGTTTTCAGCAGTGAGATGGCCGAGCGTCTAACGGTGGTGCTCGTGCGTTGTGTGGCACCGTCGATTGATTGCTTTCCACCAGTGCTCACCGCGTGCTCAAGCTGTAGAATGCGTGCTGTGGCACAGTCACGCATAAGTTGTGTTGCCAGCGCTCGATATGGTTTCCCACAAGATAGCTTTGCGCTGCTTTTAAATTCTTGTGATATGTTGCAATTAAAAATTCCCAAGACAGTGTTAAGAGAACGGTTAAAAAAAAAACATACGAGAAGGTAGGCACAGCAGCTTGTGAACCTGCTCCTATAATACCTCTACCCAGGTCTGTTTGTAAATGTGTGTATATTTTCTTGCGTTTGTCAATTTTTTCCCCACATTTCTTTATATTTGATTTTTTCTTAGTTTTCACATTTGTGTGTCTGATTCCATGCATGTTTGCGCATACTCTTATTTCTGTCCTTTTATTTTATATTAGCATTTGCTTTTGCTAGTTTTCTTTCAGCAAAGTCTTTACACACTTTCATTAACGAATCTCATTCAAAGCACTAACTCCTGTACACCGCAGGGCTGGCCTCTTCCATCTCATTAAAACCTTTCTCACCGGTCTACCTCATCTTCTCAATCTGCCTACTCGCTGTGTTTTCTGTCCTTCCTTCTTGTGTTGTTGCTTCAATGTGATTAACCAACTTGCTCAAAACAAATTTTGATCATCTGTGAAAACAGAAAGGTTTAGAGATACATTTTCTTAAAAGCGTCATGTGGGTTGCACAGCAACGTTGCCTCTTACCTCTGTTCATGTTTATGCATCAGTACATGTGGCAGCTCGCCAGAAGTGCACATGAAAGGCTGCATATTGCGAAGCAACATTTCTATGCTGTTGCATTTTTGATGCATTCAGTCTTAGTAAACAGATGGTTTCGCTGCCCATCACATATGATGGTAAAAGTTTTCAACACGAATAACATTGTGCAGTGGGGAGTCATTTCCTGTCTGACGCTTTCGTCGTTGCAAAGACATTTTTCTGTGAATGGAGCCCAGCGAAGCAGTGCACTGAGAGCTTTTGCTACTTTCACCATTTATTACTTCACAAACGTAATTGTCTGAACCTGGCTGTCCATCACTATCCCAATGGCTTGTGAATTAAATAATTGCCTCAATAAAACAAATTCAACTTCACTCAGCATTTTTTAGGACAAACAATGCTAGCAGAGCTATTCAGAGTGAATAATTGTGCTTACATTGGTGTTACTTGCCCGGTCAGATAAACAAATACAACAATGGCTGTGGCATGACTGTGATTTGATGTGCAGACTGCTAATGGTGCCTTTGAAGCGTGCCCTCGACTACTGCTATTAATAGTTACCCGAATGAGTATTTTGGGCCTAACTAAGCTAATGATGTTTGATAATTGTTCTTATTCGCAAAACTTGCCTGGGCCAGGTAACCAAAATAAGCAATGCCATCACATGAATGTGTTTTTGCACGCAAGCTGCCAACAGTGGCTGTCATTTTCGCATTGATTGCTGCCGTTTCACCAGCAGTGGCGACATGCAGACTGCTAATGGTGCCTTTCAAGCTTGCCCTCGAGTACTTCTATGAATGGCTACCCGAATGAGCATTTTGGGCCTCATTAAGCTAATGATGCTTGATAATTGTCTTATTTGCATTACTTGCCTGGGTCAGATTATAAGGTTAAACATTGCCACCATATGAACGTGCTTTTTCATGCAAGCTGCCAACACTGGCTGTCATTTTCGCGTTGATTGCTGCCGTTTCACCAACAGTGGCGATAGCATGACTGCGCTTTGACATGCAGGCTGCTAATGGTGCCTTTCAAGCGTGCCCTCGACTACACTCTAAGAAAAGTTTACACCCTTTGGAGTGCCCCTTCTGCCACACAACAATAATCGTCATCTGCTTTGATGCGTTCCCTTTCTTTAACGCTGCGAGCCCGGTACTTTCCAGTAACGAACGGCATGCGCGTTATCAGCATGATAGCATTGCTGACAGAAAAGTAGCGGGCGCAGCGTTTTCAAGAAAGGAAATGCATCAAGGCAGATGACGATTATTGTTGTGTGGCAGAAAAGGCACTCCAAAGGGTGTAAACTTTTCTTAGAGTGTACTGCTATGAATGGCTACCCGAATGAGTATTTTGGGCCTCACTAAGTTAATGATGCTTGATAATTGTTGTCTTCGCATTACTTGCCTGGGCCAAATAACCAAAATAAACAATGCAAACACATGAATGTGCTTTCGCGTGCAGGCTGCTAAGAGTGGCTGTCAATTTCACGTTGACTACTGCTTTTTCGTGTGAAGCTGAATAATGTCTGCCAGAACGAGCATTTTGGGCCCTACATATTTATTCAGGGTTAATAATTGTATTTGCATTCAGATTTTCCAGCATTTCAGCACGTTTCCATGCCAATACTTATATTGAGCACGATCTGTGCAGGATGTTGCTTTTTCAGAATTGAGCTTCCATTAAAAGGAATGTGTCACCAAATGAACTGCTTATTTATTTGAGAGGTCACGGGAGAATGCTTGGCTGCTGCGAACCCACCGGCAAAATTTGGGTAGCCCTAATAAGGGCTGTTCTTTCATTAATAAGAAGCTGTTATGCTTCATTGAGTGGCTCAATGCCGGACAGCTCGCAGTCGGAGTCGCTTTCTTCACTGTCATCTTCACCCAGCTGGATGATGATCGGTTGGATGTGGTCACTCCCAGATGTATCAAGCCTGAACTTTGCCTCCAGGTCCATCACGTGGTGAATGTTCTTCCTCCAGTCTTCTGCCGTTACATGCTTGATTTTTTCCCTCAAGACGTCTTCGACCGTGGACAGCTTGAAATCTCCGTTGTCTGCAGCGATGCCATTTTTCACCTTTGTCCACACGAGCTCAATAAGATTAAATTCGCAGTGGTACAGTGGGAGCCTGAGTACAATGCAACCGGCCCTTTCAGCTGCATTACCTAGGATGTAGCTCAGAAAGCGTGGCTTTACAGACGCTACCAACTCAAGCAGCTGCTTTTTAACCATCCTTTCACTGTAGGTGATGTTTTTGCTTTTGAGCCACTCCTGTATTTCTTCCTTCTTCCAAGCTGTCGTCGGCAATTTCTCTTCTCGCCGAGAATGGTAAGGTGCATTGTCCAAAACAATGACGATACCAGCAGGCAACTTTTGCAGAACGTTATTAAACCATCCCTCGAAGCGATTGCCGTCCGTTTCTTCGTGGTAGCCGTCCGTTTCTTCGTGGTATTTGCCCATTTTTTGGCCTCGGAATATATCTAAGCACCCGTCGACGAAGCCATCCTTGCTGCCGATGTGCGTCACAATCAGGAGCTGGCCTTTCCCAGAAGGTTGTTTCAAACCCGTCGACAGGCTATTTGCTCTAGCATATAGGCATCCACGCTTCTGCACCACGGTGTCTGTCCACACCGATCGACCGAGTGTGTCCCGCCGTCACCCATGTCTCGTCCAGGAAAAAGATCTTTCGGCCTTCCGCCCGGTGGCGCTCCACGTCACGAAGGTAGCGATTCCGCCATTCAGCTATGTCATCCCGGTCGATAAGCAGCTAATTGCGGCTCCTCTTCTCGTGCCTGAATCCGATCTCGACAAGCAGACGACGCACAGTACACCACCTCAGTGGTGAGAGATCCATACGCTTCGAGAACTCGTTAGTTATCTTCTCGACCGTCGCTATCTCGTTGCGGCGAAAGAAATCGTGCACACATGACCTCAGCGCGCACAACGTGAAGCTGTCATACTTCGTGCTGCGTCTTCTTTTCTCCGCATTTCGTGGGCGCTTTCGCGAGGGCGTCGACAGTTTGCCACCCGAAATATGTGATGCTTTGTCCTCCCTCCTCACCTTGAACACTGTGCTTTCGCTGACACTGAGCATCTCGGTGACAAACTTGGTTGCAGCCTCCACGCTGTGTTCAGGCTCCCTGTTACACCAATACGTGTAGCAGTGGAAGATCATATTGCGTGAATCGCTGTTCAGGATGTGGCCACTCTTGTTCTTGTCGAGGATCCTTGGTGGTGTGGACATCGAGGCTACACAAGGCTCGTTCGGCAACAAAGAATCGCATTCCGATGTCACCTTGTTGGGCTCCATGTCGGAAAACTCGCACGGAATGCCTTGCGCGAATTGGCGAGCTTTCAGGCTCACAAAAAAAAAAGGAAATAATTTGTGAAACAAAACCAAAAAATATAAATTTTATGCTATTTAACACCATGAGTGTTTACTTAATACGATGAATGAAGCATTTTTGTACCTTTCCTGCCTCGAGTATTCACGACCCAGGTGTGTAATGGTTGCGATAAATGCATTGTTTTATATAAGTACTTGTCCAATAGCAACTGATTCATTTTAAGCTAGGAGAAAGAGTAGTGAATGTGCCGTGTACATGTAAACAAGCGCAAAAGCCATGCAGAGCTGCTCTTTCTACTTTTGTCACTTGCAATGAAGCAAAAGAGCAGATGACAGGAAGCGTTGTGGAAGGCACAGGGTTATTTTTTTGTCATGATCCGGCATGTGCTGTAGCACATGAGAGCTCTACTAAACCAGTCATCAAAATACAGAAGTCTTTGTTTATACTGAGAATTGCGCATTTCAGAAGCACGATTTTTTGAGCGGGATTATTTTAGTCGCAGAGGCAATCGGCTGTCGTGCTTTGGTTGTTTGGGCAGGGCCAGCGGGGCCTCCCCTTTTTTCTAAAGTTGTATCCGACTATAGGTATACACGACACCATCGTCCGGATACACTGACACCTATCTATGCTAGGACAGACAGCTATAAGTTCTCCTTCTTTCCCCGGACTATTTCTGAATGGAATTTGCTGCCCGTCCCTTACAGCATGTGACTGTGTGTTATGTAAGTTTTTATTGTCTTTTTTTTTTTTGTATAGAATGTGTTCTTCCTGTTGAATAAGCGGGGCAGGTCCTCGGCTCTCAAACTCCCTTGTTTTTGATGTGCAGTTCCCTTGCCTTTGATGTGCAATTCCCTTGCCTTTTATTTACATCGTTCTGTTTACATCATTAATTGATTTAAGTATTGTGTTGTGATCTTTTTCACTAAATATTTCTGTAAGCAATATATCATTGTAAAGTCTATATATTTTATTAATGTATACGAACGTATCTTGTATGTCTAGTACTCAATGCCTGCCTGTCCTGCAAGGACTACAATGTGGTCTGCAGTATGTACTAAATCAATAAATAATAATAACTAATTCCCAATTAGGTTTCAGAAAAGGAAAGTCAACTGAGACAGCATTACTGACAATTAAAGAAATTGTACTCCAAGATGTCTATAAAAATTTCTTGACCGCAGGCCTTCTTGTAGATTTCAGCAAGGCTCCCGAAACCCTGCAGTGTATACACGGTTTTCGTGGTACACCACTGGCCTTGATGAGATCTTGCTTATGTAAGTTATTACGTGTTCGTTTCGATAATTACATGTCATCCTCTTTACCTGTTTTAAGTGACATCTCGCAAGGGAGCATATTAGGTCTGTTATTGTTTAACATCTATATTGACGACATTGTTAATATTGATAATACCACAAAATTTGTGATATACATAGATGACACTAGTATGCTTCTATCAAGCCTAGACAAAGGCAATTACTAGGTGCAATACGTTTCTGTAAAAATGATTTCTTAGGTTCCAGGGATGAATCACAATTAACACAAAGAAACCAAAACGTATAATTTTTCAAGCCATAAATAAAGAATTTCTTCTAACACAGCCATTTGCATACGCCAGTCAGGAAATCAAAATTGCCAATGAACACAAAATTGTTGGCATCACTTTTTCTTCTTGCCTGAGTTGGGACTAGCATGTCTCCAATGTGTGTAAAAAAGCTGTCTCTACAGTTGGCGTACTTGCTCGCTGTCGGTGTCTCCTCCTGATGTGACTTAGGATAGGGGCCCTTTTCAGACACAACCTAAATTATTGCAATCTCATGTTGCAAACTACGACTTAAGTGAACACTGCGAAACTTGACATTTTACAAAACAAGATTATTCGTCGTATAGCTAATTTTGGTTATATGTCGTCAACAAGACCTGCATTAAATAAGCAGGGCATTTCCACCGTTGGACACATGTATGCGTTTCATATTTTGTGTTCGTTTTATTTTGCCTCAGATGTTTCTAAGCAGTTTTTTAACAAAAAAGCATGCTTAATGCCTATTAACAAAGAGAAAATCAGACATCCACCAGTTCGCAGCAATTGCTACAAAGGAAACCCATAAGGGCACCTCGAAAGAAAAGCCTCACAGGTAAAGAAAAAGTCGTCCTGGTCCGGGACTCGAACCCGGGACCACCGCCTTTCCGGGGCAGCCGCTCTACCATCTGAGCGAACCAGACGGCTAGCAGATGGCAGGGCGAAGTCAAATTTGTCAACAACTCGAGGCAACGGCAACAGTTTTACGTACTAGTTCTGCGGAAGCCCACAAGATGGAGAGAAGTAATTAATAAACGGAAAATCAGACATCCACCAATTCGTAGCAATTGCTACAAAGGGAACCCATATGGGTTCCTTGAAAGAAAAGCCTTACAGGTCAAGAAAAATTCGTCCTGGTCTGGGACTTGAACCTGGGACCACCGCCTTTCTGGGTTCGAGTCCCAGACCGGGACAAATTTTTCTTTCTTTGTGAGGCTTTTCTTTCGAGGAACCCGTATGGGTTTCCCTTGTAGCAATTGCTACGAACTGGTGGATGTCTGATTTTCCCTTCATTAATTACTTGTCTCCACCTTGCGGGCTTCTGCAGAACTATTACGTTAACGCCTATTGTGCCTACCACGTGTACTAGAAACAGTCATGTTCCAATGTTTCCGAAATAATTATAACACCAAATATTGGACTACAACTTACCAAGCATATTAGAAGCATGCCACAAATTTCTCATTGCAAGAACTACATATGTACTTGTAAACACAGGGTATTACTATTGCTGTATTTGTGTTCTAACATATTTGAAGTGCTTTTGGCCTGGTACGTACTCATTTCTCTGTTTGTTACTTTACTTCATTTGTACAATATTTGAAAATTATGTCGTACTAGAAGTGTTTTTCTAATGTGTAAACACAGCACAAATCAATGTATATAGCGCTCAGTATATTTGTTGTGTTTTGAATTTATGTACAACAATGTCTGCTGTTCTTGCCATCTATTCATAGTAGCTTTTAGCCAGCAAACCTCTTCAGGTTTTGCTTTTTAGGAAATAAAGCAAACTGAATTGAAAAGGTATAATACTATAAAAGTTCTGGCACAAAGCTTTGTTAGTGTAATTCAAATGTAAAAGAACATATTATGGGCCCAAAGCAGGGATGGCAATCAAGTACTAGGCCACTTGCAAAATAGTGCATGACCTTGTCCATACTGTACGCAGCTATGCTTGAACTATTCAATAGAAGATTCGGTTGGGAAACAACGCTTGCTGGTACCTGGGCTGAAAGTTCAAAAAGTTTCTTTTTGATGATTGCCTTACTTTCCAGTGTCTTTTTTTCTGGTTAATTGTTTTTCTGTGTCAAGTAATGATTGAATGACACACCAATCCTTTCCGGTCCACAAATAACATGTAGATGCTGTTTTTTTGTTATAACAATTTGCAAAACTTAAATTTTGCTGTGTTGCCTAGCTGTTTTGCATTTGTGTGCCAACCAAAAGCTCTCCTCCCTCTTAGGGCAGAAGAAGTGCCAGCACAAATGCTCTCCTAGAATTCCTCTAAGAACTTCTTATTCTCACAGTTCCCTAACCCACGTCTAGCTGCCAAAAGGAAATGTTGCCATACGAGTGCCTCTGCTACTGCCAAACACAACAAGAGTAGAGGAATTTGGAGGGTATAAGGCCAAGTATGCAATGTTTAAGCATGCATTATTGTAATGCAGAGAATGACTGACAGCAGTGACCAACTGCGCTCCTTGAGAAAGGATGGGCTAACTCAAGTGAATGACCACGCTCTCGCTCTGGCTCTCGCTCGAGAAGACGATGACGTCATCGAGGTAGAAGAGACATGTGGACCATTTTAAACCTCGGAGCAAGGAGTCCATCATACGCTCAAAGGTGGCAGGGGCATTGCATTATCCAAACAGCATTACTTTAAATTGGTATAGGCCATCAGGTGTGATGAACGTGGTTTTTTCTCTGTCCATATCGTCAACAGCAATCTGCCAGTATTCAGAACGAAGATCAATAGAAGAGAAATAGCTGGAACCGTGGAGGCAGTCAAGGGCGTCGCCTATACATGGGAGCGGGTAGACATCCTTCTTAGTAATGTTGTTCAGATGACGGTAGTCTACACAGAAGCACCACGTGCCATCCTTCTTCTTAACCAACACTACAGGTGATGCCCAGGGACTCGAAGAAGGCTCAATGATGTTCTTGTCTAGCATTTTGTTCACTTCACTTTGAATTACTTGGCGTTTTGACACAGAAACTCAATACTGTTGTCGGTGAATAGGAGTAGCATCGCCAGTAAGAATCCGATGCTTGACCGCGAGCGTCTGGCCTAAAGGGCGATCGTCGAAGTAGAAAATATCTCTGTAGGATGATAATACTTGGTAAAGGTCTTCAGTCTGTGCAGAATACAGGTCCGTCGCAACCATTTTTTGTATCTTGGTATCGGCGGCCGAGGCTGGCATGATGGGCCTGCTAAGCTCGCAAGAAGCATCGGTCGATAAAGTTGCCACGTGATGGTCGCCGAGACAATCAACGTTGGCAAGGCAAATACCTTGCGGTAGAATTTGCTTTGCCAATCCAAAGTTAAAGATAGGCATGAAAGTGCGGTTCGCAGTAATAGTAAGTATACTGTGAGGCACGATAACGTCATACTGTAGTGGAATTTCGGGCAGAGGAGTGACGGGGTACTCGCCATCAGGGACTGGTGGGGAAGACAAGAGTTCAATATAGGCTATTGATTTTGGCGGCACGCGAATAAAGCCGGTGGGGCGCAGGCGGCACTGGGGTGCGTCAGAAGGTTCTGCGAGAATCGGCAACTCAAGGCGAAGGGTACTGGCAGAGCAGTCAATAAGAGCAGAATGCGTGGAGAGAAAATCGAGGCCGAGAGTGAGGTCGTGGGGGCAATGAGCAATCATGGTGAAGAGGACAGGAGTGTGGCGGCCGGCGATGCTAACACGTGCCGTACACATGCCGATGATAGGCACAGTACCGCCATCCGCAACGCGGGCGACGCATGCCAACGCTGGGGTGAGGAGCTCGTTCAGTCGTCATCGGAAGGCAGCACTCATAATAGAAAGATGTGCCCCTGTATCAATGAGTTCCGTGACAGGATAGCCATCAACATCAACGTCAAGAAGGTTTTGGTTCGTGTTTAACGTGAGCAGAGGATTTGAAGGCAGTGTCGACAACACAGCTTCACCTCCAGAAGCTGCAGTGCCTAGTTTTCTGGCTGGGCCCGGGAGGTGATAGACGGCGAAGAGAAGCGGCAGGGTTGGGGCGAACGAAACTGATGGTGTCGAGGTGAGGGCGAGCGGCTGTAGCGAAGGTTCGGAGCAGGGGCATCAGCGGCAGTGGGTTCATGGCGGGTGGCATAGGGAACAGAAGGTCCAAAGGTGCGGGAATAAGTGGCGGCGTATGTCCGAGGAGGCGGTGGCCATCGGTTGCGGCAGTGACGAGCGTCGTGGCCGATGCGACCGCAGTGGAAGCAGATTGGTCTGTCATCAGGGGTACGCCATGCGGACGGGTTGCAGCGAGAGGTGGTAGAAAAGGACTGTCGGGGACGAGGAGGGCCGGTAGAGAACTGGGGAATGCTGGGTTGAGATGTTGAACACACGGAGTTCAGACCCACGTTCTCAAATTCCTGTCTGACTACGGCCTGAATCATGGCAATCATGGTTGGTGGCGGATCGGGAGGCGTCGTGGAGAAAGCCAGCGAAGAGGCGGCCTCGAGCTCGCGGCGAACAATACGGGTAACGTCTTCACAGGTGGTGGCCTGGCGGTCGACCCTCACGTGTTGACGTAGCAGCGGTGTTGGGTAGCCACGTGATGTGGTGTGATACGGCGGCTCTTGGCTTGTTCGAGGCGACGGAATTCTTTAATGATGGCGTCGATTGTCAAGACGTTGCCAAAAACAAGCAAACTGAAAGCGTCGTCGGCGATGCCTTTTAGAACATGTGACACTTTTATTTGATTCAGACATAGCATCATCAGCTTTGCGGCATAGAGCCAAGACGTCGAAGATGTATGAAACGTACGGCTCTGTAGATGTCTGAACACGAGACGCAAGAGCCTTTTTCACAGCAACCTTGCGGGCAATGGGGTCACCGAACAGTTCCCGTAGCTTTTCTTTGAAAGTGTCCCAACTGCTTATCTCGTCGTCATGCGTCTGGTACCACACGCGTGGGGTGCCGCCAAGATAAAAGATGACATTGGCGAGCATAATGGTTGGGTCCCACCTGTTATTAGCGCTGGCATGTTCAAATAGCTTGATCCATTCGTCAACGTACTGTCCCTCCAGGCCAGAGAACCCACCAGGGTTGCGATGTTGGGCAACCGTGACGATTGGAGCAGTCGAACCAGCCGAAGCCGCTGCAGAGGCGGGCTGTTCACCGGAAGGCATGGTGACAAGCTCGATGTGCCGACCACTCCGGAGTTCCGTGGCGAGGACGGGGATCGCTGACCTCCACAAGAATGTTACGTATAGAAAGATACAGACGAAAGAGGCTATTTACAGGCTATTTACACTGGACTGGAGCCAGAGCACCAGGCTGACATTCACTCGCGCCAAGGGCACCGACCCACTTCGTCGTCGTTCTTGCGGCGGCTCGTCCCTTGAGCATCGCTCGATGATATCGTAATAATATCAAGGAAACTGAACAATGATTGTTATTTTGAAAAGTTCAGTATTCTGAAGTTCTTAGTACTGAAATATTTTTACACTGAAACTATAAGAAGTGAGCAGGGAATTTCTGAAAAGTTTGTTAATGTGGTGGTCCTAGCAACGAGATTGCCCTGTAACTAGCTTGCTTGTGATGAGTGTGATGAAAGCATAACTTGGTCCAGGGGCGTTAACGAGAGCTGGTGTGAGGCAGGCATAGTGCCGGAACGGCATGGCGGGGAAGACGACAGTGCGCTACCGGGAGAGGGCGAGAGTGGGCAGCGAGACAATGTGCCTGCGTCGTGATGATTTTGCCAGACTTGTATGTTACAGACTTGTATGTTACAGACTTGTATGTCAAGTCATACAACTTCACCACTTATAACGTAACTGTTTATAGTGCATAACTGGCTACAACGTGGCCTTTTCTGACTCCCGTTTACCCTCCCATAGAACTCCATATATACGCATACCACTTGCAGTGTAGATGTGCGTGATGAAATACCGTTTATAATGTGGCTTCTGTGGAAAAAACCTGCCGACAAGCTCGGTACCAAGCATGTCTTTCAACGAGGTGCGCTGGCCAATGGGAGATGTGCGGGTATGCTCTGTGTGCAGCTAGGGCTGAAGGTGAGCTCCAGATCTAGCCACACACAGTCGTTGTGTAGTACTCCCCAACTCGTAGCGCGTGTAAAAAAAATGTACTTGCTTGTTTGTTTATGTGCATTTCCTTTATGCGCATTTGTGAGCTTCCACGGTTCGAACCACTGCGCGCACATACAAACTTGGTTGGCATTCTTAGTAGTCTCTACAGCAGATCAACCGAGGAAACCAACTCCTTTTTGTGTTCAGGCTGGATGCCATCCTTTGAGGCATGGCCCAATATTTTTGCAAGAAATGTGCATTTTTTGTGTTGATCTGGAGACCAGCATATGCAAGGCACTGGACATTTTCATGTAATCATTGAAGATGCTGGTGAAAGGTATGGAATATAGACAACCTGCGAAATAAACAGGAAAAGATGACATTATCATCCAGATAACGAGATAACGAAGGCAGGTCTTCCATTTTAGTCCAAAAGAACACTGTCTATCATGCACTCAAATGTGGCTGGACCGTTACAACGGCCAAAAGGCAACACATTAAATTCATACAGTCCATCTAGTGTAGCGAATGCGCTCTTTGTCAGTCTCGTTTATCAAAATTTGTCAATATTCTGATCGAAGATCAAGGCTGGAGAAATACTCCACCCCCTGTAGTGTGTCCAAAGTGTCATCAATTTGAGGTACAGGATATAAGTCCTTGTGTTTGATCTTATTTAGTTCTCGATAATTGACACAAAAGCAAACGGGACCATCATTTTTCTTTACCAGAACCACAGGTGAAGCCCAGGGGCTAGATGAAGGCCTTATTTTCTTTTGTGCAAGCATGTCAGCAACCTGTTATTCAATGATCTTCCATTTGGACAGCGATACACAATAAGGGCGGCATCGTTTAATGGCAGAACAAACGGTTTCGATGCGGTATGTGGCCACGGAAGTATGGCTCAACACAGGGGAACAGCTATCAAAACAGGCTTTGTGCTTCACCAAGAGAGCCAGTAAGGTTCTCTTGGCTGTTAGGTCAGAACCGATGACGGCTTGGGGAGGGAAAGAATCATGCAAACCTGCGGTTGGTGGTGGCGAAGAAGAAGGACAAAGTATGACGACAGACATAGGTTGAGGGTTGCCGAGGGTTGCCACAGTCATCCCTCATGATAACTGGATGAGAGAAGTGGCGATGAGAATTCCGCGAGAAATACAGCGGGAAAAAGGGGTGACTAGAGCATCTCCATCAGCAATCTGACTGGACGCTATGGCTACAACGTCTTCATGACCACGCCACAGGACGTAGTCTACAGCGACAGCAAAGTTCAAGAATCAAGGTGAAGGGTCTGTAATAGGTGGAAGCATTGTATCCGTGATATGTACAACTTTCTCTGTACATGAAGGCTGAAGCAGAATGTAGGGTGTCCCAGCCCAGGATAAGTTCTTGCATACACATGGGAAGGACAATTTACTCAATGTGTGCGCAAATGCCGTCGATGAAAACACGAGCAGCAGTACACTGACCATTGGAGTGGATGAATACATTCTTAGTAGGTGTGTGCGAATATTTGAAGTTTCGAATATTTTTCTAATAGTGTTTGCTATCAATTTGATTCACACCAGAGTCTTGCTATTTGAAGTTCCAGAAAATAAACCTAACGGTTTCATTCCCTGAAAGTCAAATCGCAGTGTTTTTAAATGATGTGCACAAACCCGGTTCTCCTCACAAACTTCTACCTATCGTAAAGGTTAATGGCCACCACTGCCCCCTGATGCTATTTTAGACAAGGTAGCTTGATGAGTGCCCATAGACTATAGAGTGCAGCATAAAAGTGCAAAACAGAGCATCTGCTTAAACCGTATTTACCGTATTTTTGTACATATAACTTGCGACTGCATACAATCTGCACCCCAGATTACAACAGCCAGGAAAAAAAAAATATTCCAACATATAATCCATGGCAGTAACTGTGTACAACACTGCTCAAATCTCTGTATGAACAGCCTCCATTCACGAATGCACACCTCGCCTACGTCATCGTACCTTCAGCCAGCGGCTCTGTTTCCCCATTCTTTGGCGATGCTGACAAAGCGGACGAATAAGTTACATGATATGTGACGCAGATAGGATGACTTCGTAGCTAACACTCTTATGACAGTAGATGACAGCGTGGATGGAGAAGCCCTCGCATCAGCAATGGCAACGGCGATGGAGCAAACAGGACTGAGCCGAAAATCCCAATGGTGATTTGGCTCATCGCTGTATCATGAAGTACTTTGAGCAGACTGAGGGAGTGCCAGGGGAACGGGTGATGTACGAGTTTGCCAACGCTGTGTGCACTATTCGTTAACTACTCAACACAAAATGGCTACCCATAAAACAGAGGAGAATGGATGATTGTGAAAGAGGGGAGAAGGGAGCTTCCACACGCAGGGGTGGGGAAGAGTGAAGTTCCCTAGGCAATAACGAATCTTTGAATGGCGGAGAACCTTGCCTTGAGGCATAGTTTCACAGCAGTGAGTACCATGCTGCCGTGAAACCACACCTCAAGGTGAAATTCGCATATAATCTGTACCCCGACTTTGCTGTTAAATTTTTCGAAATTTTGGTCCTGGTTATAAGCGTAAAAATACAGTAATCGAATGCAATGTGCACACAATCTTCGAGAGTTCGAAATAAAAATGCGCCTGAATGTAATATTACTAGATATTTTTAAACTATGGCATGTCCTTGTGTTGACAATCAGAGAAAAAAGGAAAGACAAGCCCAATACATTGACATAGAATGCTTTTTGGCCGTGTTTTGCAGTGCATGTTGTTGGTAATTTGACTTGGAAGTACTAAAAAAAATATTCTATTCAATTCACACTAAAACTTCAATAATCGAATTCACATCGCACTAAACATTTTGCTATTTGCACAGCATTATTTATTATCGTCGTGCAGTATAGGACCAAGATAAGGCGTTTTTACTGTCCAGAGCTGCGAACACAGATCGCTACAAAGAACAGAAACGGCGGCACTGGTATCAACGACAGCTGACACGGGAACACCTTTAACAGTTACTTACATAAAGCATGCTTGCTGGGGAACAGGAGGAACTTGTGATGACCGACAGGAAGCAGTTTTCCCTCCAAAAACTGCAACAGTTAGTTTTCTGAGTGCTGGTCTGCAAGTTTGGCGAAGTGGTGATGTAGAGCGCTGATAGTGCGACAGAGAACGATGCCTGGCTGAACGGGAACTATGAGGTAGATTGAGGACAGCTGGATGAGACGGAGAATGCTGTTGAGGGAATGAGTACGGTCCGGGATAGGTGTCAGGTCGGTGGGTACGGTCTCTCTCATACTGAGCATAGCCTTGCCTGTCATTCTGCTGGCAAAGGCGGCTGAAACGAGATATATGGCCGGAAACCAGATGAGGTGAATGCCATTGAATGTCATAGGATGGCGCAGCAAGTGCTGTGGTACCCATAGAAGCCAAATAGTCTGTTAAGAACGGCCCGATGACATGCAAGTTTTGCCTGCCAGTTGCACCAACGGGCGTCATCTTTTCCTGGAGCGCCGCCGCAAACCTCTAGCCCCGGCGTCACCTCGTCGCCATTGTAACTAAACGGCCTCGTCATGATTGGGACTGAATGAGTTCGACGAAGCAGGCTCTGTGCCGCAACACAACACCACCAACCGGGTCGGCCACGAGCGGGGGAGTTGCCGTAGGAACATCGTCGGGGACGCCTTCCCACGCGCCGACCAAGACGCAGGGCAATGGCTACCCGGGCGCGCTACCCGGGTCAGCTCCGAGTTCTACGAAGCCCCTCTGACGTCGGCTCTGGACCGTGCACCTGTGTGTGCGCGTGTGTGTGTGTAAGCCGTCCCGGTGAGAGGCGGCCTGTTTACAATGACTGGACGAACGTTTCCGTCCCCTTGGAATCAAGGGGGGACCGAGTGTTTATAAGCCGCTGTTATGCGGATGCTCGACACTTTTCTTAAGCAGTCATGTTGGACTGAGACACTCTCTCAAGCAGTCATGTTAGACTGACGTACTTTCTCTCGAAGTCATGCTAGACTAATGAACTGCATGTAAATACTGTAAATAAACCCATATTCCTCGTTCTCGATGAGCAGTCGTTCCCTTCATCAACGTCCTCACCATGGATAAGTTGGACGACGGCATGGGCCAGCTACTTTCTAATTCATGGCGGACTCTAATCTTGACAACGGATCACGAGCGGTGGGATTGAGCCCCAATCCTGACAACTGGCTGACAGCGGTGAGATGGACTTTGCGACGTGGTTCTGTGTCTGCGGTGAGTGCTTGGTTCTTGCTTTGACTCCAGGAAAAAATGACGCCCGTTGGCGCAACTGGCAGGCAAAACTTGCACGTCATCAGGCCGTTCATGCTAAGTCGTATGTAACATCAGTAGGCACAGAGGTCATGGAAGGAGTTGGTAGCTGTGATGTGTGAATTCAATTTGGAGCTTTCCGTCTGTATGCAAGCTTTTGGCAATCTATCCATTAAGCGCAAAAACAAATTTGGCAAAAGCGTTCTCAGTAGTTGCCAGCATGTCGCCTGTGAAGCTAATCTCAGCTTCTGGTCACCATGCTAGCCAGTGACCTCACACACAATCACCGAAGCAGTTTACTGGTTCAGACATATCGAAAGTCACCTTGCCACGACGACCTGCTGCCTGCCACCATGTCAGCTGGCAGGGAATTTTTGTCACAGCCATACGACTAATCAAGGTCTAACAAGCAGTGCTTCATCAGTACTCAGTGGCAAAAGTTGCTGTTTGTTGCCAAGTCTAACAACATTTTAGTAGTGGCCGTACAACGTTCTTATGCAGTGAAATCACCACACCAGGAAAAGTGGGGGATAAGCGACAAATTGAACAGCAGGAAAATTCTTCAGAGCCGCCACGACTGTGCCAATGTGTGCGCTATGTTTGAAAAATTGACCGAGATACCATACATTGTCTGAAACTTCGGTCACTGTTTTATATTGGTAATACAGGAGAAAAGTGCAGTGTGGTTCGGCACCAACATGATCGCTCACTGCCAACTTAAAAGCAAGCCTGTCCCATAGCCTAAGCATCATGCATATGTCAGGGTGGAAGGTATTGAATATAGACAACAGCACACGAAAGAAACAGCAGTACGATCCAAACATAATTGGAGAGGCTTGACTCAGTCCACAGTGGAACTAATGCAGCCACTGTTCCATGCCATTCAACTTTCGGTGGTGCGGTAAAATGGCGCTTGAGACCTTAGTTCGCTTTTTGAAAGCGCAAGCAACCCATTTGGCACAGAGTGGGTGCAGAATTCTCATATTTTGCTGAAATGTACCACGATGTAGCAGGGTTCGCCTCTTGGTGCAGTGCCGAACTGCACTGAGTCACTGTAAATTAAATATTAAACTCCAACACAGATTCTTAAAAGTTTACCTCTTTGGTAGTCACACTTCTTTAGCTATATCTGATATACAGTCGACTTCCGTTAATTCGATCCCGAGAGGACCGACGAAACTGGTTGAGTTACCTAACAGGCCGAATTAAGTAAGACAAAACAAGTTATGCATGGCTCTGCTATTGCAAACACCGGAGCCCAGCGGAGCTGGGGGAAAACGAGTAAAGTAGTGCCAAACCGCACACAAGACACGCGAGTGCCGGCAACGCGTCCCTACGGCGTCTACTACGGCGTCCGCGATATGTGTGGCCAACGTCGTAGTAGCCACCACGGTTGTTTCCACTCTGCACAGAGCAGCAGGCAAGGAGGAAATTGAGGCCCCCAGCAGCTGCCGTACAAGAGCACCCCTCCTCCCTCGCACGCCCCCGGAGAGAGCACGCATTCAGGCCAGGTTCGTCGCTCGCGTGCACGCCGCTCCTTCTTCCCCGCTGGGCTCCACCCACCCTCGCCGTGTTGCTATGCTGCACGATGCTGTTTTTATATCCTGCTTTCACTCTCTCTCAGCTGTCTCTCCCCCAGCTCGGTGAAGCTGCAGATGTCAAGAGAAACCCAGCGAGGTTCTAACAGATCCACTGTAAAACGCCAAAACACGTCGTTGATTCACTTGGCAGTAATTGCATGTATTTGCTTTTAAAGTTAGCTTCGCCACAATATAGACATGTTGTGCGGTGAAGCATGTTAGACAACAAAAGAGCAACTTTACGGGAGATTGCACATGTTCCTTAATTTACACACGCACATACGCCATCTCCTGTCAGAGTATGAGCACAGAGACGCCTAACAAGCCTACTGGCAGGCCTTCAGAGTACAGATAGACTCTCCACTCTTTTGTTGGCCCTAAACGTCCTCTCAACTTGCGAAGTTTTTCATCTTACTGCCTTCCTTTTCACTAGCTTTCCTCAAACGATAAATGGTCTTGTATACAAGGCATGCATAATGGACGAAATGAGGGCTCAAATCGCCACGGAAACATCAGGAACAGCTATGAATGGCTGCCACTATGCTTATAGAGCATCTAAGTGCCTGTGCTGTGACCGGAGACAGTGCATCGTGTGTATAATTAAAGGGACACTAAAGGTTAATATTAAGTCAACGTGGACTGTTGAAATACCATCCCAGAAACCTCGAAACGCTTGTTTCGTGCGAAGAAGAGCCTTATTTTAATAGAAAATGCGTTCTGAAGCGTTCGTGTAGCTCTAGCGCAGTTCAAATCACCCGCCCTTCGATCAAGGAGTATTGACGTCATGGTCTCATAGTGACGTTGCGCCGTCGGTGAGTAAAGCGGCTCCCGCAGATGGCGCTACGGCTTTTCTGCACAAAACGCAAACGTGCGGCCAGATAGAGCCAGGACAGAGCCGAAAGCAGCGCGAAAGTGGAACTATGGTGGCTAGCGGAAGGGAAAGCGCACAACGATAAGCTGGTTCTTTATTTTATGACGCCAACTTCGACGCTCGTTCCAATGGATGACCCTGACAACGATACATTAGCTCGCAATGCTGGGCTCGAGTTCAGCGATTTAAGCACTGATGAATGTGACCTGCTGTTGAGGGCTCGCGCTGCCGGTGTTGTTGCGTACTACTACGACGACGGTTGCTTTGAAAGGCACTTCACGCGACTTCAGTAAGTCGGTGTTGAACTCGTAATCCTCTGGACGAAAGTGCAGCGAGCACACTACGTGATTTTTCAGCTCTTTGCCAGCGTGCTGTGGCAGAGGTACGGCACTTAACCACTTCGAACGGAGAGGTTCACTCGTTGGCACACAGTGATAAGTAACATTGGATTCGCCGCTGCAACTGCCCTTGGTAAGTTCCGCGGACCGTTCGCGCATCCCACGACATCACATGGACGTCGCATTCTCGCTGCTTGTTCCAAATGCAAGTTTCGCGAGCCAGCAGGACAACCGCAGCACGACGCGATAAAGAAACAACTGAAACTCCAAAGCGCGCGCGGCGCAAAGTCGAGCGCGCAGAGTCGAGCGAAAACAAAACCTTTCGATCGCCCATACTACTCAAGGGTAACGTCAAAATGTTATTTTTCTTAGAATCGAATAGAAGTAGACAAGTAGCATTTTCTTCCATCTTATAATCTAATGAAATGATCTTTTTAATACGAGTAGTTGAGTATAGTGACATAAATTATGATGAGGAGTGCTTTCGTCATCGGGCTAGTACCGGAATGTCACTGGGGGGTCTCAAATCGTGTCATGCATTTACCTCAATTTCTCGGTTACTAAAGCTCTGTTCGCGTTTATATTGACGCCTTAGACGTTCTAGAGCATTGTTTTATCACTTTAACTTGACTTTCTGGTAACCTTTAGTATTCCTTTAAGGAACGCATACTAAGCCCCGTGACAATGGCCCCGTTTTATTCTTGGTATGCTTCACCGAAAAACACAACTGTATTGTGGCGAAGCTGATTAGTCAAGCTGAAATTATCTGGCTAAGGCCAATTTTGAGATGGAAATAACAGAAGTTTGGGCCCATAAAAATGTGCGGGAGCCTGTAGGAACTTTTGGTCAGAATTGGATTAACTGAAAAATCGAATTACTGCAGTTGAACTAACAGTAGTCTACTGTATATAGCATGTTATTGTAACCATCATGATGTATTCAATGAATGATACTAAGTCTTCATGAAAGGACCATTGTAATGAAAGAGATAAAACACAGAACCAATAATGAAGGAAGATGGGGCAAAGACAGTATAACAGATGTAAGCTTTGTAATAGCCCCAGCAATGGCACGCTGGCCTAGGTCCCATCCACGGTGCAAGAATAGACAGGTCTCTCAACAACTCCGTCTGCGAAGCCCTGTTCGTGCTTCCTGCTGCTGGCAGCAAGGGTGCTACAATGCGTTGGAATCGCTGGAAGTGGAACATAACCCATAACCGATACAAATCTTGCATTGGCAACTGCCACCAGACTGACTTTGATGGAAGCACAGCAACCGTAGCTTCACAAGACGATGCCACAAACCACAAGAGAGCCATCACAGCAAGTGCATGAGGCGTGTATGCCCCGCTGGGGCCAAGGTTGATCAGCCAGCGGGCGGTGCCGGCTGCTGGGAGCATGAAGAAGTTTGTTAGCCTAGAGTTCATTTATTGTTTGAACAATCTCTTCTAATTTGCTAAGTTCGTTCAATAAATTGTTCTTTGTTCACATCAATTTCTGCTGCTTCTTCATGGTGAGGACTACTTTGGACCCTGCAAGTATTGAGGTCATCATTTTCTGTTGTCTGCTAGTGCCGTGAGGTGCTGTGTTTATGTATTTCCTTCAGCATATTTTGCTGCAGATGTCCTTGTAATGCACAAAGTTACTCTTCCTGAGCACTACTAGCACTTTCTGCTTGTGTATTACCATTACCCATGCTATTTACGGTAGAAAACTGAAAATGCAGGTGAAAATCACCTACAGGAGCCTCTGTTGGATCTTGATTTGCTCTACAGTCACCAATCATCACACAATGCCTTAGGTGGTGCCTTTCTCGAAGTTTTCCTGGTGCCTGTACATGTCAAGCTGTGCTTGCGTTGTCGCTGCCTTGATTATGCATCAAAGTGAGCTCTGTGGCATTGAAGCCATAGGTGCGCATTTGTTTTCAGATGTATGCTAACCCTCAGATTATCTCATATATGGGTATGGCTCCAACGAGCAGTAGTTTGTTTGCCTCTTCCGAGATTGTTGTGCTCAAAAACATTGTTTTCATGTTATTCGAGCTATCGCATGCATCATGCAAGTGACATTGGTGTCACCTGACACTGGTTGTCACCGAAACTTGTGTAATCTGATTGCATGTATGCACGACACAAATTGTGTAGTACTTTCTGGAAGACATGCGGGCACCAGCAATTACTCTTAAACCTTCAATGATTCAAGTATAAAAGCCAACCCGCTTGACCCACTGATCAGATTTTTGCCGATTGCCGGCTGTGTTCGCTGCTATCGTTGTTCTTTGAGTGTAGCCTGTTTCTGAGAGCACAGGTTCACCCAATAAAACACTAGTTCCATAATTCAGAGTTATGCAGCTTCCTTCACCGTCCCTACTACGTCACACCTGGTGGAGGTGCTTTGTGTTCATGTACCGAACAGGGTGTCTACCAAGTTGACATTTCCAAATTCCCCGAGTTTTCCAGGTTTTCCCTGAGTGCCTTTGAAAAATTCCCTGAGTGACACAGAACTTCATTTTATGTCAAGGCGTGTTGACACCATGTTGCCCAATGCTGCCACTCTCTAGTAAGTGTGTTAAAAAAAAGGAGACGCAATACAGTTTGAATAGTAAGGACTAATGTTTATTTTATTCAAACAGAAAACAGAAGGGTGGAGCTAGTAAAATGCTCAGCAAATAAAATATATTTAAAAAATGGTAAAAACCATTGCAAATCAAGTCGTACATCCTCAAATACAAATAAAAAGGAGGTGCATACAGAAAAAAATATTTCCGAATATGAGCAATTTCTATAAACTCCTAGCAAGCTCATGGGTATGAGGCCTGAACTTTGTCACAAGTGAGATTCTCTCTCAACAGTTGGTAAGCAAACCTCAACTGTCCTAACATACTCTCAGCCCACACACAACAATTCAGTGTTGTGTTTCACTGCTTTAAAGAGTTTATTTTGGTTTGGATGAGGGACACCTGCATCTCGGCTGATGCCAAAATGCAGGTGTTCTATTCTTTTTGAGGTCAAGCTCCTTCATAGAAGTTGCAGCACACTTTCTTTCCCATTCATTCCTCAATGCATAGGTAGTTTCTGTTCTCATCCTCCTTCCACTGGACATTCGTCCCATGGACCATTTGAAGCTCCCTCTTGGTCCAATTTTTTGTACTCCCTAGGGGCCGCGAAAACATCCGAAAAATGAGGCAGTTAGAAAAAAATGAATGCATGTTTTTTACTGCCCTTAAAGGGCCCTTCACCAGGCCACATATAAATTTCGGTTATATGCTGGAAGTTGTCATGCAACAGTACGCTCCCTCTAGTGTACTGCTGCAAAAATTTTTCAAACTGGTTCATTAATAGCCGAGATAGAAATATTTCAGTGCCACAAACCCATGATTTCAGGAGGCGAGGACCACTGCCAAGAGACACTCTTTCCACTTGCCTCGTCTAGCCTCCGCAAGCAAAATCCTTTCCCTGCATTCTCCCATACCGGAGTTCGAAGATCCCGTGACGCATGTGTCACGGGCTCGCCTTCCTTATTTTTCTCTATTTTTTTTCCTGTGCAGTGCACTTCTACTGACGGCGTCGCGCACGAGCTGTTGCATTTGTCTCGTTTCACGCAGCATGCAAAATCACATGCTGCGCACGAGAACACCTGACTAGCGGTACCGGCCAGTGCTACGTGAATACTGAGGAAGACACAAGCGGATCATAAAGCATGATCGCAAGCTTGAACGTTGTAGGAAATGACATACTTTCATTGTGTGCACGTGCAACTGCATGACGTGGGAACATGCAGACGAAATGGAAGTACAGCTCTCTTGCAGCAGTGTGAAGTAAAACAGGAACACGCAGACATCCTGTTTGTGTGTTTTATTATTTTTCGAAACTATATATCGTCTATTGAAGCAACAGATTACACAAATAACGGATGTTGCCTTGAATAATTCTCGAAGTCACGTGTCACTATGAGCGACGTCACAGCAGTGCGATGTCTGTAGGCGTACTTGTGCAATTATGTCCACTCTCCGACTGGGTGTAGGGCGCCCGCGAGGAGAAGGGCAGATGGCATTCGGCTTGAAATTTCAGCTCTTTCCGCGGCGCGTAGCGATGTAATACTTAGCAGACACGGTTGTTTGCGCGCATAGTACGCACGGCGCTTGTCGGCTCAAAATGGCCAGACCAGGTGAGGGGTCCTTTATGGGCTCAAATCGCTGCAGGCACATCCGAAAAAGTTCAGAAGGCCTGCCAGTGCACTAATTAGGTATGCGTGCTCGTACTGTGACAGGAGATGGCGGGTGCACACGTGTATAATTAAGGAATACTTACTGTGTCCCATGGCAATTGCCCCCGCACGACGCTTGTTATGCTTCACCGCAATACTTCCGCGTATGCTTCACCACCTAACACGGGTGTATGGAGGCGAAGCTTACTTTCAGAAACCATCATTGTGCAACGCGCCGTGCTTTCCGGGCTTCGAAACAAATCGCGAGGACCACGAAGAAGGAATGGGTGCTGTTGCTGACAACGGCGAATTCTTTCAATGAAAAACACGGCACAGAACGGCAAGAAGAATAATAGCGAATGTCGAAGCAGCTAGGCCTAGCGTTGCCGCGGTGTTGGCTACGGCTGCCAGCAGATACGCGTGCGAGAGCCCCGGTTCGAGACGGCAAGGTAATCAAAATGGCGGCGATGGTGGTGGCTTTAATTAATGCTGTTTCGGACCGGTGGTCACGGCAAAAAGTCCGAAAACTCGGACGGAAAAGGGTTCTCGCGTCCTAAATTTCAGACGTTTTCATACATTGACTCTATGGGGGACATCGTGGTGCCGCGAAGCCGTCCGAATTATCAGGCGTCAGAAAACCCTTTCCTTGAGGGCACACTGGCAACTCCTCCAGCGGATTACACGGCGTCAAAGAGGTTTCGTTCCAATTCCTCTCTTTTACTCGAGCCAGCATTAGGGCGACTTTCGTTCCATTTCAACAAAATTACTGCTTATTTCCCTGATAGAAGCACAAACTCCCCGAGTTTTCCCTGAGTATTTCCACACCATTCAAAATCCCTGAAAATTCCCGGTTTTCCCGGTTGGTAGACACCCTGGACAGACTCTCACACAAAACCATGATACAAACCCCAACCCGGAAGGCAATGCTAATGTCGCCAAGGACCAGTTAGGTAGCCGTATGTTACAAGGACTGCCCCCGGAACGCAGACTTTTGCCTGAGATGACCGGGAAGATCGTCGCCAAGTCAACAACAATCGCAGCTTCAGCGTCCCCCATCGTGCTTCAACAACCTTTGGAGCCACCTGCCTTCCATGGAGCTTCATCAGAAGATCCAGAAACCTGGATTGAGGCTTTCGGAGGGATCTCAGCCTTTAATAACTGGACCTCTGAGGACAAGCTGCGCCACATGTACTTTTCGTTGGAAGATGCTGTGAGGACATGGTTTGAGAACTGGGAGTCCACCCTTACAACTTGGGACCTGTTCTGCAGTAACTTCCTGAGAACTTTCACAAGCGTTGTTTGGAAAGAAAGCGCTGAAGTTCTATTGGAAGCCCAAGTGCACCTACCAAATGAGAATGCTGCCGTTTTACAAAAGAAATAAGCAGTCTATTTTGCCACGCCGACCCTGAAATATCCGAGGAGATGAAAGTTCGCCTACTCATGCGTGCCGTGAAGCAAGAACTTTTTGTGGGAATGATACGAAACCTACCGAAGACCGTTGAAGCATATTTTCGCGAGGCCACCACTATCGATAAAACTCTGGAATTGCTTAGAACGACCTTTGCAAAGCTGAATTGCAGAGCCGGCAATTCAAATGCTGCACTATCTCAGCAAACTGCGCCGAGGTTCAATCACGGGGCACCGATGACCTGCATGAGACCATCAGAGTGGTCGTGCGGGACGAGCTTCAAAAGTTGCTCCCTCCGTCACAGCCTCAAGTGGCTTCGATTGCCGATGCCATATGTGAGGATATCCAATAGCCACTCGGACTCCCTAAATCGCCGCAGTCTCAGCCGGAAGCAATGACAAACGCTGCCGTAGCCCGCCGTCACGTTCCCCCTTTGTAGCCATGCCAGGGCCCGGCAACGCCGCAGTTTCGTCGTCCACCGCCGCCGCCGCCAGCACGCCAACTCGTCACCCCATGCAGCATTTCAGACTGACATTTGGTGCGCCCCTGACCACCAGCCACTCTGCTATCACTGCGGAGAAGCAGGCCACGTCTACTGCCGATGCCCACACCGTGAGATGGGCGTACGAAGGTTTGCCATCAACGCACCACGTCTGCAGCTTGGTGAGAGGACACATGACATTGCCGACAACCTCGCCGCCACTCAGTGGAGCCCTCGATGACAGTCCGATTCGCCGTCACCAGAACGCTACTTGTCGCTGCAGCACCAACCGTACAGAGGACCGGCCTGTGGCAGGTCCTGTGTATGGTTTCCTGTGCTTTGTCAAGAAATTTTCATGCATCGCTAAGCCACTGACAGATTTAACTAAATGTGATATCGAGTTCAAGTGGGAAAGCACAGTTGTCACCGGTGCTTGCGCCCTTCGAAGAGGATGCCAATACAGAAATCCACACTAATGCCAGTAGCCTAGGTCTTGGTGGCATCCTAGTCCAGAGGAAAGATGGACTTGAACGAGTGATAGCCTACGCTAGCCGGTCACTGTCAAAAGTGGAAGGCAATTATTCTACGACCGAAAGGAATGCCTCGCCAACATTTCGGCTACAGCAAAATTCCACCCTTACCTATATGGCAAGCCATTCAACGTCATCAGTGACCATCACACGTGTTGGCAAGCAAAATTGAAAGACCCTTCAGAGCGCCTAGTGTGTTGGAGGCTCAAAAGGCAAGAATATGACATAACTTTAATCTACATGTCTGGACGAAAACACTCTGATGCCGACTGCCTATCACGCGCACCCACTGACCCGCCGCCACAAGATGATGAGGATGATGATGCCTTCCTTGGAACAATAAGCGTGGAAGACTTTGCTGAACCTCGTTGACTATTTGGAAGGAAACACCGACGTTGTCCCTAGGGCATTTAAGGGAGTATTGTGTTCGTTCTCACTTCAAAACAACCTACTCGTAAATAGAACTTCTCACCAGTCCGCCCAAACAACTTTCTTGTTCCCTCAATGCTGCGTCCATAAGCACTGCACGCCCTACATGACCATGCGATCGCTAGACATCTCGGATTCTCCTGGATGCTATCTAGGATACAGGATACTGGCCATGCCTGATCGCTGACGTCGCCTGTTACGTCAAGACATGCCGAGAGTGCCAGCAATACAAGACACGACCGACAAGGCCGGCGGGATTACTACAGCAGACCTGTGTCATGGCTACTGACTACCTTACCCGCTACACCGAAACGCAAGCTCTGCCTAAAGGTAGTGTTGCCGAAGTCGCTAAATTCTTTGTCGAGGACGTACTGCTGCGACATGGCACCTCAGAAGTCCTCATCACCGACAGAGGAAAGGCCTTTACTGCAGAGTTCACCCAAACAACTTTGCAACACAGCCAGACAAGTCACAGGAGGACAACTGCCTACCACCCACAGATGAATGGTCTTGCGGAGCATCTCAACGACTTTCACCAACATGCTCGCTATGTACGTCGATGACGAACACAAGATGTGGGATGCCGTCCTGCCATACCTAACCTTCGCATATAACATGGCGGTGCAAGGAACAATGGAGACCACACTGTTGAAGCTGGTTTGCAGTAGGAACCATACAACGACTCTCGATGCCATGCTGCTGCATGTCACTGACGAAGAGACTCCTGACATCGCCACCTATCTCCAGCGCACATAAGAAGCTTGACAGCTCGCCTGCCTGCGCATCAAGAACCAGCAGAGGACCGACAGCCGACACTACAACCTTCGACGATGCTACGTTGAGTACCAGCCTGGTGACAGTGTTTAGGTCTGGACTCTAATATGCCCGCAAGTACTTAGCGAGAAACTGTTATGCCGCTATTTCGGACCCTACACAATCATCCGACACATTGGCACACTGAATAGTTAAATGTGGTTTAGGGACGCAAAAACGGCTAAGGCTATGCTGCACCAAACACAGTGTTTTATAAAACTATTTAAGAGGAGAAAGGCTGTGTTAATGTATATTTTGTGTAAAAAGCCAGTGTCGTCTAGGAATTTACGCACGTCAGGTAATGGGACTATCGAATCATCTCCTAAAATTAAAGCAGGATGTCAAGGTATGTGCAGTTGATATAGGTTGTGCACAAGGTTCTTTGCACTTCCATATGTGTGCATGTGAATAATATATGCATAACTGTTAGTGGTTCTTGGCATTTCTCACATGTTGGTACGTCTTATTTTGTAAGTAAATAATTGTGTGTGAGGTGCGTGTGCCCAATGTGTAGTCGGCATAGAACCACTACTGGTAGTTACACAACTTCCACTCACCAAGTACGGGTTTAGTGAGATGTTGCTTGTTACCTGTACAATGGTCCCATTCATGTTGCCACTTTGACATTAAGGCCCTCCTAATTGCACGAATACCATCTTTATATGGAAGTGTTGTGCTTATTATGTCTTTGTACGCTGCCATTGATGCACATCTATCAGCTGCTTTGTTACCCGGTATCCTAACATGGCTTGGTACCAGCAGAAACGAATTGATCTCCCGTATTTGTCAAGCGCGACCATGTGTAGTATATCCCCTAGCACGGGTTCATACTCAGATTTCATATGTAGAGCTTTCAGTGTACTTAAGGAATCAGTGTATATGACTGTGCTTTTGTGTTTGCCCGTGATAATACCTTTAACTACAACACGTACAGCATAAACTTCAGCAGCGAAAACAGAGGAATGTTTGGTAGACAAATATTTGTTTCCCAAATTTTAGTTACGGCCCCTACACCCACGTGTTCTTTTTGTTTTAGAGCCATCAGTGTAGAATTTCATGTTGTTTTGATATTAGTCCTGAAGAGCATGAAATTCTTGTATAACGTGTTCGTGTGGGGTGTCTCTTTTCTTTAAATGTGTTAATGTCCAGTTCCATAACTATGTGAAATCGTACCACGGGGGAAATCGCTGTGGTTTTTTGGCAACCTGGAGAGCTTCCAGAGAGATGTCATACTCCCAACAATATTCCTCATATCGCAGGACAAGCGGCCTAGTTATGTTCGGTTTATTTGTGTAGTGTAAGCATCAGTCCCATTGTGCGATGATGCAGCATATGTGTTGTGGTGAGGACTGAACTTTGGGCACATAGAAAAAAGTGCGTAATGCACTGCACTGCTGTAAGGGAGGTTCATTACACTCAACGTATAAACTTGGGACAGGTGATGTTCGGTAGGCCCCATTTGCCAGTCGCAGCCCCAAGTTATGTACTCGATCAAGTCGTCGAATACTGTCTGGCTGAGCCATAAACCATGCAGCCGTAGTCTAGAATGCTGTGCACAAGAGACCGGTAGATACGTAAAAGACACGTTCGGTCGGAACCCTGATGCTTATGAGATAAAAATTTTGGGATATTTAACGCTTTATTTCCCTTAATTTTTAGTGCTTTTATGTGAGCTAGGAAGTTTAGTTTGGTGTCAAAGGTTACTCCTAAAAACTTATGGTCTTGTTTCACTGGCAGTATGGCATCATTCAATCTTAGGACTGGATCGCTGTGTAGCCCTCGTTTCTGAGAGAACAAAACAGCAACTGTTTTCTGTGTGGAGAAACGGAAACCATTTTTGTTAGCCCATTGTGTAAGTTTATTTATTGTGACTTGAAGCTGCCTTTCACAGGTTGGCAAATCTGAAGCACGGCAAGCCACTTGGAGATTGTCTACGTATACAGGATGCATAAAGACAACGGTATAATCTTATTAACTGAGTTCATTTTTACTATAAAGAGTGTTGTGCTGAGAACACAGCCTTGTGGAACGCCATTTTCCTGTGTAAATGTACGAGAATGTACTGAACCCAGATGCACCTGAAATGTTCTATTAGACATAAAATCAGCAAGGCAGTTAAGCATTTTACCATGGATGCAGAGGTCAGCCAGGTCTATTAAAATTCTATATCTCCACATGGTATACAGGCTTTTTCTAAGTTGAAGAAAACTGCAAGACAGTGTTGCAAATGTCATGTTCTAGACGGACAAGATGGTCAGTAGTTGAGCAACCCTTTTTATATCCACACTGGTGGATATAAGGTTTCTTGATTCTAAAATAAACGAGTCTTATATGAATAATTCCAAACAGCTTGTGAGGTCAATGGGTCTGTAGCTGCTTGCAGATGTTGGGGATTTACCGGCTTTTAGAAATGGAACTACAATTGTCTTTTTCCACTCTTCCAGCATTACACCAGATTCGAAGAAGACGTTGAAAAATTTTAGGAGAGCATCTACAGATGCTAGAGATAGATGAACCAGCATGGCGTAGTGAATATGGTCGTGACCTGGTGCTGTTCTTTTCCCTGCAGAAAGGACTTGTTGTGTGAGGGGGGAATTGTACAGTTCCTTTGACACGCCAGTAGTGGTCAGCTTCTGTTTTTCAGCAGACTGTTAGTACTTTAAAAATTCCTTTGTATATTTCACTGAACTGGATAAACCATAAGAATGTTCGCCAAGTATATCTGCCTGTTCTTGTGTGCCTCGACTTGTAAGTAACAGTATTGTGTAAGATAAGTAATTTCCCCGAAACTTTCCAACCTGTTCCCACATTCGTTTAGACATGACTGAACTGTTTATTGAAGATACATATTTTTTCCATGATGATTTTTCTGCCTGCCTTCGGATAAATCGTGCTTTGGCTTTGGCCTGTTTAAAGCATAAGAGGTTGGTATAGGTGGAGTGTCTTTGTAAGATTCCCCAGGCCCTATTTTGAAGCTTTTTTGCTTTTGTACACTCAGGAGTCCACCAGGGATAGATATTTTTGCACACAAGGCCAGATGGCTGCGGTATTGCCTTTTCTGCTGCTGAAATTAAAACTGCCATAAAATTCTCATTAATTTCATTTACGCTGAGTTCACTTGAAAATACTTCCTTGAGTTTTGCATGTTTCACGAAAAAGCGGCCAGTTGGCAAGATGTATTTTCCAGTGACGAGGTTTAAAATTTGTAATGGGCAGTGATGATGCGTGTTTGATGACAGCAGGTAGATTATCGCTGCCATATGAGGTGTTCAGGACTTCCCATTTAAAACCACTAAATATACATGGTGAGGAAAAGGCTAAATCTAGGCAACTAAAATTCCGTGAAGTAGGCGAGAAATAGGTTGGCATACCTGAGTTTAAAAGACACATGTTATTAGATAAAACAAAATCTTCAATAAGCTGCCCTCGTTGGTCAGTTTTATCACTGTGCTAAAGAGTAGAGTGAGCATTAAAGTCTCCCACTAAAAGAAAAGGCTCCAGCAACTGGTCAATTGAATTTTCCAGGTCTCAAGTAGCAAAATGGGTATGGGGAGGAATGTACAAGGAACAGATGGTGACAGTCTTAAATGATAAAATGGTGCCAGCTACAGCCTTGTATGGAGTATTTAGTAGAACGTTCCGTGTGGGGCATTTCGCCTTGAACAACAATAGCGACACCTTCCGATAGATGGCTGGAGTGCTCGCAGTCCTTTCGTACGACAGTAAAACTTTTAAGAAGACGTGTATTTTTGGGGCTAAGTTCGTTTCTTGAAGGCAGAATGCTACTGGTGATAACCTATTTATGATGTCTTTGATGTCACCTAGATTGTGAATTAGGCCTCTGCAATATCAATGACCAATCAGCTTACTGTCCGTTGCCTACAAAGTATTTACTAAGGCAATCGCAAATAGAATGAGGAACACCTTAGACTTCTGTCAACCAAAGGACCAGGCAGGATTCCGTAAAGGCTACTCAACCATAGACCATATTCACACTATCAATCAGGTGATAGAGAAATGTGCGGAATATAACCAACCCTTATATATAGCTTTCATTGATTACGAGAAAGCGTTTGATTCAGTCGAAACCTCAGCAGTCATAGAGGCATTACGGAATTAGGGTGTAGACAAGCCGTATGTAAAAATACTAAAAGATATTCACACGTGCACTTGCCTATCTTTATCGGGCGACCATGTTTCACCACCTAACAAATGTTATCGATGCTTCTATCCACTGTCTGTTGTCGCCGAAACTCGTGTTATCTCATTTCATCACGTGACGCGAACGGTGTAGAACTTTGTGGAAGACACGCGGGTCCCAGCGATTAGTATGGAACATTCGACGATTGCTGTATAAAAGCCAACGCGCTTGACCCGCTGATCAGATTTTCGCCGATCGCCGAGTGTGTTCGCCGCTATCGTTGTTCTTTTGAGTGTAGCCTGCTTTTGAGGGCACAAGTTCGCCCAATAAAATGCGTTTCTATAATCACAGTTTTGCTGCCTTCTTCACCGTCACTACTACGTGACATCTAGTGGAGGTGCTTTAGGTTCAGGTACTGGACGCCCCCGACAAGCCGTAATCCAAGCCCGGACCGCAATGACAACACCAACGTCATCTCAGAACATCGAGCAAGCTATCGGCTACAGCAGATGCCCCCGCAACACGGAATCCTACCACAGACGACCAAGAAGATCGTCCAGAGATGACCAAGAAGACAGCCCTAATGGAAGCCACAGCGGCCCCAATAATTCTGCAGCAGCCCAGGGAGCCACCGACGTCCTGCGGTTCCACATTTGAGGACCCGGAAAGATGGCTAGACGTATGAGAGGGTAGCTACGTTTAACAGTTGGGACAGCGACGACAAGCTGCGACATGTCTACTTCACATCGGAAGACGCCGCCAGGACTTGGTTCGAGAATCGAGAAGCCACCTTAATGACATGTGACCTGTTCCTAAGCGGCTTCTTGCAAACATTTACAAGTGTCATGTGAAAAGAGCGAGCCCAAGCTCTACTAGAAACCAGAGTGCAGCTGCCAAATGAGACGATCGCGATCTTAGCGGAGGAGATGGCCCGTCTTTTCCAGCACGCCGATCCGGAAATGTCGGAGGAGAAAGAAGTCCGCTTCCTGATGTGGGGCATCAAGCAAGAACTTTTCCCTGGACTTATTCACAACCTGCCGAAGACCATAGCTCAGTTTTCTGCAGAGGCATCGACGATGGAGAAAACTCTAGAAATGCGCACCAGGCAATATAACCGCCAGGTGTTCATGCCGCAGTACGCCTTCCAAGACGACCTTCCAGAGACCATCAGGGCCATTGTGCGTGAAGAACTGCGCAAGGTCTTGTTTTTGTCACAGCCTCAAGTGGCCTCGATCGCCAACATCGTGAAAGATGAGGTTCAGTGATCGCTTGGAGTTCCTGAGGTGCAACCTCAATTACCGCAGCCCCAGCCAGAAGCGATGACCTTCGCCGCTGTCGCACGCCGTCAAGGGCCCCTTTCGCGACCGCGCCAGGTCCCTGTAATGCCGCAATTCCATCGTCCGCCACTACCGCCGCCAGCACGCCCACCCGTAGCCCTGCGCACCTACATGAGGAAGACAGACATTTGGCGAGCCCCCAACCACCGCCCGCTCTGCTATCACTGCAGAGAAGCCGGCCATGTGTACCACCGATGCCCACACCGCGACTTGGGGCTGAGAGTGTTCACAGTCAACGCGCCGCATCCACTGCTTGGGGAGCGCCCACGTGACATCACCAACTACCTAGCCGCCACTCAGTGGAACACTCGACGACCGTCCCGTTCGCCGTCACCAGGCCACTACCTGTCGCTGCAACGACGATCGTACGCTGGCCTAGCTTTGGGCCAGTTCGTCAGCCCATATCCGGAAAACTAAAAGCAGCAACCGATGGAGGTGCGGTTGCTGTTCGTCGAACTAACGAAGATCCTCCGGTGCCGCTGAAGACACCGAAAAGACTATCTCGACGACATAACAACGATGACACACCACCGCCTCGACGAAGTCTGGCAGCAAAGAACACGCTGATGAAAGACGACCTGACGACGCGATGTTCCAGCCACAGGTCTATGCGACGCAGCCGTGATCTGACACCAAGACCTAACTGTAACGCAAGACAAAGAACCACCGACCTCGACTTACTTCTCGACGGCCACGCAGTCACTGCCTTAGTCGACACAGGGGCCGATTACTCCGCAATGAGTGGACACATCGCCGCCCAGTTGAGGAAGGTTAAGACTGCATGGGAGGGCCCCAAATTCAGACCGCTGGAGGACACCTCATTACGCCGACTGGAATCTGCACGGCAAGAATGACCGTTCATGACTGGACTTACCCTGCCACCTTCGTTATCCTCCAACAGTGTTCACAAGACGTCATTCTTCGCATGGATTTCCTGAACCAACACGGCACAATCATCGACCTGAAGTCAAAGTCAATAACGCTGTCGGAAGGTCAAGCTATACTGCCGGAGAGCCCTCATAGTCACCACGCATTGGGTGTGCTCGAAGATCAACTGAGCATCCTGCTTCGCTCCAGCATTGTTATTTCGGTCGACACCGAAACACCCGCTGACGTAGAAGGCGTCATCGAAGGCGACCAACGTCTACTGCTCGACCGTGAAATTTGCGTCCCAAGAGGGATCGCTCGACTGCGCAGAGGAAACACGAAAGTGTTGCTGACAAACTTCAGCCAGGAGTTCAAGCACATCAACAAGGGCACGGCGATCGCATACATAGAGGAAATTCTGGAGACCAGCAATGCGTTGATTCTGCCGCATCTTCCCCGACGACCGTAGTTCCCGAGCACGACTTTGACATAAATCCAAGTCTCCCCGTGATTAACCCTTTACTGCACCTTGTTGCATTTACGCAACATTCTGATGAACGGCGTTAAAAACCGAAGCAAGGTCAGTTTGGAGCTTCCTGTACACGTTGTTGCATATCCGCAACATTGGTTTGTAAAACGTGGCACTTTGTGTTGCAATCTGTGCCAATTCTTTGCATCTTCTACCAAAACAAACGCGGCGGAGGCTGCGCGCGTCCACGAGCAGTGATATAGGTAAGTTTTACAAATTGTAAATGTATTTCTCCATAAGATAAAGCGCAAAAAAATTGTTACGCTATGCTCCACATCCTTCTGACTCTGTAGGTTCAAAAAAACATTGTAATTTCGGAATAGTTTGTTCCTGGCGACAGAACGTTGCTATGTTGCACAAATGCAACAACGTGTACATGGTTTATTTTCTTCGGAATAGTGAAATGGCTCCGAAACGCTGGTATGGCCCAGCAATTCCTCCTGATAGTGAAGGCAGTGACTATTCAATTAGTCACGACAGCCACGAGTGTAAGTCCATTTCGATTCAATATGTGGACAAGATGTTCTCTGGTCAAATTTCCTTTTTTATTTTCAAACGTGCGCTGTGCCTCCGCACGTTGCCGTGTCACGTCGTCACGGGCACAGCTTTACGTCTGTGCTTCGATGTTCTGCATTTTGACAATAACCCGAAAACACTGCATTGTTTCCTGGCTGGACGGGAATCTGCATGACGTACTGCACGAAGTGTGGGAACCACCTGTGCTGCACAAGCATGTAGAAGTGCTTCTCTTTGTTCCACAGTAAATCATAGGTGCACCAATGATTGTCTCGTGCAAATAAGCATCTGAGTATGAATCGCACTAAATCTATCTTTTACTTTCAACTTCTTCTTTATTTGCACATTGTTGCAAATATGCAACATACCCTTTTTCTGCAAATTGAAACCACAGACATTCGCTAAAGTAAGTTTCCATGAGAGTACAGGTACTATTATGCTGCCCTACAACTCCATGAATAATATTTTGAGGAAACAAAACATTGTGCAGTAATGGGTTAAGCAGCAACAGCTCAGAAGTCTGCATCGATGATGAAGAAGTCTGCATCGATGAAGACTGCTTTTCGACGTAATTAAGAATTCGACAAACACCAGTTGCAAAGCATCCCATAATAACCGAAGGGTGCGCTCGACCACTCCGCAGAGCCTTCACCGAGTTTCGACGCGAGAACGCGAAGCTATAAGACAACAAGTCGACGAAATGCTACACGGCGACATCATCCAGCTGTCGAAAAGCCCATGGATGTCTCCTGTTGTTTTAGTGAAGAAAAAGGATGGAACCCTACATTTCTGCGTCGATCATCGTCGACTAAACAAGATCACGAAGAAGGACGTACACCCTCTTCCACATATAGACGACGCATTGGATCGGCTCTGCAACGCTAAATACTTCTCGTCGATGGACCTCAAGTCTGGCTACCAGCAAATAGAAGTCAACGAGAGAGATCGCGAAAAGACCGCCTTCATCATGCGAGACGGCCTCTATGAGTTCAAGGTTATGCCACTGGGACTCTGCTCAGCGCTTGCAACGTTCCAGCGCATGATGGACACGGTTTTAGGGGGATTGAAGTGGCAGACCTGTCTTGTTTACTTAGAGGACGTCGTCATCTTCGCCGGAAATTTCGACGATCACCTTAGGCGGCTTGCGACAGTACTCGAGGCCATCAAAACATCAGGGCTCACTCTGAAGCCGGAAAAATGCCGCTTCGCTTACGATGAGCTTCTGTCCCTAGGCCACGTCATTAGCAAATCCGGAGTATGCCCCGACCCACAGAGTTCGCAAAGTTCCCGCAGCCCATCGACAAGAAGGCAGTGCGTAGATTCCATGGCATGTGTGCCTACTACAGGTGCTTTGTCAAGAACTTCTCACAAATCACTGAGCCGCTAACGCATCTAACCAAATCTGATGTCGAGTTCAAGTGGTAAACGCCACAGGCCGACACATTTCAAGAACTAAAACACATGCAGTCGCCGCCGGCACTTGCACATTTCGACGAAGACGACGATACCGAGATCCACACTGACGCTAATAGCCTTGGCCTCGGTGCCGTCCTAGTCCAGAAGAAAGACGGCCATGAACGGGTGATATCTTATGCTAGCCGGTCACTGTCAAAAGCGGAAGGCAATTATTCTAGGACTGAAAAGGAATGCCTCACCATCATTTGGGCAACAGCAAAATTCTGCCCTTACCTAGAGGGCAGGCCATTCAAAGTCGTCAGCGAACATCACACGTTGTGTTGGCTAGCTAACTTCAGCTAGCTAACTGAAGAACCCTTCAGGATGGCTGGTGAGGTGGAGCCTCAGAGTGCAAGAATATGACGTCACGGTAATCTACAAGTCCAGATGAAACCACTCTGATGCCAACTGCCTATCACGCGCCCCCATCGATCCCCCGCCGCAAGATGACGAGGATGACAACGCCTTCCTCGGAATAATAAGCACAGAAGACTTCACTAAACAGCAACGAGCAGACCCAGAGCTAAAGATATCGTCGAGTATTTGGAAGGGAACACCGATGTAGTCCCTAGGGCATTTAAGTGCGGATTGTCTTCGTTCACGTTACAAAACAACCTGCTCGTAAAGAACTTCTCACCAATCCGCGCCAGCTACCTTCTTGTTGTTCTGTCAGCGCTACGTCCAGAAGTACTGCACGCCCTATATGACGATGCAACCGCTGGGCACCTCGGATTCTCCCGAACGCTGTTGAGGGTACAGGAAAGGTATTACTGGCCGCATCTGACCGCCGACGTCGCCCGTTATGTCAAGACGTGC
Source organism: Dermacentor variabilis (assembly GCF_050947875.1). Taxonomy (NCBI): domain Eukaryota; kingdom Metazoa; phylum Arthropoda; class Arachnida; order Ixodida; family Ixodidae; genus Dermacentor; species Dermacentor variabilis. Next base: position 4,794,151 of record NC_134576.1, on the reverse strand, counting down.
CGAGACTGTCAGCGACGCAAGACACCACTGACAAGGCCAGTAGGATTACTACAGCCGATCAAACCTCCTTGCCGACCATTTTAGCAGATCGGGATGGATTTGTTGGGACAATTTCGAGCGTCAACTCAACATCCGGAAATACGAGGATCATCGTGGCGATGGACTATGTCACCTGCTTCGCTGAAACTAAAGCTCTACCGAAAGGCAGCGCAGCCTAAGTGGCGAAATTTTTCATCGAGAACATCCTGCTGCGACATGGTGCTCCAGAAGTCCTCATCACCCACAGAGGAACAGCCTTTACAGCAGAGCTCACCCAAGCCCTTCTGCAATACAGCTATACAAGCCACAGGAGGACAACTGCCTACCACCCGCAGACGAATGGTCTCACGGAGCACCTGAACAAGACCCTCGCCGTCATGCTAGCAATGACCGTCGACGTTGAGCACAAGACAGGGGACGCGGTCCTGCCGTACGTAACCTTTGCTTACAACACGGCGATGCAAGAAACAACAGAGATCACGTCATTTAAGGTGGTTAACGGCTAGGAATCCGACGACGACACTCGACGCCACGCTGCCACACGTCATTGACGAAGAGAATGTTGACGCCGCTAGCTATCTCCAGCGTGCCGACGAAGCCCAACAGCTTGCCCGCCTACGGATCAAGAACCAGCAGTGTATCGACAGCGGACACTACATCCTGCGATGACGCTTCGTCGAGTACCAGCCCGGTGATGGTGTTTGGGTGTGGACCCCGACAAGCCGACGAGGACTCAGTGAGAAACTACTGCGATGCTATTTCAGACCCTACAAGATCATTCGACGTATTGGCACAGTGGACTATGAGGTCGTGCCAGACGGCATTTCGCATTCACAGCGGCGCCGCGAACGACCTGACATTGTCTGCGTGGTGCATCTTAAACCCTTTTACACACGGTGAAGAATTTCCTTGTTTTGTTGTTTCTTTGCTACGGGTGTTTTTCTTTAATACTTTCGTTTGTTTGCAGCATCGAGTCTAAGCTTTATTTAAGAGGGGGGTATTGACACGTGCACTTGCCTATCTTTATCGGGCGACCACGTTTCACCGCCTACAAATCTTATTGCACAGCGCGGGACGCGCCTGCATGTATCAGAAGTTTCTGGAATGTTATCGATGCTTCTATCCGCTGTGTGTTGTCACCGAACCTTGTGTTATCTGATTTCATCGCACGATGCGAATGGTGTACAACTTTGTGGAAGACATGCGGGTGGCAGCGATTAGTCTGGAACATTCCACGACTGCTGTGGAAAAGCCGACGTGCTTGACCCGCTGATCAAATGTTCGACGATCGCCGAGTGTGTTCGCCACTATCGTTGTTCTTTTCAGTGTAGCCTGCTTTTCAGGGCACAAGTTTGCCCAATAAAACGCTAGTTTCTATTATCACAGTTTTGCTGGCTTCTTCACCTTCACTATTACGTGACAATAGCTATAGCGTCTCCACAGCCACCGTAGTCCTCCATAAAGAAAGCAACAAAATCCCAATCAAGAACGGTGTCAGGCAGGGAGATACGATCTCTCCAATGCTATTCACAGCATGTTTTCAGGACGTAGTCAGAGACCTGGATTGGGAAGAATTGGGGATAAGAGTTAATGGAGATTAACTTAGTAAGTTGCGATTCGCTGATGATATTGCCTTGCTTAGTAACTCAGGGGACCACCTGCAATGCATGCTCACTGACCTGGAGAGGCAAAGCAGAAGGGTGGGTCTAAAAATTAATCTGTAGAAAACTAAAGTAATGTTTAACAGTCTCGGAAGAGAAAAGCAGTTTACGATAGGTAGCGAGGCACTGGAAGTGGTAAGGGAATACATCTACTTAGGGCAGGTAGTGACCGTGGATCTGGATCGTGAGACTGAAATAATCAGAAGAATAAGAATGGGCTGGGGTGCATTTGGCAGCCATTCTCAGATCATGAACAGCAGGTTGCCATTATCCCTCAAGAGAAAAATGTATAACAGCTGTGTCTTACCAGTACTCACGTACGGGGCAGAAACCTGGAGGCTTACGAAAAGGGTTCTACTTAAATTGAGGACGACGCAACGAGCTATGGAGAGAAGAATGATGGGTGTAACGTTAAGGGATAAGAAAAGAGCAAATTTGGTGACGGAACAAACGCGAGTTATTGACATCTTAGTTGAAATCAAGAAAAAGAAATGGGCATGGGCGGGACATGTAATGAGGAGGGAAGATAACCGATGGTCAGTAAGAGTTACAGATTGGATTCCAAGGGAAGGGAAGCGTAGCAGGGGGCGGCAGAAAGTTAAGTGGATGGATGAGATTAACAAGTTTGCAGGGACAACATGGCCACAATTAGTACATGATCGGGGTAGTTGGTGAAGTATGGGAGAGGCCTTTGCCCTGCAGTGGGCATAACCAGGCTGATGATGATGATGAATTTCAACGAATTATGAAAGCCATTTTGTTGGAATTGAAAAAAAAAATTACTTATGCATGTGAGCTTACAAGTTGTAGGTGACATGTATTAAAAAGTTGATTACTCGCACTAAGGGCGGTAACCGTTCAGGTTACCTGTCCCTTTCTCGGCGCAGTTACAAGATGTTTCTCCTTCTTGGAGCGCTCCATGGAGCATGGCTCTTTTGACCGGGGTTTTCAGATTGAACTCCATCGCCTTTTCTAAGGCGCTGGATGATCAAGAGCCAGGTGCCGAGACGTGCGTCTCGGGCCATGGGGTTCGGTTCAACTTCGGGCCTGTGGCACTGCAGTCTGGGCATCAAAGACGTCACCGATACTTGCAAGTTCAGTGATTTTCTCGACTTGGTCTTTCTTTGTCATTTCAAGGAGGAGGTCTCCGCTTGCCATCTTTGATGGTTTGTAGCCTGATCCGATCATGTTTGATAAGCATTTGGATACTAAGAAACTAAGCATTTGGATACCTTCACTGTGAAAGGCATAGAATTTTGGCAAGGTGTCATGGTTTGGCTTCAATAGGAACTGGAATGTTGCTTTGGTGTGTCCTCATTGTTGAGGGCGATCTTGGAGGGGTGAAATGAGTTTGCCATGTAAACACTGGAAAATTCAGCAGCGATGGTAGCCACCCACCACCAAGCCCAACTAGGGGACGCTACTAGGTTTTGGAATATTACCTGCAGACGCCAGCCATGCATCGCCGCTATAACCTAATATATATATATATATATATATATATATATATATATATATATATATATATATATATATATATATCCTCTTCTTCGCACATTACCGACTGTGACAATATATATATATATATATATATATATATATTGTCACAGTCGGTAATGTGCGAAGAAGAGGACTATGATGGTGGCCTGAGAGACGACGAGGAAGAGGGTAGTTTTTTATCGCTGATTTACGCTTGTTGGCCCAGCCATTAAAAGCCATCTGTACATAGACGCACGCTTCTTCCTTCACGTAACATCATTGGTGGACGTGAGGGGCAATCACTTGTGCAAGCCGGAGCTCCGCAGCAGACGTAACCCGGCCACCATGCCATCCGAAGGAGAGAGTTCAACCACGGCCTTGTTGTCGCCACCGACGGTCATCCTAGCCCAGCCTCGCGACTCTGGCATGTTTTCCGAAATCAACAATGTTGACGCTGATGACTGATTGTAGAATTACAAATGGGTCAGCGCACATAACAGGTGGGATAACACGCTTATGCTGGCCAATATAATATTCTACCTTAAGAAAACGGCACGGGTCTGGTTCGAAACACACGAAGAAGAGATTACGAGTTGGGACCAGTGCAAGCAGAAGCTTAGAGATTTGTTCGGCAAGCCCGTCGGCCTCCAATGTGCTGAGAAGAAGGACCTTGGGACCCGTGTACAGACGCCCACTGAATCTTACGTCGCGTACATCCAGGACGTCCTTGCCCTTTGCCGCAAAGTGGATAACAATATCGCAGAGGCAGACAAGGTCAGCCACGTTTTAAAAGGCATCGCGGACGACGCGTTTAACCTGCTTGTTTACAAGACCGTAACAACGGTCAATGAGATCATTAACGAATGTCGCCGCTTTGAAGACGCGAAGAGTCGCCGCATAGTTCAACAGTTTACGCGGCTACCTAATACCGCAGCTTCATCGATGTGCGAAGAAATTTGTCCAACGTGTGAGCCCACCTCCTGCGAGAACGTTGTACGTATCGTTCGGCGAGAAATCGAAGCAGCGTCTCCTGCCACGCCAGTGACGCAGAGCTTTGACGATTCCAGGCCGCTTGTGTCTCTCATTCAGTTGATAATTCACCAAGAACTTGCCAATGTGGGTCTTCCGTCCATCTGCACTGACTTTGCTTCGTCTGCTGCCTCTGCCCCTGTTCACCGGAGCCAATACGGTCCATATCCGGGCTATCGCAACCCGGCCGAATGGCGCACACATGACGATAGACCCATCTGCTTTTACTGTGGACGTGTGGGACACATCTCTCGCCACTGTCAAAGTTCCTGGCCAGCCCACTCTCGACCAAGCTTTCCCGCCTACCGCCGCTCCCCACTGAATCCTCTCCCGCCATCACTCTCCACCGAGGTTGAAGACGCTCCTGACAACGCTCGAGCCACCGTGACCAGCCACTCGCCACCACCACATAGTCGCCGCTCCCGTTCGCCCCAGCATCGTTGCTCTCCATCCCCAGCTTACCGTCACCGCTCTCTGATGGGAGATTAACTGGGGCAGCTCCTGGAGGTGACGCTGCTCTAGAACCCCAGCCTGAAATTCCTCTGTTGACCCTGCCTACTAATCGGAACCTTCTGGACGTGGATGGTTTGCCCATTACAGCACTTATCGACACTGGAGCCCAAATTTCCATCATGAGTGCGGAGCTTTGAATGCGCTTGAAGAAAGTACTAACTCCTGCTCCGACTCGACTGCTCCAGGTCGCCGACGGTGCAACTCCGGCTGTGCTTGGAATGTGTACTGCTCGTGTCAGTGTTGCCAGTCGCCACACGTCCGTTTTGTTTAGTGTGCTCGAACCTGGCTCTCACAATGTGATCCTCGGACTCGACTTTCTGGCCACCCATTCTGCTCTGATTGACTGTTCCGCCGGCGTTGTACAACTTGACCTACCCCTACCTGTTTCCGTTGACCTTCCTGCTCAAGCTCCAACTCAGCTTTGTTCTACGGATTTTATACGCCTGCCATCTCTTGCAGCAACCTGCATCCCTGTCTTAGCCTTCCCACCTGTAGCGTACGTGACGCCGGAACTTTCGACGCATCCGAGAGAAGGTCGAGCAGAGACAGTCCAGGGATCATTACGCTCTGCAGCAACGATAGTGTCAACGTCCAGAGAGGATAATGTGCACTCGCAGGAGGAGTCGTGACTAGCCTTCATGGGAAGCGGCGATTGGGATGGCCCATCAGTGTCGGAGTGCTTTCGCCTAGAACGGTAAACCACGCGGATGTCATATTCTTGGATTCACAATTCACAATTCGATGTGAGGTATGCAAGCAGGAATATATCGGACAAACAGAGACCCCTTTTCGCCTGCGGTTCAACAATCACCGCGCGCACGTGAAAAGTCTGCATATCCATGCAGACATGCATATCCGGAGGCACGTCAGCCGCTCCGGACTCTCATTAATTCCTTTAGCGTATGTTCCAAATTTATGGATGAAAAGAGATTCTCTCTGCTTGCGTGCACAGGTGTGTTGGAAACCAGATTGGAAAAGCACAACGCTCATGCATTCAAAGGAGTGATCTGGCAGCCGAACGTGCCTGGAGAAGGGTAAATTCGGGAGACTTTTCACATGCGCGCGGTGATTGTTGAACCGCAGGCGAAAAGGGGTCTCTGTTTGTCCGATATATTCCTGCTTACATACCTCACATCAAATTTTGTACACGATGTTACTGGAATCACAGTCAAGATTTGCATTAGTTTTATATACGAAGGACGAGTTCGATGCCTCAGCCGTGTCTGTTGTTGTCATGTGACGGCATACCTTGCAACGACGTTTTCCACACGGTCGACAGCCCTTGGGCGTGTTTGACTTCTGTGTCCTCGGCCTGACTAACAAATCCCTTAAATTTTTGTTTCTTCTATACACAACCCGAGGCAGCTGCTTGAAGATAGTAGCGAGTCGGATGCTCTGTTTCGTGATATTGAAATGGCGGTTGAGAATGGCATTGACCCACGGAGCACTGGTAGTGTCTGTGGGGACCAAGTTCGGATCTGATTGTGTATTGGTATTGCTTACCCTTTCTCCCATTATATGTGCTCGATCTAAGCTGCGGGCGCGTTCAATGGCATCGTCTACTATTTTTGGAGGATATTCTTGGCATATGAGAGCAGATTTCAGTTCCTCTGCGTGTCGCTCAAATTGCGCAGATTCGGAACAGACTCTTCTGTATCTGTGGGCCTGGGAGTAGGGAATGCTTGTTTTGCAGTGATGAGGGTGGCTACTATAGAAATGAAGATATTTCTGACGATCTGTCGGCTTTTTGTACAGGGACGTGGAAATGCGACCGCCACTCAGTGACAGAGTGACGTCGAGGAAGTGAATACTATTTTGGGAGAAGTGCGTAAAGCAGATTGACGGGTGCAGAGAATTGAAATTGGAAATGAAGTCCAAGAGGCTTTGTTCATTGTCGGCCCACACAAAGAAAATATCATCCAGGAATTGCTTATAAAGTATAGGTTTTACAGCCGAGTTTGAGAGGAAGGACATTTCTAAAGATGCCATAAAGATATTTGCATAATTTGGAGCCATCTTCATTCCCATGGCAGTTCCGCTGATTTGCAGATAATGCTTGTCCTCAAACTCAAAGTGATTATATTTCAGTACTAGATTCAGAATGGTCTCAACTGGACCTTTATCTAATTGCATAGGTTGGCTGGAGCCAGCGTAAGCTGAAACTGCGTAAGCTATGCCCTTGGTGTGAGGTACGTTGGTGTACAAAAATGCGACATCCATAGTGACCAAGTAACCCCCTGCCGGTACCGTCAGGTTTGATACCTCCCGAAGGAAGTGATTCGCGTCTTTAATGTACGAGTGGAATGAAGTTGGGATGTCCTTAATGAGACTGTCAATAGAGTTGGATATTTTCTCAGTCACTGTTCCATTACTGGAAACGATAGGCCGACCGGGATTGTTTATTTTGTGAATTTCGGGTAGTAGGTAGAGACGGCCGGGGTTTCTTGGTATCAATGCTTCGAACGTCTTATCGGTTATCTGCCCTGCCTTGTGCAAGTGGTTAGGGCGTCCTTTGTTTCGAAGAGTCTGTTCCGAATCTGCGCAATTTGAGCGACATGTGGAGGAACTGAAATCTGCTCCGATATGCCAAGAATATCCTCCAAAAATAGTAGACGATGCCAGTCGATGCCAATAGTAGACGATGCCGCTACTCCCCGACCCCTTCACTTTCCGACTTACGTCTGCGACTGCGACTGCCGATATCCCCAAGGTGGTTCAGTCTGGAGGTGCCGCCTATGCGAAGCAGAGGCCGAAAAGGTGTGTTGCCTCCGCTGGGGGGCCTTAAAGGTACAAACACCCAGCATCGGCTCCACCCCCAGGATCCCCCTTTCCTGAGACAAGGCTAAGCCGTGCATGGCTACACGCTGGAGGGTCCAATCCTCGTGTGGACGCCCCTACAAGGAATGGCGCACTAGACTATCAAGTCTTGCCAGATGGCATTTTGGAATCACAGCAGCGCCGCGCATGACCTGAAGTTATCCACATGGTGCATTTCAAGTCTTTCTATGCCCACTGATGGACTTAGAGACTTAATTTCTTTGTTATTTTGTTATTGCAGCTTTTTCTTGATTGTGCGTGGTGTTGTTTTCGCTTGCGTGTTAGTAGCATCGGGACGATGCTTTTTAAGAGGAGGGCATTGTCACATGTACTTGTTTATCAGCGTTTTCACCGTCTAAGAAATGTTATTACGTAGTGCAGGACACGCCTGCATGTATCGGAAGTTTCTCGAATGTTCTCAATGGTCCTAGCCACTGTGTGTTGTCACCGAACCTTGTGTAATCTTATTGCATGCATGCGCGACGCGAATTGGGTAGTACAGTAGAACGTTGTTCATACGTTTTAGAAAAACCAAGAGAAAAAACGCACTAACCAGGAAAATGTACAATCCGAAGTAACTAAAAATTTGACAGACTCAACTATTGTTGACATCTACAGAATGCGAAGCGTCGCATGGATCATCGCATCATGAGACGCCGACGCGTGTGGAGCTGGTAGTGCTCCGGCGCCCCGAGACGTGTTTTGTTGTTTTCCTATTGCGTGGTGTTTTAAGAAGGCGACAGGAAATTAAAACGAAATTGAGCTGGTGTGTGATGCTGGATGCCGCCGAAGCGAAACGTGGTGCCCACATTGTGCCACCTGCAGCAGGGAACAGCAGCGCATTTGGATTGTCGCCTACTGAAAGCGTGCAGTACACTACCAATGGCACCATGCATCACGCACTGTAGAACAGATAGGTGAAGGTGCTTATCGCAATATGTTTGTCGGCTATAGCTGTGAATGCAGTGCGCGACGACCCGGCCAGAGATTCGCTGGTACCGGAATAAGAAACTGTGCGTGCCTCGCATCTCTTCTTGTTCAATGGGATCTAGCGACCGGAAAATGTACACGATCGCAGTCTGCAGCAAGGAACAGTGGTGCATTTCAGATATCACCTATTAAAATCGTGTGCTATGCTCGTACCGAAATGAGAAACTGAGTGAGCGTCAGCATTTTCACGTGAGGCGGGCGGGTATTGCAGTGAAGCTGCGGCAGCGGGCAGCTATACACTGTTCTCCATTGCGCACTCCTCGCAGATTTTTTTGTTTATATGGGATCTAGCGGCTGGAAAACGTATCATACGATCGCAGTTTGGCGACGTGCTGAACGCTGGTGCCGAAAAACAGTGTTTTGTGGGAACGTATAACCAGTGTGAGTGTAACCCTATTGGGTAATTTTATGTCTTCTCGATTGCGAACGTTGGCACCAGGAAAGCATACGTAACAGAAACGTATCAACGAGTTTCTACTGTACTTTCTGGAAGACACACAGGCACCAGCGATTAGTCCGGAACCTTCGATGCCCCTAGTATAAAAGCCGACTGCACTTGACCTGCTGATCAAATTTTCAACGATTGCCGACTGTGTTCGTCGCTATCATTGTTCTTTGAGTGTAGCCTGTCTTTGAGGGCACAGGTTCGCCCAATAAAACGCTACTTTTGTCATCCAGAGTTTTGCTGATATCTTTACTGTCTCTACTTAGTGACACAAGCTTTAACCTGTCGCATTGGGAAATGTAACAATTATGGAAAACTAACCAGTCACTTTGGAAAAAGATCTTGTCATAAGTAACAGTAACTCAATTGCTAATGGCACACTGTTTTGCTGCACTTGGCAGAATGCAGTCCCTGGCATTGTGTGGAGAACTTGAAGAATAGAGCAGCTGCTCTTTTATTACAACAGTGCATTTTGGCGCATTCATACAACTTGGTCATTTGAGTAAGCATACCTGATGGATAGTCACCTCTTTCTCATGCACTTCCTCTGCAAAAAAGACTTCAAGCAGGAAAGCATAAGCACAGCCTCAATATAATTGAGAAATGCTATTTAAAGAGCAATTTGCCAGTGTGACCATAAATCGCTTGGAAACTGCTCTGTGCTTCATCCCATGTGCAACCACGAAGCCTATTTAACTATAGTTTTCACACTCACCCCGCTTGATGAGGTCCCTGCCCTCGTTGACGAGGTCACCCGTGAGCTCGTCGTCAGTGATGAACTGCTCAAAGCCGAGGCAGTGCAGCAGTCGGCTTCCCAGGTGCCACCAGGTGGCCAGGCATAGCACGCAGATAAGTGTCGGAAAGTACAGGTTGAAGCCTCGTGCCACAATCGGAATCAGATCCAGGTGGCCCATGATCTGCAGTGCACCGCGTGATCAAAACTTAAATATTTTTTTACAATAAATATTGTGAGATAAGCACTTGGTATTTCAATGATGTTGGCAGCAACAACCTGATGGGGGAATCAAAATAATTTACCCTTTTTTTATGAGCCTGCCAGCTCATGCATTATGGGTTCGTCTTTGTGAATTATGAGCCCAGTTAAACCTCAATACAGTCGAATTCCTATAATTTGATCTGACGGGATCAATGAAATTGATCAAGTTTCAGCAGGTCGAATTAAACAAGATGGGGAAAAGAAACATACCACTGATTCATTTGCAGTATTTGCCTGATTCTAACATGCCTCCAAATCGAAGGTGTACCTATTTTCTATGAGTTCAAAGTTCAAAAATTAATAGTAACATTTCACTGACTAGGTTATTTATGCTTGCACATAAAATAACCTAGAAAGGACATTGCAGCTCCTAAACACAGTAGAAATGTAACAAGCATCCGATTTTTTTCGCTACGAGGATCCAGGTAATCAGAAAGGGGTAAAACCATCAAGCTTTACCTTCATAGAATACAAATTTATTTACCCCTAGTGTCTAAAACAGCACTTTAGTGCTGTCTTTGAACGATAATGCGTTCTCTGCATGGCCCATTGTTGTTCTTTGGAAATCTCCTGGGCATGCCTTTCGCTGGTCTTCTTGTGCCCATTCCCAGCATTTGCCAGCGACTTAAAGGTCAACTTGCGCTGCGTTGCTGCTTCGTTGTTCTCTCGATCGCCAGAAGAACCTGGTACATCCATAGTGCACACAATTCATAGTAACTGCGAGAGGAGGCGAACCAAGCACGCCTCCGCCTACCCTTCCTCTCTGTGATCGCCTGCCTCCTTACTGCTTCCCGCTCCACCGCATGCTCCTCTGTACATTCCTTAGCATGCGCTTCTCCTCTCCGCTTCCAGGCACCCTCCTCCCAGCTTGACGGTCTCCGATATAATCTCACTATTTTCACTGACAGGGTATATACGCTTGCACGTAAAATAACCTAGAAAGGACATTGCCGCTCCTAAATACACTAGAAATGTAACGTGCAACCAATTTTTCTTTGCTAGAAGGAACCTGGTAATAAAAAAAGGATGAAACCAGCAAACTTTACCTTCATAAAATACAAATTTATTTACACCTAATGTCCCAAACAGCACTTTACTGCTGTCTATGAACCATAATGCGTCCTCTGCATGGCCCATTGTGCGTTTGATATTCTGGATTTATTAAATGACTCTGCAACTGTTGCAAACGGGTTGGTGGCCCGCACTTAGGTTAACCACTTTGATAGTTCGTCTTGTGAGGCATGCAATTATCTGGAATGTCATAGAAAATGTGACGAGACTTGTTCCGGCTAGCTTAGCATGTTATGTTGAATTAGGTTTTGTAACTGAAGACTGAAAACGGCATGTTGTCGTGTCATGTGAGAACTTCATCTGTCACTATCTCGTGATGGTGATGACGTTGGCTAAGCTGGCTCTGAAGGTAGACTGTCGGGGTTTTTTGTTGGACTGCACTGCGATGAAAATTTTCGGTGCAATATTCTTGGAAAACAAGAAAAGGCCCATTAAAAATAGGTAGCCATTGTAATCATTCATTGTGAGCTACTGTTCTTGCTTTAAAATTTTCTTAGGGCCGATCAAAACTTGGAAAGAGATATGTGTTCAATGCATTTACTGTCCCCTAACCTCAGCCGAGACAGACACTGCCACTAAAGGGGTCGCCAGTGGAGTCACCATAAATGGGTAGAGTGTGTGCATGCTGACCGGTCAAGTTCAAATCATCTGTTGAAGGCCAATAGAACTGAAATAATGAAAGGGCATGCACAAGCATCCGCCAGGACCTTCCGTCAGGGTCAAATTAACCTAAAAATAGAACTAACCGGAACTAATCGAAGTATACTGTATAATGAAATCTTCAATGTTACGCAGTATTTACCTTTTGCTAACTTTATACCTATAGAAAAATGTGTATTTCTACCCTCAATACAGTCGAATCCGGATATATCGAATTCGACCGGGATCGGAAAATAGTTCGATATAATGAAAATTTGATTACAGATATAGGCCAAAAAAGCACTCGCGATCATAATTAATTGTGACTTACCAATTGAAACAGCAGCGAATCGCATAGCATGTGCACACAATATGAAAGTGATTTATATCACGGGAAAAAATCGCTAATTTTGGGCTGCTTTTTCCTCTAGGAAATGAAGTTGAAAACACTAGACTCAATTTTTTCAAGACTGAACAGGTGCGAGAGCCCAGTGCCTTCCATTTCACCGCAACAGCGCCGATTCAGGCTGAACGCTGACACCAGTTCAGTGGCTGTGCACGGATGCGTTTCTTCGAAAACACAGTTGCCCTCGTTGTCGCTGGAATCACCGTCTTGAACGCCAGCTATTCCGGTCACAATGTTCTCATCAACGAGGTTGGCTACCGCTTGAACTTCGCTGTCAGCATTAATGAAGTCATCAACAGTCACTTTGGATGGGACGGCGGCGGGAAAATTGGATAAGTCGCAAAATGCGTCCTCCAAGCACTCATTGTCATCTAAAGCTTCCGGGAATTCATCTCCGGCCACTTCAAGGCCTGCCTTGCCAAAACAGTTGGCGACTGTGGCCTGCTTCATGTCGCCCCAAGTGCCGGTAATCATCTGGATCGCACCGAGCAGGTCAATCCTGGGATCGGTTCCCATGCGGAGGTTTACGAGGAGCCGTTGAATAAGTCACTTTTGATAGCCTACCTTGAATGCCCTTACGATACCCTGGTCGAGGGGCTGCAGTCTCGCTCTGGTGTTCGGCGGGAGAAACTTCAGTTCGATGTGCTGCAGCTTGCAAGCCATTTGATGGGCCGAAAAGTTGTCTACCAGAAGGCAAACTCGGCGGCCCAACTTGCCCAACTCAGCGTCTCAAGCGTGCAGCCATTCAACAAAAAGTTGACGTGTCAACCAGGCCTTCCTATTACAGCCGTAGCAGACGGGAAGCTGTTTACAGTTCTTGAAGCAGCGCGGTGACTTGCTCTTCCCGATCACAAATGGCCGTAGCTTGCACGAGCCGTCCATGTTGGCTGCAAGCAGCACCAACACACGCACTTTGCTCATTTTATCGCCGTGACATGAGGTTCCACGAAGAGCGAGTGTCTTATTCGGCAACATTTACCAAAAGAGACCAGTTTCGTCTGCATTGAAGATTTCTGCAGGCGAAAACTTCGCAGTGATCTTCAGCCACTCCTCAGAAAGCCACTGCTGCATCTCCTGGCTGCTAACAGCCCCACTTTCGCCTGAAATGGCCTTTCCTACAATGCCATGGCGGTTTTTGAACCGTTGCAGCCACCCAGTGCCACTGCAAAAGTTCTCTTCGCCAAGAGCCGTAGCAAACCATATGGCCTTTTCGATTGACATCGGGCCATCCAAGGGAATATTTTTCGCACGGATTTCAAGAAACCATGTATAGAGTGCCTTCTCCACTTTGTCAAAAGCAGCAGGGCGCACATGACACACTCCTGAGCGACTTTCCTCACCTGCTTTAAGCTTGATGTCCTGCTTGCTTTTTAAACACATACTTAAAGTACACCGCGGAATGCCGAATGCGTCTGCCACGGAGGACTTTTCTCGAAACGCCGGATTACCTCAAACTTTCTTGCAAAGTCCAGATTCTTCCTCTTTTTTATGTCAGATGCCTTTTATGGCGGATGCCATAGCTCACTAGATGACCGCAATCATACATGCTACACACGGCACGTTGAAACACAGGTACACACAAGTAAACACGCGATGCGCATATGGAGCAGTCCGAGCGAAGCCTGTTCATAGAATAAAGAACCTACGTTCGAGCGGCAGTCAACGGGGTTGCGAAGGAATGATAAAGGGAAAAGAAAGAAGAGAGCGGGGAAAAAGATCGGCGGAATATGCTGTCGAAGGCGCTGTGGGCGCAATTGCTGCTTCGCTATGCTTCGTTTTTTGAGCCCTCTCTGGCAGCAACTGTGCCGACCCCTGACTCTCTCTTCCTTTCCCCAGGAAGCACGGCTTGGAAACATCGCCGCGTCTCCATGACGCGCACTCTCTTCGTTGAGCTCCATTGGCCTTGCCCAATGCAACCGTCGGCGGTACAGGAGGAGCGACAGAGTTCACGCCGGTGGGGCACAAGAGCGGGGGAAAGGCTCTGCGTTTCCGTCGCTAGGGCACGGCCGCGCATGTGCAAAGGCGGAGCCTGCTGACTGACTGCGGAAATGTTTTCCCCTGAGGACCGGACACGAATGTCTTTGAGAAAAGCGCACCTTCCAGGGGCGCGGTGCGGCGCCGCGTTTGATATATCGAATGTCCGATGAAAATGGAATTCGATATACTACGCAATTGTCCTATACTTTTACATAGTATTTTCAAGGGGGTAATCTGTCTGTTCGATATAGCCAATAATTCGAAATATGTGGGTTCGATATATCCGCGTTCGACTGCATAACGAAGTGTGTTTATCCACAATATACATATAGTTGACTCTCACTACAATGGACCCTGATAACCCGAGAAAAAACAACCATTTTATCCAAAGTCCGTAATATCTGAAATACGTCACTTCCAAAACTTTCTTCACGACGTCTAATAACTTCACTGCAAAAAGTGAGTAACAAACATTCAAAGTAAAAAACAAAACAAAAAATTGCAGTTTCGTCCGAAAGGCAAAGCAGCGATAGCAAATTAAGCAAGACAAGCATGGCAACAGCAGCGAGCTTAGTGCTGTCTGTCACTTCAACGCCAACTAAACGTCGAAAGCACAGCACATATGAAGCTACCACCACTGGGTGCACTTTGTCCACATCACAGATCTCTTTTAAGATATGGTGCCCACGTGGGCGAGCACTTTGTCCACAATGCAGATTGCTTTCAAGATACAGTGGCCGCGCTGTAAGCGGCAGCCACTGAAGTTGAACCCCTCTCTCTCTCACCTCCCTCCCCCCCCCCCCCTCCTCCGTGCCTCGAGCGCAAAAGACGACGGCGTGTTTTCGCAACGCCTTCCTCTCTCGTGCCTGCGATATTGAGTTGCAATTATCGGATGACCCTCGCAAGTCAGTTGTCTGCCCATGTCAACAAGGCAAAAGAATGTTTTATGCGTCCGATTTGGAAAAAATTGCCACTAATTTAGTCCGCTGTCGCTGATAGTCCGTTGTAGCATGGTCCGTTAAAAGTGAGCTTCGTTTCAGTAATAAAATAGGCAGAACTAAGGCTGCAATATGGTCCGGTATATCTGAAAGTCTGTTGTACCTGGGTTTGTTGTAACGAGCATAGACTGTACATATAATGAAATCTCACTACTGCCACAAAGAAAGACAGCGGCACCATTGGTCAAGTGGTTGAATTACATGTGGTCGTCTGCGAACACACCTTTCCAACTGCATACCACACGACAGACAGCAGCTGCCGAAGGGGAGAAGCAGTGGCAAATTTAGCTGGTCATGGCCTCAAAAATGCACCTCCAGATTTTCAAGACAATAAGCTGGCAAATGTAGTGCTGATCAGGGGCACTAGGGGGCCTATGTATCAGTGCATTGTCTGCGCATCTTATCATGGACTCTACAAAGCATCGCTGCATATTCCTGGTGTGCCTTGCGTCCGATTCGGTACTTTTGTTCTTGGCAAGTGACAACCAAGACTAGCTGTAGGGAA
Organism: Dermacentor variabilis; assembly: GCF_050947875.1. Lineage (NCBI taxonomy): Eukaryota > Metazoa > Arthropoda > Arachnida > Ixodida > Ixodidae > Dermacentor > Dermacentor variabilis. The sequence continues at coordinate 4,778,585 of NC_134576.1, read as the reverse complement.
GGTAGTACAGTTAAACCTTGTTAAACCATTGTTGGCCGGAGCTTGGAAAAAGTACGTACTAAACGGTAGTACTGTTTAACTGAAATAGCATGAGATCGACCACTTACCTGTCAAAAACGGAACTCAGAGAGAGTGCATGAAAGGAGAAAAAACATGCAGTATTTATTCACTTCGCGTGACAGAAGTGCTATTTTCATTTGATGCCGCGGCGGCCTGGCAGCGACGATAGCGGCCTCAAACTTACTGAAGCTGCGAGGCAGCTTTTCAGCCAGCCCCTCTCTTCTCGGCAAACACTCGCATGGCAGATTGCTCGTTGGAGTTACGTATTCTACGTGCACGCACGCAGTAGCGCTGCAGAAGTCGCGGGGCATCTTTTTCATTGCGGGGCGCTGTTCTCGTTGCGACGATTGCATTCATGAGGCTGACGTAACGCGCAGCTTCTGCCACTGTCAGGCCTGAATCGCCCGTGCTGTCGCTTTCCATGTCGTCCTCATCACTGTTGCTAGCTGACACTTCGGCAACAACAGAGGCAACGATGGCAAAAAGTCGAACCTCGTAGCTGACGTCTCTTCGCGGTCGCAGAAGCGCTGCTGAGCAACTTCTTTGCATTCCAAATGCCACACACCGTAGTTAGTCAACAGCAGATCCCTGTCGCGTGCCAGTGCTGACTTCTTCGTGTCACGTTCGATAGCACGAAAAATGTCTAATTTTTCTTCTATGCTGAGCATCCGCCGTCTTTAGCTTCAGCATGACACGAGTCCTGGCTTACATAACGCGACAATGCTCTCTGGCACGCCACCGAAATGATATTGATGTTGATGTGGCTTCATGCGCCATCGCACAGGACGCTTGGAGGCCGTTGTTCTCATCTCTGAGGCTTGTTGTTCTGCCGGGCCGCATGATGGAGATGACACACCACCGTTGTGGCGCGACAAAAAGTGGAAACACTACGTGTTAACCGATCTATATGCAATAAGCTGGTACGGTTTATGCGGATTTAAAACACATTATGTTCAAAGCTGCCGAGTCGGGAATATGGCTTTATACTTTTAAAATGACACTACTGTTTAATCGGGTACAGTTTAACGAGGTTTTACTGTACTAAACTGGTACTGTACTGGTAGCGATCTTGCAAGCAGCACATTGAGTCTGTTACGCACTCACGCTATGAGGCACAACCACAGGCAACTTTTGATAATAACATCATCACCAGTGAGAACACAAAGAGGCTTTTAACGATGTGTTCCAAGAAACAACTACTCCCGTAAGGACAGCTGCATTCAAATATTCAGATTCAAGTAAAGATTACTTTCTTAAAGGTAAGTGTAACTGCTCTTAAAGGTAACTGATCTTAACGTTCAAGTGAAGCTCTTTAGTTCTTAACTGAAGACATCATTCAAAATCTGTGTCCACATACAGTAATCCCTCGTTATAACAAAATCAGCAGGATGGCAAAAAATTCTTTATAAGCGGTAATTCGATATAAGCGAGCACAAGAAAAAGCTAAAGCAGTCGAGCTTTAATTGTGATACAACTACGAGGAAGTCAAAATACAATATATTCTGTGAAGCAAAACTTATTCAGGTGCAAAAAAGGCAGTGAGCTTTGGCTGTTTCAAGTTCTTACCAGGCGTGAGCAACCCCTGCTCTAATTTTACCAAGCATTCAGGCTGTCTACCAAGTTGGCATTTCAAATTCCCTGAGTTTTCCAGGTTTTCACTGAGTGCCGTTGCAAAATTGTCAGAGTGATGCAAAACCATGTGCTATGTCAAAACGAGCTTAAACCATATTGCCTGATGCAGTCACTCTCTAGTAAGCATATGAAAAAAGTTTAAAAAAAAAACGACATAATCACCTTTGAATAATAAGGAGTAGTGCTTATGTTATTCAAAAAGAATATAGGAGGGAGGGGTTAGTAAAATGCACAGCAAATAAAATGCCTTCGAAAAAAAAATGCAAATAGAGTCGGACATTCTCAAATACGAATAAAAAGGAGATGCATACAGAAGCAAATATTTTCGAATGTGAGCTATTTCTATCGACTGATAGAAAGCTCAGTGGTATGAGGGCCGAACTATGTCACAATTCAGATTGTCTCTCAACAGCTCCTAAGTCAACCTCAACTGTCCTGACATACTCTCAGCCTGCGCACGACGCCTCAGGGTTGTGTTTCACTGCTTTAAAGAGTTTATTTTTGTTTGGATGAGAGACATCTACATCTCGGCATCAGGCAACACTGCTTTTTGAGCTCAAGCTCCTTCCAAACGGCGGCAGCACGCTTCCTTTCCCGTTCATTCCTCAGTGTGAAGGTCCTTACTGTTCTTGTCCTCCTTCTGACACTCGTTCACCCCACAGACCATTTGAAGCATCTTCTTGGTCAGTTGCACAGTCCACGTACGATTTTTTGAACCCAGTAGGGGCCGCAAAAACGTACGAAAAATCGGCCAGTTGGAAAAAATAAATGCATGTCATTTCCTTTAAAGGCTCAAACCACCACAGGCACATTCGAAAACGCTTTTAAGGCCTATCAGTACATGTATTAGGCATATTGGTGCTCGTACTGCGACAGGAAATACGCGTGCACGCGTATATCATTCAGGAACACATACTGTGTCAATAGCCCCTTCCCACGCTTGTTATGATTCACTGCAACACTTTTGCATATCCTTCACTAAGTAAAAGTTATGTACAAAGGCGAAGCTGACTTTCAGAAACCGACATTATGCAATGTGCTGTGCTTTATATGCTTCTAAGCCAACCGCGAGGACCAAAAAGGCGGAGTCCGTGTGATTGCTGACAGCTGCGAATTCTTTCAATAAAAAACATGGCACCCAATGGCAAAAAGCTTCATAGCGAACGTCGAAGCAGCTAGGCCTAGCATTGCCGCAGTGGTGGCTACGGCTGCTGGCGGATCTGCGTGCAAGAGCGGCGATTCAAGGCGGCTACATAACAAAAATGGCAACGGTGGTGGGTTTGATTAATGTCGTTTCGGACCTGCGGTCACTGCAAAACGTCGGGAAAATCGGACGGCGCAGAGTTGTTGCGCCTGAAATTTCAGACGTTCTGATACATTGACTCTATGGGGTAAGTGGTGGTGCCGCGAAGTCGTCCAAATTATCAGGAATCTGGAAAATTGGTCGTTGACTGTACACTGGCAACTCCTCCAGCCGACGACAGGGCATCAAAGACGATTAATTACAATTCCTGTTTGTTATTCGAGCCAGCATTACCGCGACTTTCAACCCTTTCAATAAAATTTCAGCTAATTTTCCCTGATAGAGAGACAAATTCCCTGAGTTTTTCCAGACCACCCAAAATCTCTGAGAATTCCCGGTTTTCCCAGTCGGTAGACACCCTGGCATAGCATGAGGTCGTGGTCACCGCCCATGCATTCAACCTTATTTCGCAGCAGGCATAGGTACTTCCATGTCTGTACCATAGTTGGCATTTCACGTGGCTCTTTGTCCTCACCGGGGCCACCAACTGCCAATTAGTATCTCTGCATCCGTTGCTGGGGCGACCAAGGGATCAGCAGCATCGGCCAATGCGAATGTCTCGAAGTTGCCTTCTACCTGGAAGTCCAGTCGTCATCAGGCTGGCCATCGTCAGGGTCACTGACGACGGTGCGGAAAAAGCCGGAGTGCGCAAAGGAGTTGGCGACCTTCGAAGGTGCGAGTTCTTTCCATGAAAACTACAGCAAATGGATTGCACCAAGCAAATGAATGTTGTATCTCTTGCTGGCGTCATACGATGTTAGCATGCGCTGCAAAAAAGCTTGTGGTACAGCTTCCGGGTAGTCTAATGATGTTCTGATCCATCGGTTGCAGTACCATGGTTGTGTCTGCAGGCAAAAATTCCACAGCGATCGCATTGAGGTAGTCGTTCTTCCCGTCGCTCAGACAATTGTTAATTATGAAAAGCACTTGCCGATTCTTTACGTTGAACCGTCTATCTGTGCACATAGTCTTGAAAAATAGCAGAAGTCATCCATGCTCACTTGTTACTTCTGTAGATGTATTCCTCGGGAATAGTTGCATTTTGGAAGCACCGTGGCTTCTCCACCTTCCACAGTATCAACAAGGGAAGCTACCTAGTCATCGCGTATTGCATTGGCACCAAACTGCACTGTGACACGCTCCTTGCTGTTTTCCTCCGGATGAGGACCTGCCAGAGGTAGTGAACGTGTGATTCGGTAGTATCTTGAAGAAAAATGCGTCATCTAGGTTGTAGATATCTTTGTCTTCATACTTTTCAAGTAAAGCGTGGAGCCGATGTTGGCACCATACGTCTACAGGGTCACAGTTCACTGCTGCGCTTTTGCCAACGATCAACTTCGACGTTACACCGTGTCGTTTCCTGAACCGCTTAAGCCAGCCGTTTCTGCACTTGAAATCTTTGTGGCCCCTTTGGAGGGCGAAAGCTTCGGCTTTTGCAGTAAGTGCAGGTCCATGTACGGGGAGATTTGCACTCCTGGCATTCTTCAACCACTCTAGAAATGCACCTTCCACTTTGGGGTATTTTGAAACACGATTCCTTTTTCTTTTTGCTGAGAAACTCTTTCCAAACCCATCCAGCACAGCTTCCTTGTTTTTCAATACAGTTGATAAAGTAGACGGCGGTATGTCGAATTCCTTCGCGATGTCAGTTTTCTGCCGGCCGCCTCTTTCCATTTCTTTTATCAGCAGAACTTTCTGCACCAATGTCAGACACTTTTGCATGAAAACTGACAGAGCCATTTATCACTGTAAACCACAAAATCACACACGAGGTATGCCTAGCAAAGCACTCCGAATGACACACAATCACATGGCCTGCAGCACAGATCCAAATGCATGCGCTGTTGGTGCGAAAGTGACTGAACGCGGTGGCCAACGCAGAAGGCAGATGCTTAAAAATGTCGTCAAGGCATCTTGCTTTCCTCGTCAGTGCACGCTGGTGATGGAGGGCTTGGCATCGGCTTCACGTATAGCGGAAGAAAGTCGATTGGAGTCGTGGAAACCAAGAAGCAGGAACTGCAGAAGGTGGAAGATTACGGCAGGCCAGAAGAGGGCAGCTTTGGAGGAGCAGTGATGTCAAAATTGGCAGCGAGGAGGTGAGGAGTTGACATGAAGGAGAGTGAGAGGAGTGACCAGCGTCCAAACGGCTTGCGGGCTGGAGAGCAAATGAGGTGGTGAAGGCTGTGGCCAAACTTTTATCGGGGGGTGCAGAGACTATAGAAGACTATGAGAGTACTGCGCTTGAGTCTGAGGTTGTGTTTCTTGTGCTCAAAAAACGATTAGCCGCTCCTTGTCGGTACGCAGCGCGATGGCGAAAACTGAACAGTTTTGCAGTAAGGGCTTTGCATGATCACTGGGCAATATTTTTCTGAGGTGTGCAGCCGTGAAGTTTGCAAAACAAGTTTTTGGCGCACCATTTTCGACGACACTGTGCTAACTGTATGGTTAGGGTGTCGGTGTTCAAACACCGTCACGTCTGCGCCATTGACAAATGTCTAGCAACAAAATTCGATGACCCTACCACGCATTTAGACCATTTGTCTAAAGTCGGATGGCATGAATTGAGCATGACCGACTCGAGAAAATTGTCGGGGAAACACCAGCGTGCATTGACCCGCCATGATGACAGCCTGACTTGCCGCTGGTTCCACTCAGATTTTTCATGTTTTCGGCGAGATAGTGGTCGATTTTCACCGTGAAAAGTGTAACGAAGCTAGAGGCGGTGTTTTAGTTCGATGCGGTATGATTATGGCGAGCGGAGAGCAAATTTCTAGACCGGCTTCCCCAAAGTCGTCTTTCCTATTTGTTAACGCAGCTCCTCTTGTCGAACATGGCACTTAGAATTGGAGGGGCACTCCTTTTGTGTATTTTGGCATGTTTTAGCACCAGAAGTGCTCTTTAGAGTGTTAAAACTTTGCTCATCGAGTGCACCCCATGGAATGCTATGGTGCAAGACTGCCCATGGTGTTTTGCCAACTTTTTGGCATCAAAGAGGCTGCGGTTTTCTAGCATCGCAAAGCATCAGGAAAACTTTCTTTTCGTGTGGATTCTATCACAGGAAACACCAGCAATGTGATTGTGACCGAGATTAACGGTTCGGGTGTGCTGCACCGTGGAATTTGACAGCTCCCGTTTGCTCCGCTGTAAATAGCTGGGAGCACTCGGCCCTCGCTTCATCGGCAGTATTAACTCGACACTGCATGCGGGAAAGGGTCGCTGCCGCTTGGGGGTGGCGATGCCTCCGCTCGCCACTTAGCTCTTAGCGGGTCAAGCTCTTCGTACGCTTCGAGTAATGCTTTAAAATGCATGCGTTTGGGTCAGGACTGGAAGAAATTTCGAATAAAGCGATATTTCGATTAAAGCGATTTCGTTATAACGAAGGATTACCGTGCATTTTTCATCAGAAATTTCTGGATACAAGTGATCTCTTCCTCTACCCCACTGATGAGGCAATGGTAGAAAAACAAACATCTATGACTGCATTTGCTAAATTAGCATTACCTTCACAGCCCATATGATTGAACCGCATTAAAACCCTTTAAATATACAAATTTTTAAACTAACAATATTGTAGATTGCTCGAACTTGGTTCTACGAACAGCATTTTAGGCTACTGTGAGCAAAACGCAAAAATGTGGAATGTAAAAGAAAGAAGCAACCAGTCTTTCTTCATTCATTTCCACAATTTCTTAATTGCAAGAAGAAATTTTGTTTTTGCAGAGGCCTTCAATACTGGTTGGAAAACTTAGGCCAAGTTTGAGATATGGACAGCAGCTGCCGCTAAGGGCGCCACTGCAAATGAGGAGGCTACCATTATTGGCTTGCTTTGGCAGTTTAGGCCCAATCGCATTAGGCCGGCATGATGGCAATTTCAGTCTGCTGACATCCAGTGACAGCCGTGTTACGCCAACAGCCGTGTCAGCAGGTTTGAAATTGTCGGCAGACAAGTCACATGATTTTGTTGCAGCACTGCAATGACGCAATGACCGATGTGGCTGTTGAGAAATTTTTGCTGCTGATTTCTACAAGTGCTGCTGGCTTTTCTTTCTTTACTTTTTCTCCACAATACATTTAGCATATTTGTGGCACTGAACAGTTAGAGTGCTCAGAACTTTTCATGTGTAAATAGCCATTTATCAAAGCAGAGCATTTGTTCACACTGGCACTTACAGCCACAGTTGGTTGCTCACTGCAAGCACTGCTAAAACCAAGCAAAGCTGACACAAAATAATCATGAAATATTGCAAGACATGGTGATTTGCAAATACGAGCACCATCACACTAGCTGAGGCAAGCTGCATGATATGAGTGATGGGCGGATTCAGGGTGGATTCAGGGCGGCTCATCTCTGAAAACTTAGATAGGGTGCTGTTATTGATAGCTGGTTCTCACTTCATCGTGCATGAAGTATGTTCGATGAACTTTTATTAAATAAAACTTCGCGCACATAAGTACTCAGTTAGAGAGCACCCTCTTTGAAAACACTCACACAAGTGAGTGAGGCGCGCTAGAGTATGGTGGAGGCTGTTGCCTGTTTGGCATAAGAGACAAACAAACATGTCAGCATAAAAATATCACAAACTCCTATATGAACAATACATACAAAGCTATACTCAACTTCCATTAATTCGACCATGATGAGACCAATTAAACTGATGTAGTTACCTGGCGGGTCAAATTACACAAGATGCAGAAAGAATACCGAAGCACACAATTTAGTTGGCAGTAGGTATTTCCTTGAGTTTAAGATGCCTCCAAATGAAATGTGCTCCAAGTTTGCATGTGTCTAGAGTAGAAAGCTAATGCAGAAATGACTTAAAACTACTAACCAAAGTAGAAATCTAATGTGCATCTGATTTCGTAGAATGGCAGCCAGTTTCCCAGACAGCTTTGCCTCAGGGTATTTAAGGTCAGCTTTGCCACAATACATGCAGTGTTGCACGGTAAAGCGTGTGAACGCTGCGAAGGTGGCTTTGGTTTTACAGTGAATTCTTGTTAAGACAAACGCGGTTAAGCCAAATTCTTACATATAATGAACACCATGGAAACATTTGTTTGGTCTTCCATAGACTCAATGCAAAAAAAAAAAAAAAATGCTTAAGACGAACCGCCTCAGACGTGCTTTTGGTTAAGACGAACATTCGAAGTGACTGCCACTGCTACCCATCCCGGAGGCTATGGTGCATCGATGCGCTGCGCCTGGGGGTGTGCGCATCCAGGCACCCTACTGGAGGCCTGCAATGCACATTGTCCGTGAACTGAGGCGAAAACAAGAGGAGGAAACAACAGGATGAAACAAAAAGAGACAGTGACATTTCACTTCGTGAATGCAGGTGACGCACAAGCACATGGGTGCTGTAGCGCATACGAAGCTATCGGCCCTCGGTGCGCCTAGACTGTCTGCATCGCAGATCTTATTCAAGACTTCAGCTCGCGCGGCTTCACCATACGCAGCAGCTGCCAGAGTAGAATGCCCCCTAGTCAACATCTGCTCACTAACTAGCTTAACAAGCATGATGTCAGTGCACACATGCAAACATGAACACATCACACTCGATGACCGCGGACGCTCACTGCCATAACGCTGACGTAAGAAATCATGGCAGCAGCAGCAAGCGAAGTGACCTTCGTGCTGTCTATCGCTTTAACGTAAACTAGGAGGCGAGAACGCAGCGCATGCAGAGCTACGAGCCATCGACCCACCTAGACTGCACCCCCGAAGAAGATCGCGTTCAATATAACGCCTGCGTGACCGTGAGCAGCTAAAGTACAACACCCCCCTCCCTCCCCTCCTGGTGCCATGCGCGCGATTGAAGAGGGCGTGCTCCCCCCCCCCCCCCCCGCTCCCTTCCTCCTTTGCGCACATGAGGTTGAGCTGCCATCACCGGCTCACCGTCGCATGCTTTCACTCACACACATAGCATACGGTGCGCGAGGAGGATGTTATCACGAGATGAACTCAGTACGTCCTTATTGCAAACGAAACCTGTAGCAATTGCCAGAGGACGTCAACCCAGTGTGCGTCCGCCTACCTTCCTCTTCCAGGACGCTTCACTTCGTTTCTCCTTCCCTACTTCGCTCAATGTCAGCTGGACTTTCATCTAGGTTGCGCTGCATTGCTGCGCGCTCTGTGCACTCCTTCATCTTCGTACTTTTGCTAGCTCAAAGCCTGCACTGTTGACCTGTGAGGTGGCAGAGGCCTGCTTTAGCTCCCTGGTGAAGTTTTTCCAGCAGAACAAAGGCCCAGAATGATTTTTAGGATCATTAGGTGAGATGACATTGTTTGTGCCAGCTCGCCGATTTGCACAGAAGCGCCAAATGTCCATCACAGACTGGATGAAACCAAGAAAGAGTTCCCCTTGAAAACAGTTTAGTTTTCTATTAACTTAAGCTAAATAAATGCTTTTTATGTCATTTTCCCCCCGTTTTAACTCTACTTCATCTAGCATTTTGAAGTAAGATATTTGGATGTTGCCAATTATTCTATTCTATTGACATCCCCGTAAGGAGCCTGGTGGTGGTCTCGTGCGGACGATGCCCTCTCGGTGAGCGCATATTTCCCCCCTCATCTTTTAAGAGATTCAATACATACAAGCATTTGTCTCGCAAACCAGATTTATTTCAAGGGAATTTTCCACGTCTCAATTATTTCTCTCGTCGTATTCGAGTGCTCATTGCCGTGTTATAGTTTGTTAACGAAGCTTCCCCTCAAGTCTAAATATTGTAAGGCAGTTTGTCGTGTGCGTATCATGGCCACGCATGCTTATATCGCCTTTCCGTTTCTCTACCACGGTTGCGCCTTAAAACCACGGCGCTGCAAGTTTGCTTTCTTTTCCTTCCCTCTTCTCCACCCTTAAACTGGCTCTCTTAACTACTACACGCAGAGGCAAGAAACAGCGTGCGCTTTAGATCCTATAGATGAGATGAATATTTACAATTATTATTAGGGTTATAATTATATTCGAGTGCTGATTGCCGTGTTATAGTTTGTTAACGAAGCTTCCCCTCAAGTCTAAATATTGTAAGGCAGTTTGTCGTGTGCGTATCATGGCCACGCATGCTTATATCGCCTTTCCGTTTCTCTACCACGGTTGCGCTTTAAAACCACGGCGCTGCAAGTTTGCTTTCCTTTCCTTCCCTCTTCTCCGCCCTTAAACTGGCTCTCTTAACTACTACACGCAGAGACAAAGAAACAGCACGCGCATGCGATCGCATAGATGAGATGAATACATATATATAGAAAAGCATCAGTCATAGCTCTCGAAGTATAATATAATATAATATAGAATAGCTCTCGAAGATAGCTATTCCGGCGGCTAGCTTCCCACGCTATGCGTGCCGTCCTCGCACCTGTTAAAGCTTTTCCTAGACGCTAGAACTATACTATTCCTACGCAACCTTGAGCGATCGGAAAGCGCGTTTTCCACGCCTGGCCGGCGGAGAGGGGAGGCTTCGTTCCGGCCGCGAAGCTCTCCACATCCCCGTAAGGAGCCTGGTGGTGGTCTCGTGCGGACGATGCCCTCTCGGTGAGCGCATATTTCCCCCCTCATCTTTTTAGAGATTCAATACATACAAGCATTTGTCTCGCAAACCAGATTTATTTCAAGGGAATTTTCCACGTCTCAATTATTTCTCTCGTCGTATTCGAGTGCTCATTGCCGTGTTATAGTTTGTTAACGAAGCTTCCCCTCAAGTCTAAATATTGTAAGGCAGTTTGTCGTGTGCGTATCATGGCCACGCATGCTTATATCGCCTTTCCGTTTCTCTACCACGGTTGCGCCTTAAAACCACGGCGCTGCAAGTTTGCTTTCTTTTCCTTCCCTCTTCTCCGCCCTTAAACTGGCTCTCTTAACTACTACACGCAGAGGCAAGAAACAGCGCGCGCTTTAGATCCTATAGATGAGATGAATATTTACAATTATTATTAGGGTTATAATTATATTCGAGTGCTGATTGCCGTGTTATAGTTTGTTAACGAAACTACCCCTCAATTCTAAATATTGTAAGGCAGTTTGTCGTGTGCGTATCATGGCCACGCATGCTTATATCGCCTTTCCGTTTCTCTACCACGGTTGCGCTTTAAAACCACAGCCCTGCAAGTTTGCTTTCCTTTCCTTCCCTCTTCTCCGCCCTTAAACTGGCTCTCTTAACTACTACACGCAGAGACAAAGAAACAGCACGCGCATGCGATCGCATAGATGAGATGAATACATATATATAGAAAAGCATCAGTCATAGCTCTCGAAGTATAATATAATATAATATAGAATAGCTCTCGAAGATAGCTATTCCGGCGGCTAGCTTCCCACGCTATGCGTGCCGTCCTCGCACCTGTTAAAGCTTTTCCTAGACGCTAGAACTATACTATTCCTATACTATTCCTATACAACACCAGCCCCTTTCCACATAAGTATGAGGCTCGGAGCAGGAGCTATAGCGCTTGAAAGTAACCGCTGGCTTGACGAACCAACCGACTGAGCTACCTTTCCGGGCAACATTGAAGGATCACGAGTTCAAATCACATGTTATGTTCCTTTTTTTTTTCTTTCTTTTAAGGTATTTTCCTTCCTTTTTATCACTGCACGGAAACCCTCCTAAAAAAAAAAAAATTATATATCCTCAATTATGTGTGGCCACACATGTGCAGGTCATAAATACCAGGTTCTCTAGCCGAGTGCCATCCATGCGGTATAACCGAGCTCAGATTGGTCCACCTTGACTGATCAAATACGGCGCCACTGTAGAATAAATGAGGCGTAAAACTCCTGCGGGACCCGCCGTGGTTGCTCAGTGGTCATGGTGTTAGACTGCTGAGCACGAGGTCGCGGGATCGGACCCCGGCCACGGCGGCCGCATTTCGATGGGGGCGAAATGCGAAAACACCCGTGTACTTAGAATTAGGTGCACGTTAAAGAACCCCAGGTGGTCGAAATTTTCGGAGTCCTCCACTACGGCGTGCATAATCAGAAAGTGGTTTTTGTCACGCAAAACACCATAATTCAATTTTTAATTTAACTCCTGCGGGGACGGTAGAGTATCCGTCTCCAGTGCAAGAGGACCGTGATTCAAATCCCGGTGCCGCGAAATTCTCAATTCTCCTCCGGGAAATACAAAAAAAAAAAGAAAGAAAAAACCGTGTGTTGAGAAAATTGCACAAACAGGCCTGGAGTGCGGCCTGATCCCGGTGACCAGAACCGGTAACGCACTCTCTCACCAGAGCAGGATTGGCCACCCTGGTGAAGTACTTGGCCACAACCTCCTATATGAATACAACAATCAAACCCCGGCCCTCAGTCCCCAGCAGCCGCGAAGCAACTGACCACGGCGGCGGTCAGATCTGTAACGCTGCAGAGGGTGCTAAGAATACCTGGCTCCGGACAGGCCGCCATTGGAATCTGAACCTGGCAACGTTTAACGTTAGAACGCTATCTAGTGAGGCGAGTCTAGCAGTGTTATTGGAGGAATTAGAGGGTAGTAAATGGGATATAATAGGGCTCAGTGAGGTTAGGAGGACAAAAGAAGCATATACAGTGCTAAAAAGCGGGCATGTACTGTGTTACCGGGGCTTAGCGGAGAGACGAGAACTAGGAGTCGGATTCCTGATTAATAAGGAAATAGCTGGTAACATACAGGAATTCTATAGCATTAACGAGAGGGTGGCAGGTCTTGTTGTGAAACTTAATAAGAGGTACAAATTGAAGGTGGTACAAGTCTATGCCCCTACATGCAGTCATGATGACCAGGAAGTCGAAAGCTTTTATGAAGACGTGGAATCGGCGATGGGTAAAGTCAAAACAAGATACACTATACTGATGGGCGACTTCAATGCCAGGGTAGGCAAGAAGCAGGCTGGAGACAAGTCAGTGGGGGAATATGGCATAGGCTCTAGGAATAGCAGAGGAGAATTAGTGGGGGAATATGGCATAGGCTCTAGGAATAGCAGAGGAGAATTATTAGTAGAGTTTGCAGAACAGAATAATATGCGGATAATGAACACCTTTTTCCGCAAGCGGGTTAGTCGAATGTGGACGTGGAGGAGCCCGAATGGTGAGACTAGAAATGAATTCGACTTCATACTCTGCACGAACCCTGGCATCATACAAGATGTAGACGTACTCGGCAAGGTACGCTGCAGTGACCATAGGATGGTAAGAACTCGAATTAGCCTAGACTTGAGGAGGGAACGGAAGAAACTGGTACACAAGAAGCCAATCAATGAATTAGCGGTAAGAGGGAAACTAGAGGAATTCCGGATCAAGCTACAGAACAGGTATTCGGCTTTAACTCAGGAAGAGGACCTTAGTGTTGAAGCAATGAACGACTATCTCATGGGAACCATTAAGGAGTGCGCAATAGAAGTCGGTGGTAACTCCGTTAGACAGGAAACCAGTAAGCTATCGCAGGAGACGAAAGATCTGATCAAGAAACGCCAATGTATGAAAGCCTCTAACCCTACAGCTAGAATAGAACTGGCAGAACTTTCTAAGTTAATCAACAAGCGTAAGACAGCGGACATCAGGAACTATAATATGGATAGAATTGAACAGGCTCTCAGGAACGGAGGAAGCCTAAAAACAGTGAAGAAGAAACTATGAATAGGCAAGAATCAGATGTGTGCGTTAAGAGACAAAGCCGGCAATATCGTTACTAATATGGATGAGATAGTTCAAGTGGCTGAGGAGTTCTATAGAGATTTATACAGTACCAGTGGCACCCACGACGATAGTGGAAGAGAGAATAGCCTAGAGGAATTCGAAATCCCACAGGTAACGCCAGATGAAATAAAGAAAGCCTTAGGAGCTATGCAAAGGGGGAAGGCAGCCGGGGAGGATCAGGTAACAGCAGATTTGTTGAAGGATGGTGGTCAGATTGTTCTAGAGAAACTGGCCACCCTGTATACGCAATGCCTCATAACCTCGAGCGTACCGGAATCTTGGAAGAACACTAACATAATCCTAATCCATAAGAAAGGGGACGCCAAAGACTTGAAAAATTATAGACCGATCAGCTTACTGTCCGTTGCCTACAAAGTATTTACTAAGGCAATCGCAAATAGAATCAGGAACACCTTAGACTTCTGTCAACCAAAGGACCAGGCAGGATTCCGTAAAGGCTACTCAACAATAGACCATATTCACACTATCAATCAAGGGATAGAGAAATGTGCAGAATATAACCAACCGTTATATATAGCTTTCATTGATTACGAGAAAGCGTTTGATTCAGTCGAAACCTCAGCAGTCATGGAGGCATTACGGAATCAGGGTGTAGATGAGCCATATGTAAAGATACTGGAAGATATCTATAGCGGCTCCACAGCTACCGTAGTCCTCCACAAAGAAAGCAACAAAATCCCTATAAAGAAAGGCGTCAGACAGGGAGATACGATATCTCCAATGCTATTCACAGCATGTTTACAGGAGGTATTCAGAGGCCTGGAGTGGGAAGAATTGGGGATAAAAGTTGATGGAGAATACCTTAGCAACTTGCGATTCACTGATGATATTGCCTTGCTTAGTAACTCAGGAGACCAATTGCAATGCATGCTCACTGACCTGGAGAGGCAAAGCAGAAGGGTGGGTCTGAAAATTAATCTGCAGAAAACTAAAGTAATGTTTAACAGGCTCGGAAGAGAACAGCAGTTTACGATAGGTAGCGAAGCACTGGAAGGGGTAAGGGACTACATCTACTTAGGGCAGGTAGTGACCACGGATCCGGATCATGAGACTGAAATAACCAGAAGAATAAGAATGGGCTGGGGTGCGTTTGGCAGGCATTCTCAAATCATGAACAGCAGGTTGCCACTATCCCTCAAAAGGAAAGTGTATAACAGCTGTGTGTTACCAGTACTCACATATGGGGCAGAAACCTGGAGACTTACGAAAAGGGTTCTGCTGAAATTGAGGACGACGCAACGAGCTATGGAAAGAAGAATGATGGGTGTGACGTTAAGGGATAAGAAAAGAGCAGATTGGGTGAGGCAACAAACGCGGGTAAACGACATCTTAGTTGAAATCAAGAAAAAGAAATGGGCATGGGCCGGACATGTAATGAGGAGGGAAGATAACCGATGGTCACTAAGGGTTACGGACTGGATTCCAAGGGAAGGGATGCGTAGCAGGGGGCGGCAGAAAGTTAGGTGGGCGGATGACATTAAGACGTTTGCAGGGACAACATGGCCACAATTAGTACATGACCGGGGTAGTTGGAGAAGTATGGGAGAGGCCTTTGCCCTGCAGTGGGCGTAACTAGGCTGATGATGATGATGATGATGAATTATTCTATTCTTCTGATAGGATGAACTTCTGATAAAACGAACAAATTTTCATGGTCCCTTCAAGTTCCTCTCAAAGGGAGCCTACTGTATATCCACTTGTACCGTGCAGGCAACCTTCAACCATATTTCCTTTGGAAAGAGAAGGTGCCCGTTACAATCTGGTAAATACCATAATCACACATTGTGAGCTACCATTATTGCTTTAAGATCTTCCTAGCGCAGGCCAAAAATAGTCGTTTTTGATGGGAGATGATGTGTGCTAACACATTCACTGTCCGAGCTTGATCTTTGGTCAGGTTCATAGGCACACATTAGGGCATGCATGCAGACTGGTCAAGTTTAAATTATAGGAAAATGACAATTTTAGCATTGAAATAATGAGCAAGGTACTGGCCGGTACCTTCGGTCAGGATCGAGTTAACCAAAAAATCTAATTAACCGGCATCGAATTTACAGAATTCTATTGCACAAATATATGTAGTCACATTTCGTTCATGGAAGCGCTGGCAAGTGCGATCAACAGCCTTTGATTGACAACGACGATAAACCTACGTTGGCTCTGTGCAGTGCCGCCACTTCCCACTACTTGTGTGTTCACCATACAACACTTCAAATCACTTCGGCCAAAACAAAACTAGAAAACTAGTTTTCTTCATTGCAACTGTTTATCTTTTAGTTCAGATTTGTAGGTGGTGGGTGCACGAACTCTGCTGAGCTAGGCCTAAGATTTGCTGAACAAGATTGACACAGCCTGAAACTCGATTTGAAGGACTGGCAAGGGCTGACAACTGTGCATTTCAGCTTCAGTAGCCCATTCCTACTTACTTTATATAAGGCATCCTGTTAGCCAACAGTTAAAAAAAAGAAAACACGGTCTCACAACCGAAACCATAGGTCTCATAATCATATCTTGCACCATCTCTCTCTCTTTTTTTCCTTTCTTTCTTTCTTTCTTTAACAGCTTGGCTAACATTAGCTGAAACACTTAGTATATATAAATGTACAGGTGCTGCAGCAATCACATCTGTGCAATGCTAACTTAGTGGTTGATTTTATTAATGTTTCGTCCGTTCCTCTGTAGCCGGAATGACCCTGCTGCGGACAACAGGTCTTCAGCATTGCTGTGCCTGAGGACCATTCAAGCTCCTATGCACACAAAGAAAGAGTGCATAAAGCTGCTACAGATGAACACACCACAAGTCAGCTGCTGGGCAGCTTGCCAAGTGCTGCCGTGTGGTCACTGTTGGTAGTCCATGAAGCTCTCGAGACAAAGTAGTTTCATGACCAGTATCAAAGGACTCTACTTGTACTGCGGATGTAATGAAGCCACCTCACGCCATGTCTGCACTTTGGTAGCTCATGCGAGAGATCCACGTGGCAGAGGCATGCAAAACTCACTACTGTGTGATTTTGGGCCCACGGTGTTCATGCCGAGTGTTTTAACATGATATCGTTAAGGAGACGGTGTCGCAGAAAATTCGGCATTGGCATCCCACATCGGTGTCGGATGTCGTTTTGTCGAAAAGATTTTCGAACCACCTATGCCTAGGCTCTCCAAGTGAGGCAAGGAATTTACTGAATTAAATAAATTTCTCAAGCTAAAATATGTGAAAAAATTGTACTATGACTTACACACAACCTACAGGGATGATATCTCTTGGATTGTAATTTGACTATACAAGAGAACATATTTCTGTTACGCGAAAACTCAAAGAAACCCCTTTTCCAGCGTTTCTACGATTCACAGACTAGCCGTGGCATTTGCCATTTGCATGCGCTGGCGTGCAAATGTTTTGGGGGTCACAGAGCGGTGCACCCGATTCCTTGCAGTACCTCCAGTTCCATCGCATCGCAGCCCACGCAAGAGGCCACATTTCTACCAGAAAGCCCGCCTTCGCGCATAGAGTTTACAGCCAGCATTTCCCGGCAAACATTACGTTTATATACATTCCAGTTGCCAAGAAGCGTGAGAAGCAGTCAGGGACCTTTGAATGCTACCATGTTCCACTGCTAAAGGCAAAGCTTAAGCGTCCTCCAAATTTTTTTCATTCGTGTTCACGAGGGAGGTTTGTAACAAATGAGCAGGAATCAACTACCGTAAAATTCCGAGCAAACGCCCCCACCCATGCATGCTCTTATCACGCACCACACCCAGGCAACACTGGCTTGGCACATCCACTTAATGAAAAGAAGTTTCCGTGGCTTCTAAAATTTTTTTTTTTAAGTGCGTCCCTATTACTGAAACGGAAACTCGCCGCACGCCATTTGGAGTTCGCAGACCATTGGCCAAGAGTGGTCTTGCTGGCAAAAGGCAAGATCTGCCTGTCAGACAGCACAGAGAATCTCCCTGTGGCAAAGCGACGTGGGTACTCAGCGGCAGAGGAGTGGTTGCGGCTAAGCTCACCACCGCTGATCGCTCGCCACCAATATCGTTGCTAGGTGTTTTCCAGCTCACTTTGAATCTGTAGCAGATGGCACTTCAGAACAAACCGCCGATGCTCCCAGGCAGCAATGTTTTGTTACCACTGTTGCTGCTTTACCCTCTCTTTGCAATAATTTCACACAGAGAAGAAAACATGCTGATACCTGCAGCGTCACCAGCTGCGATGCGAACATGGCAAAGCCGCGGTGCGCTGTCCGCCGTCGGTAGCCATGCACTGCAGCTGAGCTTGACTTTAAGAGCGACGAACAGCACTAACAAATCTTTGGCTTAATAAAGTTCATGTTAAATAAAATTTTTAATTTATGCCCACTGCATATTTCTTTTTGCAGGAAATTTTTGTTGTCGCCATCTTGAATTTTGGCGGCATTCTGAGATAGCACTCCTCCCCACATACTTTGCCAGTAATTTGGACTTGCTTGAGGGGGGGTGTTTGTTCGGAATTTCACGGTAGGAAATTTTGCAATGAAGGCCACTTTTGAATTTTGCAGCCTGGTTGATTCTCGTTGCCGACTGATGAGGATATTGGTTGCACATATTGCAATGGAGTCACAGGGTGCATTCATACGTGACTTACGGTATGGGTGCATCAGTGTCAATACGGTGTAGTTTTGATATAAACTGGCTTCCTACTGCACTGTTGTTTACAAGATCCCCTGTGAGGATTGCGATACCACATACATTGCAGAGAAGGGCAACTTTACACAGTGGCTGCACCAACACCAGACTGATGTGGATAAGAGCATGCAGCAACGACGTGAACACAATATAGACTGGATGTACTCTAGTCTAATTGCCCAGGAAATAAACTGGAACTCACACCTGCACCCTGAAGATACAATCAACAGGACACACGCTCACTAGAAATGAAGGAACCCTCCCCCCCGTCTCATGCGTGGTGTTTGCGTCACATGCTAGAACCTACTTAAACAGGCACTTCCATTTTATTGCCCCATTGTGAATAAGGCTTTCGTACGGAAGCCAGAACATCTTGCTATTAAAGCTTTATTTGCTCAGTGTGAGTCTTTTTTTGTCACATTTCATCTTGACCAGACGGGTTTGCATACGTCAATCCCACATCACTCAATGCAGTTTCCAACTGCAAGTACAGTAGAATCTCAATGATACAATTACAGTTGATCCGAATTTCGCAATGATATGCATTTAAAAATGCTTCAGACGCGCTACGTTATATAGAATATGCTGTGATTCAGGTTTACACAAACGGTTTCTCAAGCCTTCGTAGATGATACAAGTGCACCAATGACTGGTGCACATGAGCAGGGTGACCCGGCTGGTCTCGGAGATGGAGCATAGCCGCTCTGGCTAATGCACGGCTGCTGGCCCTTTTTGCACCCCCTTTCCTTCCCCTACAGTCTTTGCTGTTCGAGCGGCAGCGGCCCTCCTTTCCTCCTTTTCACACTCACCTCCCTTCACCTTCCCGTCGCCGCCACTAGCTGTGTAGCATACAAAGTGCACTTGGCATGAAACCTGAAAATCCAGGGGGAGACATGCGCCTGACAAGTCTACGTCATCCATTTCACGCTAGCTTGTCTTCTCACCCCCCCCCCCCCCTTTTATTGCTACGCCGCACTTTCACACAGGCGATCCAATCGGAAAGAGAAAGCCAAACTGCCATTGCCATTACGGGCTGTTGCGTGCTGCTGCATGTGTCTGTTTAGTTACAGTGTACCGGAACATGGAGAGTATCTGTAACGGCTGCACTTTCAATGCAATGAAAGTGACGTCAAAAGAACATAACACAGTTGGGGGTGCTGTGATAGGTAGCACACATGGCACCATGGTGCAGAGGTAGAATGTCTGCTTCTCATGCAAAACACTGAGGTTCAAATCTTATGAAGAAGTAGTGTTTTTCTCTCTCTTTTTTTAATACTTCATGGGTTAATGTTTTTATTTTTTATATTGTTGCGTAATACAGTACTTGCTTCCGTTGCTATGCAATGCAACAAAAAGTCAAGCATAACTTGTAGAAACAATAACAAAATACAGTTTTTTTTTTTTTTTTAACGGAGAAGGAGAATTTTTCCAGTGCCACCGCACGGGGGATCAACAAAACTACTCTAATCGAAGCATGGCCTTTGAGACTTGCATGCATATGAAAAGCTGCCGACGCCGGCCCGACAGGCTCCGCTCGCTTTGCTGGTTGTACATGCTTTCTGAAGCTGTCGACACAAAAGGGAAACGGACAGTAGCCAACGTTTAGCGACTGCAAAACGGTGCAGGTTCAAATACCGCCGAAGAAGCGATATTGTGCCGGTGCTTTCATTCTTGCTAATTATTGTAAACAGAACTGTTGACATGGTAATATGTATCAACGAAGTTCATGTGAATGAGATGTGCCCAGTGTAATTCATTAATTAACAGTATGGGGTAGCTCTCTTGAACAACCTTCTTTACTGACATAGTATTTTGACTTTTCAAAATATTTGCCGGAGTGCATGCTTCATGCATATCATCAGTGATGGGGGACCTCTCCTGTGGTGCATTCAGTGCATGAATACACATGATGTGACATCACACATGTGCTGTTGCTAATGAAAGTGCTGCCGCAGATGCAGGAAGGAAACATACGAAGCGTTCTAAGCAGAGAGACTAGAACTTGAATATATTAGGGGACAGTCAGGCATGGATGAAGAAGATAAGCGAGCAGAAAGCAGGCTGGCTACAAGCCATCTGCAGCCACTGGACACGAGGATAATTCAGAACGTGAAGCATCACTTGACATGACTTTTAGTAAGGCATCCCCTGGCAAAAATTGATCGCAAAGTGAGAATCTGTGGATCAGTCTACTAGATGCATTGCATTTCTTGGCCATGTCTTGGGACCATGTAACCTCGGACACAATCACAAACTGTTTTCACAAGTGTGGATTTTGCATGGGAATGGATGCTGCTCCGATGGGAGATAATGAAGAGCCTGATGAGGACTTGGTGAACGAAGGCTGGGAGAGTCTGGAAACTCAAGCTTTCACTCAAGTCTTTGTCACCGCTGATGACAACGTTGCAACCTGCGTGTTAAGGTCCATTTAAGGCTTGGTCGATTAAGTAAATTAAATGGAGATTGACAGGGATGGTGAAGACGCCAAATGTGTGTGAACAACTGCCGTCCACTGTCAGAAACCCCTCACGCTCTCTATGTTCTGCACTGCACTGCAAGTGCCGGCAGCCTGAGCGACAAAACTGCTGCATGATTTTATGCCTTTCAGGCGGGTCTTGTCAGCGACATCGAGGGCAGGAAGGTGCAAATAAACATTACGGACTTTTTTGGCCGGAAGTAGTGGCGCCCAATAAAGTTTGTGTTCATTTTTGTGTTCAGCTTGGCTTGTTTTGGCTCATACGAATGCAGGATGATACAAATATTTTGGCATGCTCCCAAGAAATTTGTATCATTAAGATTCTACTGTATGACGTAATGCAAGCTCATATGCACCATAGGCAACCTGAAGCTGACTCCAATAACCAAGTGGCATGGAATCACACACTCATTATCCCATTTAAATAACAAAAAAATGTATGCCCTTTATTGTCCCTCATGTCCACCTAATATACTTTCATCAATGGACAGAGGGGGCAGGCCTGACCACCCCTGGTGTCCCATGCCACTCGGTTGCAGCTATTTCTACTCGCAAAAGAGTGTTTAAATAGAAAATGGTAACCTCGGTGTAGGCGGTCTCGACACGGTGTGCCTCGGAGGATACGTGCGTGTCCAGGTGCAGCAGGCCAAGAAAGTTCAGGCAGAGTGGTGGCGTGAGCCGGCACAGCAGCATGCCCGCAAAGACCAGGCTGTAGGCATCCGTCAGGTGATGCGGTGCCAGGTAGTAATAGTTGAGAACCCGCACCCGGAACACGGTGTAGTAGGCGCACACGCACAGGTAGCCCAGGGTCACAATGCTCATCAACTGCACACAGGTCGTCAGAGTGTGCAGATCTCTTTGTTGGCATTTCTTGAAATGTCCGCATAAAAAATGAAATTTATGAACTGCCTTATACAGCTTCACTGTCTTTCATGTACGAGTTAGTCAGATTTGCATACATCTGCTAAAAGTTAATATTTCTTTTACAGCATTCTCTTTAAAAAAAGACAACAACAGAGCGCAGAGACTCATTCGACACAACTTTTTTTCTTGTCTGAAAAACTGACCATTGCAGAATAAACAAAATTTGAAGTGGAAAGGTGCTGTTTACACCAGTAAAATATCCAAGTGCCCACTCTTCAACATTGTATCTACTCAAACAACCTCACGATGAACTTGAGTCCTCAGTGCAGCTGATCCTCTCGGCCATCGCCAGTGGCAAGCTTATCAACTTAACGCTCACTCTGGTCTTAAAAAGACCCTCAACCAACAATCGCGGATACCACATCCTACTTTGAACATCTCAGCCAAATTCATGCACTGTGCATGGGGCTCACAAGTGGAGTCACCTTATTTTCAAAGCCTCTCTTTTCGATGGAACCCTTCTCCTCACTTTTTTCGGGACTGCCCTATTTCATCATATAGTAAATTCCCATACACGGCTGCTATTGGCCAATAGCTGACATCAATAGAAAAGCGTGAGCTAACTACTGTCTGCTCCCGTGTGGCCCTGCCCACCCACGCAAGAATGAAACTTTGGTCGCATGGCTTATAGCGGTGTCGTAGTCATTGGCTCTCGGTAATTTCGATTAGTCTTGAGCACTCAGCTGGCCTTGAGCTGCGCGAAGCTTAAGCACAGACCAAACGTGTACGCCATGCTTGCCATGGCTCACAGTGAGCAGCGGTTAGCATTTACAAAGGACGTGCGCCAGTGCGCGTTCACTCACGGCTGCTCCTGGCTAGGCGGGCTTCACATGGAGCTTTGTACTGAGTGCTAGAAAGTGTGCGACCTGAAATTTCCTACCATCCATGTAGAACAAACCCGGTCTGCACCACGTAGCACAGCCAGGCTGGAGCACTCCAGCCCTGCACGTAGCCACACGTAGCGTCTGCTGCACAGTGTAAGTACTGCGACTGCCGCGGCCTGCTGCGGTGTGCCCACTCGCCGTAACACCATAGGCAGCCACTCTACTGCCAATGGTGCTCCTTTGGGATGGAGGACATTGGGGGCAAATGGGAAAGGTAAATGTTGCTCTTGAAGTATCTAAGTTCGTACTAGACCTTCTTGAAAAATTATTGAAATATATTCCTAGGGGGTATCATATTCATTCAAAGACATTTTTGAGGCCTCAAAGAAATGTGGTTCAGGGCCCTTAAGTGAGGCATCACTGCACATATGTAATGGTGCAAGAACCACATCAATAAGAAAGCAGCTGAAAGTTAGTCTCTGCTGTCGTACGTTTCTTCTAAACAGCACCACAAAATGACACGAGAACGAAATGACACTAAGGACACAAGCACCATTCGTTCCGTGTTCGTGTTTTTCTGCGACACCATTTCAAAGAAATGAGGCCTTATCAACTTACCCAATTGTCAGTTTTGGTGTGGTAACTACACCAAAGCAGTTGGTAGCTTTTCATCACACTATTAAAAAGTAGACTGCTCACAGTTGGGTGTCCAATTCCAAGCTGCACCTGCAAGTGCTCTGGAATGGTTCTTTACTGGTGCTGACCTCAATGGCAAGGTAGTCGTGCCGCCGCTCAGCCGCCCGGTGGAACAGCCCAAAGAGGGACACCATGGGCGAGCGAATGAAAAAGGTCATCTCGCTCCACACAACCACCACACTCCACACACCCAGCAGGAGGGACAGCGCCCGCAGGCACACACTGCGCACCCGGCACAGCCAGTACCATTCTGCAATAGGGACCAAGATTCTTCATCGCAACTGGCACGGCCGCCTACAAATCTGCACTTTCAACCACGTAAGAGCGACTGTGATATTCCACTGATGCAAAGTGTTGCTGACAGTTTATTCATGTGATTACAGTAAAACATTGTTCATTTGACTCCCGCTGAGTGGGGGTCGAATTTGATCAGTGAAAAACGGCTGGAATGCCGGAATGCTTCATGTCTAGTTGTCTTTTTAGTCCTTTTATTGCATTTGCCACTGCGCATCGCAATGTGTTATTTGAATGCCTTTAGAACTGCACAGTCGCTATCCGTGGTCCCGTCGATGGCAACCACAGTTTCATCGACAGTGGCTGCGCCTAACATTAACTCCAAGTCATTTTGACTTGGAGTACGCATTGGACAAGTGCGTTTCAGAGCAGAGAGTTAGCATCTGTGATCGTGCCACTCGCAACCGTGGTTTCGTCCACAGCGGTTGCGGCAAGTAGTAGTTTCATTTTGACTGAGTGTGCATTCGCTGCATGCCTTCAGAACTGCTAAGTCCGCATTTGTGAGTGCAGTGTCGATAGCGACCACGGTTTCGTCTGCAGCGGTTGCGGCAAACAGTAGTTTCGTTTTGACTTGGTGCGCATCAGCTGCATGCCTTCAGAGTTGCGTGGTCACCATCCATCCATGACTGCATCAATAGCGACCCCGGTTTCATTTACAGTGGTTGCAACGAGCAACAGTTTAGTTTTGACTCAGTGCTATGCATAGGCAATACCGAAGTCTACATTACACTATACCGAAGCATGAAATCAATCGGCCACATTGCGACGGACGGATAATCTGTTGCCGACTAGCTCACTGGTGAAAAAATTACAGGGCTGTGTGTGCAGTAGCAAAAAGCATGCCTTGGGTAAAGGTGTGGGTCTTGCGGCAGGGTCACAATGCAAAAGAAGCTGCTGTGACTGCTTATCAGTCATGAGACGACCAGACCTGCAGCTTCCAAACTGCTTCTGTGCAAAAGGGATTTGCTGATTTGTTTCATTCATTCATTCATTCATTTTATTTCAGCATTATGATACATTATAGCATGTACAAAATGCTGGGGGCACAGACTAAATGCCAAAAGCTTGACGGGGTCTGTACCCGATAATTGCACTTTGACAAGGGCAACAGAAATTGTTCGTATGCGACAAGCTTATAATGCCAAAACTATACATCCGAAAAATATAAAACTAAAAGTGTTGAAATTAACAATAAAAAGGAAATATTTTACTTTGATGCACATCAAAATTTACTAAAACTTGGCAAAACTTTCCAGTACAAAATCAAAACTCAACAGCAGCAGCATTACAGAAAACAATGCTGGTTGTTTAAAAGAGTAGGCAATGTATATGCGATCATTTGTTGGCCATAGTATGGGTCCGTGGTGTACACGAAAAAGTGATTCCGCATGTATCATCAACATGCACACTTTCAGTCAAATTAGCAAGTTTTTTCAAGCACAGATTGTTTGTTTTAATGTCTTGTTAGTAGCATGTCATTAGTAAAGAATCGTACAAGTCGACAACAGGTATTACGTTTAGGTTTTTACAGATGGGCCCTGTGTGTGCGTTATACAGAGCATTGACAATCAAATGGACAGCCCTTTTCTGTAATCTAGAAAGCCTCAGAATGTTGCAAATTGTGGTGGTTCCTCAGACAAGGTAGCAATAGCACAGTTTTGAAAGGAAAAGTTTATTATACAACAACAGTTTTACTTTCTCAGGCAAAAGAAAACATGTGCGCGATAATATACCAAATGTGCGAGAAAGGCTGGAACAAACAGAATCAGACTGCAAATCCCAGGACATGTTTTCATTAAAGAGTACACCAAGATATTTCACAGCAGGAACCACCTCAATTTTTGATGTACCAAGAAAAAGCACTAAATCAAAGTTGACTTTCTTGTTTTGAACTCTAAATAGAACCACTTTTATTTTTGATGTATTTGTAGTTAGCGAGTTGTTCAAACACTAGGTATGCAATTTCGCAAGTACTTTATTTGCTCTGGTTTGAATTTCCAATAAATCTGATCCTAAAAAGAAAAACAAGCTAGTATAGTAGAGTAGAGGCCCTAGCATGCTTCCCTGCGGTACTCTGCTGTTTAGGGATCGAAAGCTTGATTTATAGTTATTAAGTTGTACCTGCTGCTGGCGATCACTCAAGTAGCTTTGCATAAGCGTAAAAAGTGCTCCACGTAATCCGTAATGCTCTAGCTTTGTGTTGATCGTGTTGATGTATTTGTTTGCTGTTCTCTTGGTAACCTTGATAATTCACAACATTTCGTTAATTCAGGCATTTTCTTTTGGTCCAATGAAATTTAAATTAACGAGGTTATCCAAATTAACGGCAAGGATTTGATGGTAGGCCTTCACTAAAACTATCTTGCTGAATATTACCGTAGCTGCTAGTTGGCAGTAAAGTTATGAATGTGAGGGAGTGGACAGTGATCAGGAAGGTGCAAGCATTGAGCACACGGTAGTTGCCGCACCAATCCCATAGGTCTCGTTTTGGTACCATGTGGAGAGCTGAGGACCAACTGCTCAATGAAGGACGGGTGATACCCAGTCGCAGCATGTGGTCGAATTCTCTCCTTGCTACGGCGAGGTGGTCAGCAGCGAGGCGTCTAGGTTGACAGAACACTGGGGGGCTTGTGGTGACATGATGCGTGACATTGCGACGTACCGGCATCTAGAGATTAGAAGGTTTTGTGATGGCTGGGAAGTCTGATAGAATTGAAGGGAACGCAGATGACGGTATTTGTGGTACCGTTCTAGTGGTTGATGGCATAGGCATGAGGATGCCTAGTATAGTACATTCTAATCGTAGTGTCCACAAGGTGGGGAGTGCGGAGGTTAACACTAAGGGCGAAGTAGGTCAGAAAATGTGTGTCCAAGGTGGCCATACATATGTCTGAAACAATGAACCCCCATCGGAAAGTGCTTCGGAGAGCCTAGTCGATTGTGAGAGAGTGCTGGCCATATGTGATGATAGAAGAGCTGTTGGCTGCTTGAAGGGGCGCATATTTTTTTGGCACATTGACAGTCTAGTCACGCGGGAGGAACGATGCTGACCTCTGAACCTGTGTCCACGAGGAAGTATTGTACGGCAATCCTGTCAGGCACGTAAAGCAGATGGCTTGTCGTACGACAAGAGTCGCCAGGCCCCATCAGTGACTGTGGCATGTTTCCCTGTAAGAGGAAGGGCACCAACGTGTGCTGGTAACAAATTTGTTGTTATACGAGCAGTATGTACCACGATGAGGGCCAGAACTGCAGCTGGACCGAGGAGGGAATCCAGAACGGCAACCGCGATCGTGCTGGTGACAGTGGACCGTAGTGAAGTAATGATCTCAGCAAGTTTGCCGATCATTTGCTCAAGGCGAGACTGCTGATCTTCAAGGTGCGACAGCGAAATGGTCATTGTTGCCACAGTACCTCTTGCTGAATAATCAGCAATGCTGTCGGCTATCTCGCCAAGATTGTCAAGGGACATGTTTTCTGGTGTGATAGCCAAGGCGACCACCAGCTTCTGCGGCAGGCGCTGAAGGAACAGTTCACACAACAGTGGGCTGTTTGCACCCAGTCTACAGCCACTGAGAAGCCGCCTCATAAGATCTAGAGTTTCCAACGATCGCCGGTCGCCGAGCTCCTCTTCGTTGAGAAGCTGCTGGAGGCACCTGCGCACAGACCGGGTTTGCATTGTAGCAACATCGCTTTGAAGTGGTGATGGGGTGGTGTTGGGGGTGCATCCACATCTTGTAACTCCTCAACCACCTCTGCAGATAGTGCCAAGACAGCGCAGAGGAACCTTGCATGCTGTGAGGTAATGTACCGAAGGTCGACGATGGCCTCCACCTGAGTAAACTAGGCTACAGGATATCGTGGCCAAAAGGACGGCAGGTGAATCTGGACCGTGGCAAGGCCCTCTGTGCTGGTCGTCAGTCTCCTGTTTGTGGCCTCGTCCATGATAACGTGCTCACCATACAATCATGTCCAGGCCACCACAATGTAGGGACCGAGGTTAAGTCAGTGAGCGAGAGACCTGATAACCATTTGGACAGATGGCAGGAGAAGAAGCTTTTTTTTTATTCTTCCCTTTCTTGTAACCTTGCAGCTCACAGCACGAGACACGCGCTGAAGTGAGCCATATATAAAAGGCGGCCAAGGAGGATGACGATGGCTGCTAGAGACAACAACCAGAATTAATTTCATCACCTTTTTTGTAAAGTTTGCTTTGGTGTATTAGTTGCAAAAGCTTCAAATAATACAACTGCTCTGCCCATAATATAGTATGCTTTGTAATGAGGGGATCGAGGTGCCTTCCCGCGTGTCATTCCTCAGCTCGTGCACTGTGCTTAACTTGAGCTCAGGGAACTATCGCCACAATGGCAACATAGCAGACACTGATAGCACGCCGGAGCTAATTCCCCATGCAAACCATGCTTCTCCCTCCTGATGTCGAGTCACTGGACCTCTCTGATTATCAGTCCCTGACAGTCCTCGACTGCTTTGGAAGCTCCCTGCCAGAATTGCGTTCGGTTTTTGCGGACTGTCGCGCAGACCCTCGGAGCTGTCAGCAGATTTTTGGTCAGACCAGTGCAAGCAGCTAGCAGACGACAGTTGTCTGAAAAAGATATGCAGGGTGTTTGCCACTACCCAGACAACACAAGACATCCTGCGGATGTTTTGGTGCTGTCAATGGAGGTATGGTGCTGTCAATGGAGGTATGGTGCTGTCAATGGAGACGTCGACAGCACCATGCCCACAATGAATTTTAAGCACATCTACAGCCAGATTCATCACAAACCTAACTTGACATATATCCAAGCAACATCCTCAGCAGGATTTCTCGGGACGTTGCTTCCAGGTGCGTTTACTTGGGGAGCTTTATGTTTGCCCAAATGAATTTGAGTACAGTTAAACCTTGATATAACGAACTTCAATATAATGAAATTCTCAATATAACGAAGTATTTAACTTTCAATCACCTCTTCTCTGTAGAACACCATATATTTAGAACCTCAATATAACAAATTGTGTTTGTACCCGACTTCAATGTAATGAAATTTCCCTGCCACCGCAAAGGAATGCCAAGACAATAAATGGAAACTTTTGTGGAGACAGACGGTCAAATGATTAAATTACAAGTGGCTGCTTGCAAATGCACCTCCCAAATCGCACACAGCGTGGCAAGAGCAACCGCTGAAGTGGAGCCACATCATGT
Source organism: Dermacentor variabilis (assembly GCF_050947875.1). Taxonomy (NCBI): domain Eukaryota; kingdom Metazoa; phylum Arthropoda; class Arachnida; order Ixodida; family Ixodidae; genus Dermacentor; species Dermacentor variabilis. The sequence goes on along the minus strand of NC_134576.1, from coordinate 4,749,838 downwards.
TCCGTGTAAAGTCTAAGTGTGATAAGATCCTATCGCGCCCCGTGTACTTTAGGTGCGAGTGAAAGTGTGCGAGGATGAGATAGGAAAGACGGTAGCTTCACAAATGCTGCCGCACCGCGAGAGCATAGGTAAAGAGGGGGAGGGGAGCAAGCTCGCGATAACATGATGAAGCACGCGCAACGGGGAAGGGGGGTGAAGTGGGGGTAGGGTGGTGCATGTCTCGGCCATGGTTGCGCATGGTTGTAAGCGTGGCTGAGTGCATATGCAGCGGCGTACGCTTCGTTAGAGGTAATCTGCCGCATGTGCAAGACTGGGCATGCCGATACTGCGTGGCACCATGTAATCTGTCTTACCACGCTTTTAGTATTGGAGGTTGCATAATCTCAAGTTTCGGTGACTCGATGGAGAGAGAGGCAGACGAAGCATTCGCTTCCCGCTGCCGGCACTTTTCCTGACAGCGTCGTCCCAGTGTGGGCGACGCTATCAGCTGCAGGGCCATCATCATCATCATCATCATCATCATCATCATCAGCCTGGTTACGCCCACTGCAGGGCAAAGCTTCTCCCATACTTCGCCAACAACCCCGGTCATGTTCTAATTGTGGCCATGTCGTCCCTGCAAACTTCTTAATCTCATCCGCCCACCTAACTTTCTGCCGCCCCCTGCTACGCTTTCCTTCCCTTAGAATCCAGTCCGTAACCCTTAATGACCATTGGTTATCTTCTCTCCTCATTACATGTCCTGCCCATGCCCATGCAGGGCCATAGTGTACGCAAAAGCGTGGCTGACTTCGCTTAATTCGTACTGTCAAAAAGACAGCGTCGACATATCTGGCGTGAAAACATATAATTCGTCGTGGACTACCAATTTATCAAAATGAATTGTTTTCTCATACAAATTACCTTTCTTCAATTGCCTGATAATTTCTGCAAAGTTCTGCGGCTCCTTTCCATGTAAGGAAAGGTTGAAAGGTCGAATTTCAATAGAACGAAATTTTGATATAACAAAGCAAATTGTCTATTTTACTGACTTCATTATATAGAGATTTACCTGCATAACCAAAACAAAATACAAATGGCACATTGAAAAAAAAACGCTTATTTTGTTTTAAACACTATTATTATTATTGTAATGTTTACATGCTATAGCCACTTGTATGCCGCAACTGCAGTTTGTGATGTTGGCAACTTTGCTTGGTTCTGACAATCATGTCACAAAAGTGAACAAAGAGCGCCCGGAGCAAGCAGCTGCACCTTTTTCAGTTGAGTCAAACTGTGTGTCAGTGCATCGTCGCTTTCGTGATACAACACTGGTGAGGAGAGTGAAATTGGTGCCTAGATAACGGAATGCTATCACTGGGAGTACATCGCATATTCACCGTCAGAGCCAACTGAAGGAAAAGGACAACACCGCCCACTGGAAAGTCTGATGGGCACCGCCACAGAAGGCTACATCGAGCCATTCGGTTTATCTCGGCCGGAGGACTGGGAGGTTTACACTCAATGATTTGAGTCTTTTTAGGAAGCCCACAACATAAAAATGACAACAAGCAAAAGTTCACCTTCCTGAGCTGATACGGTCCCTTGACATTCCATTTAGCCAAAGCCCCCGTGGCAACACCACAGTTGAAGAACACCATGCTCCCAATGAAATTGCCTGCCCTGCAAGAGCATGTTGCCCCGAAACCACCCGAACTGGCAAGACATTACGATTTTCTTCGCTGAAACTAGGCACTGGAGGAGTCGGCTGCCGGTTACCTTGCGGCCCTCCGGAAGTCAGTGAAGCACTGCAATTTCACAGCCATCGACAACGCATTGCGGGACCGTGTTGTGTTTGTCCTATACAACGAAAAGGTCAAGAGGTGACTGTTAGCTAAGAAGGAGGTGACCCTCGCCAGCGCCATGGATGAGCCAGTCCCGGCAAGAGTTGTGGATCAGGAGGTTGACCTTCTGCCCCGCTCTAGCACTGCCGCAACACGAATGGAACTAGTGCACCAAGTGGGATGGAAGTGTTTATCTTCAAAAACAAACAATTTGCGTTGGTTCCTGTATTGCACCAATTTTAAGTGACCTTTATCTTGCTCCTGTAAACAGGATACTGGATGCCAAATTAGAAAACTCAAATGTAAAAAAGGTGTACAGGTACGTTGACGACTACCTTGTGCTTCTCAATCCAAGTCCTAGCGGGGAGGTTTGTCTTGATGTCACCCAAGTGCTAGATCTTTTCAACAAGTGTTTACAACCGCTCACTGTTACGCATGAAACGCCACAGGATGGTACCATGCGATTTCTCGATATAAGAATGTTTTTTGAGGGACACCAGGTGTGCTGGGCATACGAACCAAGGGCGAACAAACCGCTATTGCCATTTTCATCGGGCCACTCTAAGTTGGTTAAGAGGAGGATCGCAAAGTCAACCCTAATGAATGCGCTTCGCCGCTCATGTCCTCACAAGTGTTTGTCCAGTTTTCTGGCGCAAGTGGATCGCCTTAAACAGGCCGGTTTCCCGCAGCATATCATCCCAGCTGTAGCCGAAGGTCTCCTTAAGACTGCAAAACGCAGGCGACAGGATGAGCAGTTTACATCACCGGAAAATGTGCGAGTGAAGCAGAAACGCGCAATCATACAGTACATCCACACTATCTCGCACAGACTGAAGAAGATTGGCAATAACGCAAATGTAAGCGTCATCTTTTCAGCGCCAATCAAGCTGTCCAACTTGTGCAAGGCCAGCTACTGTGGTTCTGAGAAGCCCAGTTGCTGGACAAATCACAAGGAATGCTACGTTCATTGTGAGAACAGTATCGTGTATGAACTGCCCCTGTCGTGCGGCAAAAAATACATCGGCCAAACGGGAAGGTGCATAAATGACAGGTTGCGTGAACACACAAATAATGTGCGAACTGGAGGATTGGGGCATCTGGCTTTTCACTGTAGAAAGCATGGGTGCAGTCCCATTTATAAACAGTGCATGGTGATATTGACACGTGTAATATTTAACGGGCGACCACGTTTTCGCCGCCTAAGAAATGTTATCACACAGCGCGGGGCGCGTCTGCATGTATCCGAAGTTTCTGGAAAGTTATCGATGCTTCTATCCGCTGTCTGTTGTTGCCGAACATTGTGTTATCCGATTTCATCGCGTGATTCGAATGTTGTAGAACTTTGCGGAAGGCATGCGGGTCCCAACGATTAGGCTGGAACGTTCGATGACTACTCTATAAAAGCCGACGCACTTGACCCGCTGATCAGATTTTTGACGATCGCCGACCGTGTTCGCCACTATAGTTGTGTTATAAGTGTAGCCTGTTTTTGTGGGCACAGGTTCGCCCAATAAAAGTTAGTTTTGTCTTTCGCAGTATTTGCTACTGTGTTCTTCAACGTCACCACCACGTGACGTCTGGTGGAGGTGCTTTTCGTTCATGTACCGGACGCCCCCGACAAGCCGTGATCCAAGCCCGGACCACAAAGAGAACAGCAACGTAGTCCCGCAGCATCGAGCAAGCCGCCGTCTTCAACAGCTGCCTCCGGAGCACGGACTTCTACCTGAGAAGACTAAGAAGATTGTGGACAAGGCAACCCCAATGGCAGCCCCAGCGTCCCCCATCGTGCTGCAGCAGCCCAGGGAATCTCCGACGTTCCGCGGATCAACATTCGAGGACCCGGAAACCTGGCTCGAGACGTATGAGAGGGTCGCGACGTTTGACAGTTGGGACAGCGACGACAAGCTGCGGCATGTCTATTTCGCACTGGAAGACGCCGCCAGGACCTGGTTCGAGAACCGAGAAGCCACCTTAACGACGTGGGACCTGTTCCGAAGCAGCTTCTTGCAAACGTTTACAAGCGTCGTGCGAAAAGAGCGAGCCCAAGCACTACTAGAAACCAGAGTGCAGCTGCCAAACGAGATGATCGCGATCTTCACGGAGGAGATGGCCCGTCTTTTCCGGCACGCCAACCCGGAAATGTCAGAGGAGAAAAAAGACCGCTTCCTGATGCGGGGCGTCAAGCAAGAACTTTTCGCAGGACTTATTCGCAACCCGCCGAAGACCGTAGCTGAGTTTTCTGCAGAGGCATTGACGATCGAGAAAACTCTGGAGATGCGCACCTGGCAATATAACCGCCAGGGGCTCACGCTGCAGTACGCCATCCAAGGACTGGATTCCGGCGACCTTCAGGAGACCATCAGGGCCATTGTGCGCGAAGAACTGCGTAAGGTCCTGCCTTCGTCGCAGCCTCAAGTGGCCTCGATCGCCAACATCGTGAAAGATGAGGTTCAGCGATCGCTTGGAGTTCCTGACGTGCAACTTCAATTACCGCAGCCCCAGCCAGAAGCGATGACCTTAGCCGCTGTCGCACGCTGTCAAGGGCCCCTTTCGCGACCGCGCCAGGGCCCTGCAACGACGCAATTCCGTCGTCCGCTGCCGCTGCCGCCGCCGCCAGCACGCCCACCCATCGCCCAGCGCACCTACGCGAGGAAGACGGACATTTGGCGAGCCCGTGACCACCGCCCGCTCTGCTATCACTGCGGAGAAGACGGCCATGTGTATCGCCGATGCCCCTACCGGGAGATGGGACTGCGAGGTTTCGCCGTCAACGCTCCGCGACCGCAGCAAGGTGAACGCCCTCGCGATATCGCCGACTATCTCGCCGCTACTCAGTGGAGCTCTCGACGACCGTCGTGTTCGCCATCACCAGGCCGCTACCACTCGCCGCAGCGCCGACCATACACTGGCCCAGCCTGGGGCTGGTCAGCGAGCCCATATCCGGAAAACTAAAAGCAGCAACCGATGGAGGTGCGGTTGCTGTTCGTCGAACTGACGAAGATCCTCTGCTGCCGACGAAGACGACAAAGAAACCATCTCGACGACCTAATGACGACATGCCGCCGTCCCGACGAAGTCAGGAAGCCAAGACTACACCGACGAAAGACGGCTTGACGACGCGACGTTCCAGCTTCAGTTCAACACGACGCAGCCGTGATCCGACGCCAAGACCCAACTGCAACACCAGACAAAGAACCACCGACCTCGACTTACTTCTCGACGGCCACGCAGTCACTGCCTTAGTCGACACAGGGGCCGATTACTCCGCAATGAGTGGACACATCGCCGCCCAGTTGAGGAAGGTTAAGACTGCATGGGAGGGCCCCAAATTCAGACCGCTGGAGGACACCTCATTACGCCGACTGGAATCTGCACGGCAAGAATGACCGTTCATGACTGGACTTACCCTGCCACCTTCGTTATCCTCCAACAGTGTTCACGAGACGTCATTCTCGGCATGGACTTCCTGAACCATCACGGCGCAATAATAGACCTGAAGTCAAAATCGATAACGCTATCGGAAGATCAAGCGATACTGCCGGAGAGCTTTCGCAGTCACCATGCCTTGAGTGTTCTCGAAGATCAAGTGAGCATCCCGCCTCGCTCGAGCATTGTTATTTCGGTCGGCACCGAAACACCCGTTGACGTAGAAGGCGTCATCGAAGGCGACCAAGGTCTACTGCTAGACCGTGAAATTTTCATCGCAAGAGGGATCGCTCGACTGCATCGTGGGAAAACTGAAATGTTGCTGACAAACTTCAGCCAAGAGTTCAAGCACATCAACAAGGGCACGACGATCGCGTATATCTAGGAAATTCTAGAAAGCAGTAATGCGTTTGTCCTCTCGGATTCCGCCGCATCTACCCAGACGACGATGGTTCCCGAACCAGACTACGACATTTATCCAAGTCTCCTCGTGATTAAGCAACAGCAGCTCAGAAGTCTGCTCCGACGATACAAAGGCTGCTTTTCGACGTCATCGAGGATTCGACAAACACCAGTCACCAAGCATCGCATAATCACCGAGGAGTGCACTCGACCACTCTGCCAGAGCCCTTACCGAGTTTCGTCGCGAGAACGTGAGGCTATAAGGCACCAAGTGGACGAAATGCTGCGCAACGACATCATCCAGCCGTCAAAAAGCCCGTGGGCATCCCCTGTTGTCCTGGTAAAGAAAAAGGATGGAACCCTACATTTCTGCGTCGATTATCGTCGTCTGAACAAGATCACGAAGAAGGACGTATACCCCCTCCCACGAATAGACGACGCATTGGATCGGCTGTGCAACGCTAAATACTTCTCGTCGATGGACCTCAAGTCTGGCTATTGGCAAATAGAAGTCGACGAAAGAGATCGCGAAAAGACGGCCTTCAACGGCCTCTACGAGTTCAAGGTTATACCATTCGGACTGTGCTTGGCGCCTGCAACGTTCCAGCGCGTCATGGACACGGTGTTAGCAGGATTGAAGTGGCATACCTGTCTCGTTTATTTGGATGACGTCGTCGTCTTCACTAGAAACTTCGACGATCACTTCAGGCGGCTTGCGACAGTACTAGAGGCCATCAAGTCATCGGGGCTTACTCTGAAGCCGGAAAAATGCTGCTTCGCTTACGATGAGCTTCTGTTCCTAGGCCACGTAATCAGCAAATCTGGTGTCCGGCCAGACCCACAAAAGACAGCTGCCATCGCACAGTTCCCGCAACCCATCAACAAGAAGGCAGTGCGTAGATTCCTTGGCATGTGTGCCTACTACAGGCGCTTCGTCAAGAACTTTTGACGCATCGCCGAGCCTTTGACACGCCTAACTAAATGTGATGTTGACTTCAAGTGGGACACCTCGCAGGCCGACGCATTTGAAGAACTCAAACGACGCATGCAGTCGCCGCCGGTACTTGCGCACTTCGACGAGTACGCCGATACAGAAATCCATACTGACGCCAGTAGCGTAGGCCTCGGTGCCGTTCTAGTCCAGAGAAGAAACGGAGTCAAACAGGTGATAGCTTACGCTAGCCGGTCGCTGTCAAAAGCGGAAGGCAACTACTCTACGACCGAAAAGGAATGCCTCGCCATCGTTTGGGCTACAGCTAAATTTCGCCCTTATCTTTATGGCAGGCCATTCGAAGTCGTCAGTGACCATCACGCATTGTGTTGGCTAGCGAATATAAAAGATCCTTCAGGACGTCTATCGCGGTGGAGCCTCAGACTACAAGAATACGACATCACTGTAATCTACAAGTCTGGACGAAAACACTCCGATGTCGATTGCGTATCACGCGCACCCATTGACCCGCCGCCGCAAGATGACGAGAATGACGACACCTTCCTTGGAATTATAAGCGCAGAGGACTTCGCTGAACAGCAACGGGCAGACCCAGAGCTAACAGGCCTCGTCGAATATTTGGAAGGGCACCCCGACGTTGTCTCCAGGGCATTTCAGCGCGGATTATCTTCCTTCATACTTCAAAACAATCTACTCGTGAAGAAGAACTTCTCACCAGTCCGTGCCAATTACCTTCTTGTTGTCCCGTCAGGACTTCGTCCAGAAGTATTGCATGCCCTACATGACGATCCGACCGCTGGACACCTAGGATTTTCCCGGACACTATCGAGGATACAAGAAAAGTATTATTGGCCGCGCCTGACCGCCGACGTCGCCCGTTATGTCAGAACATGCCGAGACTGTCAGCGACGCAAGACACCGCCGACAAGGCCAGCTGGATTACTGCAGCCAATCGAGCCTCCTTGCCGACCATTCCAGCAGCTCGGGATGGACTTGCTGGGACCCCTTCCGACGTCAATAACCGGAAATAAGTGGATCGTCGTGGCGACGGACTACCTCACTTGCTTCGCTGAAACAAAAGCACTGCCGAACGGTAGCGCAGCCGAAGTGGCGAAATTCTTTGTCGAAAACATCCTGCTGTGACATGGCGCCCCAGAAGTCCTCATCACCGACAGAGGAACGGCCTTTGCAGCGGAGCTCACTCAAGCCATTCTGAAATACAGTCAGACAAGGGACAGGAGGACAACGACCTACCACCCGCAGACGAATGGTCTAACGGAGCGGCTGAATAAGACCCTCACCGACATGCTAGCGATGTACGTCGACGTCGAACACAAAACCTGGGATGCCGTCCTGCCATACGTAACATTCGCTTACAACACGGCGGTGCAAGAAACAACACAGATCACGCCGTTCAAGCTGGTCTACGGCAGGAACCCGACGACGACGCTCGACGCCATGCTGCCACACGTCACTGACGAGGAGATCCTTGACGTCACTACCTACCTCCAGCGCGCCGAAGAAGCCCGACAGCTCACCCGCCTGCGGATCAAGAACCAGCAGAGGACCGACAGCCGACACTACAACCTCCGACGACGCTTCGTCGAGTACCAGCCCAACGACCGTGTTTGGGTGTGGACTCCGATACGCCGACGAGGACTCAGTGAAAAACTACTGCGATGATATTTCGGACCCTACAAGGTCATCCGACGTATTGGCGCACTGGACTATGAGGTCGTGCCGGACGGCTTTTCGCATTCACAGTGACGCCGCGCACGATCTGAAGTGGTCCACGTGGTGCGTCTTAAACCCTTTTACGGACGCAGACGAACTTTCTTATTTTGTTGTTTTCTTTGCTAGGAGTGCTTTTCTTTTATTACTTTCGTTTGTTTGCAGCATCGGGTCGATGCTTCTTAAGAGGGGGGCATTGACACGTGTAATATTTAACGGGCGACCACGTTTTGGCCGCCTAACAAATGTTATCGCACAGTGCGGGACGCGTCTGCATGTATCCAAAGTTTCTGGAAAGTTATCGATGCTTCTACCCGCTGTCTGTTGTCGCGGAACCTTGTGTTATCTGATTTCATCGTGTGATTCTAATGTTGTAGAACTTTGTGGAAGGCATGCGGGTCCCAACCATTAGTCTGGAACATTCGATGACTGCTCTATAAAAGCCGACGCACTTGACCCGCTGATCAGATTTTCGCCGATCGCCGACCTTGTTCGCCACTATAGTTGTGCTATAAGTGTAGCCTGTTTTTGTGGGCACAGGTTTGCCCAATAAAAGTTAGTTTTGTCTTTCAGAGTATTTCCTACTGTGTTCTTCAACGTCACCACCACGTGACAATATGAAGAAGCCCCGCGCAAACAACACGTGAGATTATTGAAGCGGCGAAGATCGCTAGTTTGGGGAGCGCTTGTGTTAGCGCGCCTTCAATTGATCTTTCAAAAAAAGAATTCGATTTTTTAAACATGACACAGAGGGTGGCCTGATGGAGAGGACATTTTAATCTTGCAATCACAAAAAAATTTTTTGGCTATGCATGGTCATTCTTTCATCTTTCATATCATCTTATCTTTCCATTACACGTCTCGTTGCTGTCTCATTTGATTAGAAATCAGTACATATGCACGTGCGCACGATGGTGTGTTACCTATATATATGTGCACCGCTTCGTGGAATAAAACAATTGTTGGAAGTTAGCGCTGTGTCCGCGTCTTGCCACTCTTTCGTCCCTTTTCGTGCGCTAAAAAACCACAGTAAATAATGAATTGCCTTCTATTTACAGTGTCAAACACCAGATCCTTGGAAAATGTTCTTACATCACCCTAATATGGTCCTCCAATTATATACCTGGTATATATATTCTCAATATCTGATTGGGACAAATGGACTTGATCAGCAGCCTTTTAGTATTACTGCCGGACATCCTTAGCATGTATGAATGTCCTGATGCTGACATCCCAGAGACTTCCTGAGGATGCCTTTGCCTTGTCTGGGATATATATAAACATATTGTGAAAGATGCAGTGTGCTTCTGTATACATTGAGCATTCCTGACGGCACAATACTGTGCAGTCAGCTATCCCGTCTATTACACAATTGCTTTGATAGCCATCATGCAAGCTTTTCATGAGCCGAGAAAATACTGTAGCTTCAGTCTTCACATTTCCTTTAGTGACAAACACAGCGATCAAGCGCACAACCTTCGTTTTCTTGATATGTTTCAGTAGATATGTCATGTGAATACGCTTGCAACCTTCCATTTGCCCCAAGTGTCGTTCAGTGTGCCATCTACAGCATTGGAGCCACCCCGCTTAGATGCTGGAACGAATACCTTTGCTGCCCTCCCTTTGTACCGAGCGTCATTCACTGTGCCATGTGCAGCGTCAAAGCCACCCCACTTATATGACAGCATGAATACGCTTGCTACGCATGAATACCCCAAGCGTCGTTCTGTGTGCCATGTGCAGCGTCGCAGCCACCTCGTTTAGATGCCGGCACGAATACCCTTGCTGGCCTTCCTTTTCCCAAGCTGTGTTCAGTGTGCCATGTGCAGTGTCAAAGCCACTCCACTTATATGGCAGCATGAATACGCTTGCTGGCTTTCCTTTGCCCCGAGCATCGTTCAGTGTTCCATGTGCAACATCGGAGCAACCGTGCTTAAATGCCGGCACGAATACCCTTGCTGGCCTCCCTTTTTCCCAAGCTGTGTTCAGTATGATATGTGCAGCGTCAAAGCCACCCCACTTATATGGCAGCATGAAAATGCTTGCTGGCCTCCCTCTGTACCGAGCGTCGTTCACTGTGCCATGTGCAGCGTCAAAGCCACCCCACTTATATGGCAGCATGAATATGCTTGTTAGCTTCTCTTACCCTGAGCGTAGTTCAGTGTGCCATGTGCAGCGTCGGAGCCACCTCGCTTAGATGCCGGCACGAATACCCTTGCTGGCCTATCTTTATTCCCAAGCTGTGTTCACTATGGCATGTGCAACGTCAAAGCCACCCCACTTATATGGCAGCATGAATATGCTTGCTGGCATCTCATTACCCCAAGCGTCATTCACTGTGTCATGTGCAGCATCAAAGCCACCCCACTTATATGGCAGCATGAATACGCTTGCTACGCATGAATACCCCAAGCGTCGTTCTGTGTGCCATGTGCAGCGTCGCAGCCACCTCGTTTAGATGCCGGCACGAATACCCTTGCTGGCCTTCCTTTTCCCAAGCTGTGTTCAGTGTGCCATGTGCAGCGTCAAAGCCACCCCACTTATATGGCAGCATGAATACACTTGCTGGCTTCCCTTTGCCCCGAGCATCGTTCAGTGCGCCATGTGCAACATCGGACCAACCGTGCTTAAATGCCGGCACGAATACCCTCGCTGGCCTCCCTTTGTCCCTAGTGTTCACTGTTTCGCTTGCAGCGTCGGAGCCATCCCGCTTAGATGCCAGCACGAATACACTTGCTGGCCTCCCTTTGTCCCGACAGGGGTTCAGTGTGCCATCTGCAGCGTCAGAGCCACCTCGTTTAGATGCAGGCATGAGTACGCTTACTGGCCTCGCTTTGTCCCGAGGGTCGTTCACTGCCATATGCAGCATCCAAGCCATCCCGCTTAGATGCCGGCACAAATACCCTCGCTGGCCTTTCTCTTTCCTGAGCGTCGTTCACTGTGCCATGTGCAGTGTCAGAGCCACTTTACCCTGCCGGTTCATTAGGGGGCGTTTGCTCCAAGCACAGGCCAGTGTTGGAACGGAGCCACCCTGCTAAGGTGGCGGCACAAACTCACTCAGTGGCCTCTGTATGTGCAGAGCGCAGTTCAGTGCCCAAGGTGTTGCAACGCAACCACCCTGCTTAGATGCTGGCATGCATACGCTTACAGGCCTACTGTTTTCCCACATGGTTTTCTTGGACGAATGTGCCGTGGTGCAGCCTTCCTTCTCTACTATAGGCACAAGCTCGCTCACTGGCTTGTCTCTGTCCCGATTGCAGTTCGCCAATGACAGCTGAGCGTCCCTGCCTTGCTGCTGGTGCAAATCACTCACTGGTCTCTCCTTGTCCCAAGCACCACTGGCAGACAATTTCAAATGCGAGCCACCCCGTTTAGCCAACAATTGTGCCGCATTTTCCGACCACGACGTGCCTCGTACGCAGCTGAGCAACATTTGCAGTGCGTGAGCCACTTCGCTTTGCCACTGCTCCGTTCGTTGGTCGTGTGAGTTCTTGTGCACTTGCTGCAGAGGCAACTGAACTCCACTCCAAGCTGTTTACTGGCCCTTTAGGTTCAGGAGTACATTTGAAGGGGAAAGGTGAAACCACCGAGCATAGTCTGGAGCAAACGCCACTGCATACCGCAGCAGCACCGCTTCCGCAGCAGCACAGCTTCTCCAAGTTCTGACGAAAGGGGTGCACACGCAGCCTAGTGCTCTAAGTGAAGACCTCCAGTTCCTTCAGCCAGGCATGCCAAGCTGCCAACACATACCTCTCCCGAAGTACAACAGTTATTCGGACAACATGAGTGCTATGAAGCAACTTGGAACACTTCACCGATATCAACAGGCAATGTGGCTGAACAACAGCATGATGCTAGGCACTGTATTGCCCATCTTACTGACAGCCAAAACAGTATGGTGGCACTGACTTGTCAGCTATGAAGCTCCTTCGATGGAGGAGTTTATGATGCTCCTGTGCAGCAAATTCCTCCTTCTCGACTATGAGCCCTGCATGCATTGTGAGCTAGAGCTTTGGACCCAGCAACCTGATGAATCTCTGCTCTAGTATGTCAGGGCTATGCAAGAGCTCTATCTTCTTGCTGACACAAGCAGTGTGGTGCGAGCGGTGTGAGCTCGGGCTGGCTTGCATCACCACACTTTTGAGCCTAAGGCTACATCGCCCACCGGGACCCAACAAAGCACACAGTTTTCTGAGCGTTTCAATGGTGACAGGGCTCATTGCAATGGCAGTGGTACCTTGCTGAGCAGCACATGGCATCCAAAACCAAAACTGACCCTCAAAGTTCCCATAATGCCCTTGGTGCCATGACACTGACTTCTTTGATGTCATCCATTAAAGAGAGGCTCACGAAAGTTGCAGACCTTCATGAAAAGCCAGCTTTCTGAACAGCTTCCTTGGGGCTTCAGTGTAACAGTGGAAAAGGCATTTGGAAAAGGCATTTGAGGCTACATAAAAATGCCAAGTGCAAATATACAATCAAGCCACCTGTCATGGTCACTGCACCTTCACCATAATAACAGCCACGCCAGGGATTCAAGCGTTGCAACTATTCTATGGAAAAGGATGGTTCCTATCATGCGTTTGCGCGCGGCCCTTTTTTGAAGGCCTCACCTACGGTGGGTCCACACCAGGAACCTAGCAGGGTTGGTGAGCGCAATCGGCGTTCCCCACGGCCAGCCTCTGCGGTGCGTGCCACGTCCTCCAGGTACAGGGCCTGCTCCACCAGCAGTCGCCACTGGCAGCTGGTGCGGTTATCGTGCTGCAGAGCTCGGATCACCTGCAACAGTGGACCAGTCAGGACAATGCAGATCAAGCAACCAAACATTAAAAAAAAATTATTTATTCTTCAAGTTGCAGTGTTGAAAACTTGTAGATATATGTAATGTTAAGTGCCTACTTTAAATATGGTGTCCATTTTTGTCTATCCCATTTGGCTCTAGTTTGATGCAACTTTCCTTCAATGAATTTTATGGAAAGATTTGCAAAAAAATTAGTTTTTTTACACATCTTCCCACAAAGTTAATTAAAGGAAACTTTGATAACATTATGCTTGATACACAGTGCTTCCTGAATGCATTGAAAAAAGAGAATTGTTCTTCTCATTCACTAACAACAAATGATACACACAAAGCATTTCCCGTATTTGCTCACATTGATTTCTTGGGCTGACACTGTTAGTGCCTGTCCGTGCATACATCTGCTTACACTGTATGCCTTATTAATGTTGACACAATTCTCTTAAAAACAAGTGCAAGGAGACCCCTTCATCTGACATTTATCTGGATTACTGAAAAATTACTACAAGCAATGCACACAAAAAAGCACAAAGAAAAGAACAACAAACTAAAAAACAGCCAATTAACACAAACTTCGCTACACACTACAAGGAGCATCCCCACTATCTTTCTGAAGAATTGAAAAAAGGAAAGCAACAACATAAAAGCAAATACAAATCTCTATAACAAATAGAATGGGAAATGGTAAACACTTTCAGAAATATCTACAAGCTTGAACAATAGCGATATTTCTAGTATAATGCATGATAGAAAATTATACAGTCATACCCAGAATCTGCTATGTATTCAGCGAGTAGCAACACCTAAACCTCTGCAAATCTTCACTTATACATCTTCTGCATTCTTTTCTTCTTGTTCGAAACTACTCTAAATGGAACCATCATCATGCAGAGTTACATACAAAGTAACTACTGCTGGTCTGAATAATAAACATGCAAGCCATACAAAATTACTTGCTCGACTATCATCTGATATTTCTTGCTTACGTTGTCAACCTGTCAGTCTTTTCACGAAGCGTTCAAGTAATTACTTTCTACTGCAGCTGCCGGGCCCACATTGCTGCCTTTCCATTGTTGTTCAGTGTTGTGATGTTATTCGCTCTTTATTGTTGCTGGCGGGTGACATCGAAACTAACCCTGGACCTGATAGTCAAGCCATACTAAAGGAACTTAAAGAGCCTATCCGCAGGTCAATCGCAACTGATCACCGACATTCAAGGCCTCAAGTCTCAGTTACTAACAACTGACAAAGCAATATCCGATCTGAGCGTGCGCATGACGAACCTGGAGACCCACTACCAAAACCTAATCCCCTTGCGTTCTGATATAGAAAGCGTGAAGAGTGATGCTGCCCGTGCAGCACACACAATTCAGAGGCTGGAAGCGCGTCTTGATGATGCCGAGAATCATTCTCGGCGCAACAATCTAATTTTTTATGGTATTGATGAATCTTCAGGGTCAGAGTCGTTCGCGCAATCGGAGCACATAATCATTGACCACTGTCGCAAACATATGAGCATCACTCTTGACCCAAAAGAAATCGAGCGCGCGCACCGCTTGGGCAATCGTGCAGCTAATCGTAACCGCCCCATAATAGTGAAGTTCACCTTTCATAAAACAAAAGATCTTGTTCTCTCTAACGGCCCTAAATTTAAAGGAACAAACTTCAGCGTTGGCGAGGATTTTACGCGTCCTGTTCAATTGGCCCGCAGACACCTTCTATCATTCGCAAAAAGCAAATCAGCACCTTACTCCCTGCGCTTTAAAACTCTGTTTATGGGTAATAAGCGCTATGTTTTCGATGAACGCACACAGAGTGTGAAAGAATTGCAATAGCAGCCAACTCGACGCGGGAAACGCCCTACGGTATCGACACGAGTTAACCTCTACCTTTCCGTAATCTTTGCCAACGCACGCAGCTTCCTTCCTAAACGCGATATTCTGTCTAACCTCGTGTTGTCGTCTAACAGTAATTTGCTGATAATAACTGAAACCTGGCTCACTGACGATATTACTGATACTGAGGTTCTTGCTGACTTGCCGAATTTCTGCCTTTTCCGGAAAGACCGCGAAATCTCACGAGGTGGTGGTGTGCTAATCGCCGCGCATCACCATTTATCGTGCACGCTTGCAACCTTTGAGACTGACTTGGAAATAATATGGCTAATCTGCCGCGCTTCACCACAGACTGTTCTCTTGGGCGTTTGTTACAGACCACCACATAACACTCCTGATTTTTCGCATAAACTTAATAACATCTTGAGCAAACTTAGGGAAAAACACCCTAATGCAGAAATCCTGCTTTTCGGTGACTTTAATTTTCCGCAAATCAACTGGACTAACAATAGTGCTTTAATCATAGGCAATGAAGCTGCTAAAGAATTTGTTAATGTGTGTCTTAATTTCAGTCTAACTCAACTTGTGCTAGAGCCTACGCGGGTTACAAAAGACACATCTAATGTGCTCGACCTTATACTAAGCAGCCATCCTGACAGTCTATCATCCATAACTTACCTCCGTGAGGTAAGTGATCATAAAGTAATCCATGCCACCTTCAACTTTCAACCCATGCGACAACCAAAATCTAACAAAACTATATGCCTGTATGATAAAGGGAACTACGAAGCTATTAATTACGAGTTACGTGACTTCTTTTCTACTTTTGAGACATTATTCCATATGCGCTCGCCTCAAGAAAACTGGACACTATTTAAAAATAAAATTAATGAACTCGTAAACAAACATATACCAAGAATAACTATGCACACTAATCAAAATAAGCCATGGTTCACCAGAGATTTAAAGAAGCTTGAAAACCAAAAGAAACGTCGCTTCCGGCTAGCCACGCGTCTTGGAAGCACCGAGGCTTGGTCAAGATACTACACGGCAGAGAACGCCTACCTGAGTGCCCTTCGCACTGCTAAAAAATCTTTTTATAACGTCGACCTGCCCAAGCTACTTACTCAAAATCCTCGGCAGTTCTGGCGCATTTTAAATCCCAAAGAAGCTCGTACCATCAACGTGACGAATGCAGCAGGCGACACCGCCACGGACGCCGAGTGCACCGATATATTCAACACAGCATTTTTTTCCGTGTTTACAAAAGAAACTACCACTCCAGACTCTCCCCTACCTACTAACATAACATCACATATGCCACCCATTGTATTTTCGGTAGATGGTATACTATCAATCATTGAAAAAAACAAATTATGTACTTCTTCTGGTGTAGACGAAATTAACTCAAAGATCCTAATGAATACTAAGCATATATCCGCGGCATGTTTCACTCTGTTGTTCACGCAATCATTGTCTACAGGTACTTTACCGGATGATTGGAAAGTGGGAAAGGTCGTTCCAGTATTCAAAGCAGGTAACAAAGACTCCCCCTTAAACTACCGCCCCATTTCATTAACTAGTGTTCCTTGCAAAATCATGGAACATGTCATATACTCGCATATCATGAACTTTTTAGACTCTGAAAACTTCTTTCATCCTTCACAACATGGTTTTCGTAAAGGGCTTTCATGTGAAACACAACTAGCTATCTTCCTTAATGATCTCCACGTTAATCTTGATAACAACGTTCAAACCGATGCAATCTTTCTAGACTACTCTAAAGCTTTTGACACAGTGCCTCATAACCGCTTGCTAATAAAATTATCTAGATTGAACTTGGATCCTCTTGTAGTACAATGGATAAAAGAATTCCTTACTAATCGTTCCCAGTTCGTCTTTGTCAATAACGTCTCCTCCGAACCCCTCCCTGTCACTTCAGGTGTCCCTCAAGGCTCAGTCTTAGGACCGCTTCTTTTCCTAATATACATTAACGATCTTCCGCTGCATGTATCTTGTCCTATTCGTATGTTCGCTGACGACTGTGTGATTTATCGTACTGTGACTAACATCTCTGACCAAGCATCTCTCCAGAATGACCTTAATAACGTGCAGGAATGGTGCAACCATTGGCAAATGGCCTTGAACCCTAACAAGTGCAAATTTATTTCAATTTCCCGCCGTCGTAATCCTTATCTGTCTACTTACACAATTGCAAACGTCCCACTAGAATCAGTTCTAACCTATAAGTACTTAGGCGTAACCCTGTCCCACGACCTTTCCTGGATTGCGCATGCTACTAACGTAATCTCGTCAGCAAACAAGTCCCTTGGGTTCATGAGGCGTCATCTTCGTCATGCTCCACAGCACGTCAAACTACTCGCATACAAATCATTTGTCAGGCCACAACTGGAATATGCCGCCGCCATCTGGAACCCTCATCAAACATATATCATCAATGCACTCGAGTCGGTTCAGAATCGTGCGACTAGATTCATCCATTCTTCATATTCATATAACATCAGCGTTTCACACTTAAAGGCACAATCTAGCTTGGCATCTCTTGCTTTTCGTCGTCGCATTGCCACGCTCTCTCTTTATCACAAATTTTTTTACAGCTTACTAAGCCGCCTGCCTTACGTCACGCCATCATCTTCACGCATGTCACAGCGCACCAGCCATCAACTCCAAGTTTCTCGTCCTCGAACACGAACTGTCACTTTTCAATCATCATTTTTTCCTCGAGCTGCCAAGGACTGGAACGACCTACCCATTAATGTCGCTGCCATCACATGTCATTCACAATTTCTAGAAACTGTTGAAACTTGTATTTCAATGTAACACCTGCCTTTTCCTATGTTCACATGTTAACCACCCCTTATGTAATACCCCGAATGGGGTCTTTAAGGTAATAAAATGAAATGAAATGAACCTATATTTAAGCATGCAATTTTTTAGCATGAGTCCAAACGAGCGAGGGTGACCTCCGTGTTAAAAAAAAAAAAGGGGACCATTCCCTTATAACACATTACAGGCCCACTTCATAAGAAGCGAACAAACACTGACACCAAGGACAACATAGGGGAAATTACTTGTGCTTAATAAATGAAATAAAAAAACGATAAATTAATAGAAATTAAAGTGGATGAGAAAACAACTTGCCGCAGGTGGGAACCGAACCCACAACCTTCGTATGCCGCAGGTGGGTTCGGTTCCCGCCTGCGACAAGTTGTTTTTTCATCTACTTTAATTTCCATTAATTTATCATTTCTTTATTTCATTTATTAAGCACAAGTAATTTCCCCTATGTTGTCCTTGGTGTCAGTGTTTATTCGCTTCTTATGATATGACTAATAAAAATAGGGCCCCTCGGTCAACCCCCTTTCTTCCCATTTATTACAGACCCACTAGTATTTTATGATTCTTTAGTAATTAAAACATTGTTTGAAACATACACAAATTTAATACTCTTACACCATGTCAATATACAGCTTTCAATAAGAGTATTCAACCGACTTGGTGCTAATATCACTCATTGATCAGCTAGAATTTGCTAATATTGAAGGGAAATATAATATTCACTCTTGTACAGACTCGAGATTAAAAAGATATGCTACTTCAAAACAGCTAAGCATTGGAGAAATGCTCAGGAATGGGGAGAAAGTAAGACATAGTTTAACATACCTAGCAGAAGTTCGTAGTGTCAAGTTTGTCTACTTCAACAATCATTTGCCAACCACGGCAGAACCTCATTCACATGTTTTGAAAAAAAAAAAAATGCAAGATACAGTAAAAGCTCGTTAATTCAAATTCTGCAGGGATGTTACAAAAATTCTAATTATACAAAATTCGAACCAATGAAAGTTAGAGAAAAAAATTGCCCGGTCAAGGCGTATATATTGTCCTACATAGCGTGAGCCCACACACTCACTACTTCGCATTGGTGAGAACAATGTCTATAGTTCAAAACACTGCTGCAGCCAACGTAACTGGACATGGCCAATGTGGTCCGATGTGCCCGACGTCGAGATGGCTGTTGCTCCATCCGCGCGTTCGTTGCGTTGACTGCACCGAACCACAGTGCATGGCGTGGAGAAGAAAGTTGCCTACGCCACTTCGCCGACGGTCACAGACAGTGGTTCAAAGTCTTCAAAGTGGCACGCGGGTTGAGGATCGTTTTGCCTAGCTCTGAAGAGAGCAGCCGACGGCATGTGTGTCTAAGTCTAGAGGGGAGAGCATTTCAGCTGGCGCAGCGCAAGTGGCATAGCGTGACTGGCCGCAAACGATGTGCAGCGAAAACGTTGGGCTATAAACGCACCTTTGTGCCGCAGGAACAAGAGCTGTGCTCTAAAATGCACTCGCAAAATGCACCACAACCTGCAGCAACATTGGTCTCTGTCGTATATTTGTGGCTGCACCGGCTGCATGCTGCTGAGTTCCACTATACATAGAAACGGCGCCCACACAATGCTGGGATACATGTAATAGCCACGAATCTCAAAGGCTATGCTTTTTGGTACTGCAAGTGCCAATAAACATCATGGCCGCCACGTTTCAGACATTACCTGGTGCCAGTTCTCGGCAAAACACCACGCAGAGAAAGAACATAGCATCCAAGATATAACAAAAAGATGCAAGGATGTATAGAAAAAAAGAGAAAAAAAACATGCAATGTTGCATCCGCATTTTTATCTTTAAAGTCTTGAGAGAGGGGGAGAAGTGACCTGAAACAGGGGCGTTAACATGGCTGGCAAGGAACAAATGCATCTCTCTCCAGCCAGACCTAAACAAAGGGCTGTAGATGGAAAGAGCAAAGCGGCGTCGCCCACGCGGTGATGCCAGCACAGTCGACGGGCTTTCGTGCACTAGCACTCTCCCCAGCACTCGCAATCTCAGTGGCGGTGTGCATTTCAGTGTGAATTAGCCGGATGCATTGCACACTGCTTTCAATACATTGTTGGACGGACCGCGGTGGCTACTTCGAATTATCCGAAATTTCAAATTAGCGAGCTGTGAATTAATGAGATTTTACTGTAAAACACATTGGCTGGGAAAATGTATGATCAGAAGTCACTTAAAAATTTGGCAGTAGAAGACGCCAACACGCACCGATCTGGTGGGGCCCAAGATGACACGTGTTGTAGTTTTTGTGGCTATGCCAAGCGCTTAAGTTTGCATTCCTCGTGGGTCAGCAGCTTCTAAGGGCAGAACATGTTGGTGGGATGTGTTAACTTGCTCACTTGGTGAGGACTGTTGGTAGCAAGAAATGCCAACATCTGCCAAGCTTCCAAGTGACCCGAGATGCATGTTTGTGCTCTAAGACGGCGATGGGAAACCAAAATGAAATAGAGTTGGCAGGTAACACCATGATGCCACTAGAGTGGAAGATGACGCTCACTTTGTGCCACCTGCAGCAGAAAATGGCAGCACACCTGGGTTATCCCCTCAGAGCTTGCAGTATGCTTCTAATGGCACCACACCTAACTTATTGTGAAACAGATAGGCGAAGATGCTTATCAAAATAGGTTGGTGGCTACAGTTGTGAATGCCGACGTGCTATGACCCATGAGGACATTTGTTGGTACCAGAATAGGGGTCTGAACCTCAAGTTTGCAGACAGACGCAAGCACCACTCCTTCCTCCAGTGGAGAGCTGTGTGCCCTATCTGATGTCACTGGAAGCGTGAGGCACTCGTGATACCCACTATGCTTGCAAAATGGCTCCTCGTGTCACTGCTGCTTTGCGAAGGTTTGGCAGTTGGGTAGCCAAGGTGCCTGACACTGTTGCGTTGTGAACTGCCAAAACAGTGATAAAAATGTAATGTAAAAGAATAGACAGTTGGGCGAGCTGGTACGGTAACATGATCTTGAATGTAGCGCGAAGTGACACAGACAGATACTAGAAGCAGACACATAGCGCTCGTTCTGTCAGCTTCTAGTCTCTGTCTGTGTCACTTTGCACTTAAATTCAATATCAAGGGACAAAAACACCCAGGGCCTGCAGCTGCCTGTCATGTTTGAGTTTCCCAGGTAAATGGTATGAAAAGGAATGCAGGCATGTTTGAATAACTGCCGTTCACAGAATCAAGTAAAGTTAGAATGCGAAAGTTTGCTGTTTTACTTAATGCTATTATTCATGGCAGCGTTGTTCGTTCCCATTGTAACTGAGTTGTGACGAGAATATTGATGCAGCTCTGCTTTGACATGCTTCGAGTGACACATTGAGCGTTGGCTGATTTGTGCATGCACTGTGCTTTATCATGCTTGTTTGACAGTGTGCTTTTGATTGGTAACATTCGTATAGTGGCAAGCTTCAAACAGTTGAGTGCTTTAACACAGGTGTATAATTATGTAGCCTACTTCTAAAAAATATACAGACCATACTGTGTAGCACCTTGACTCCATGAGTTGGCTGATTCAAGAAACAAGGACTTGGCCAGAACTACTTTCCAAGGCGAGAGATGTTTTGATCGTCACCCTGTCAAGTGAAGCTCAATGCTGCATCAGCAGTGGTGCAGACGCCATGACCAAGTGTGAGCTGGATTCTTCTTGTCAGCCTATTCCTAGAGCAGCTAGTTACCTGAAAGCCAGCTCTTTGCATTTGTTACCCTCCAACAAAGAAGGAGGACGAGAAGGAGTTTGTATTGAGAGAAAGCACACAAGGCTTTGCTGTCCCGTTTTTGACATTCATAAGCAGGTCTTCCTGTCAAAAGTTAAAAGCGATGCTAAGAGGCTTTGGAACAAATTTAACCTGTTGAGGCTTGCTAAAAGCACAGGGGAGTGTAAGAACACTGCTTTAGAAATACTCTTTAGCATTTAAGCCAACAAGCTAAATTGCCCTCTAAGAGTCATAGTATCTGAAAAAGACACTTGTCAAAAGCATCTAGTCCTTTTCCTGCAAGATAAGCTGAACCTTCTGGAGGTTGACAATCCTTTTAAGGTCAAGAATTCCATGGAGGTAGTCTAGTTTCCTAGTAGGCATTCTGACAAGGGTCCAAAAACGCTTTCTGTTATCAAGAATCTTGCTAAAGTGCACTGATACAAGCATCGACAGGTTTGGGTCCATCGCATTTCAGAATGCAACAGGCATTCCAGTTGCAAGCTTTCTGCAGCTAATTTCACTTCACCTAGGTTGCACTTATTTACAAAGAGATGGGTGCTTCTACCTACAGAAAAGTGGCGTCTATATTGGGATCCTGCCTAGCCCCCATCTTAAGTGAATTATTTTTAAGCCAGGCTGACACACGCCTTTACAATTGGCTACAATAGTGCTCGTCCTGTCTCCTTCTAGTCTGTGTCACTTCGTGCTTAAGGCACGTTCAACAAAAGTAAAAGAGCTGGCGGTTATCATAAGGGGAGGCAACAAATCTAAGAAAATGGCTGCAGGATCTTGTTGGTAGGTCTAATTTGTTATAGCGCAGGTCATAGGAAACTACAACCTTGAATGTTATTTTGGCTGTGCTAAAATAAGTTAGAGTGCCACAAGGTGTGGTGTGGAAAAACTGGCAGGAGACTTCTCATCATGTACTCTGTCACTTGGTGACACTTCTTGAAGAATGTGCCGTCATTGCCATCGCTAAGAAAGAAAGGCACTCACGATTGGCGGTCATCTAAGCAATACTGTCCCCGGCAGACTTCAAAACTGCATGTGTGTTTCAAGGTGCATAATTTCCTCAATGAGAATTGACAATCCTTTTTGGAGAGCTCTTTGGGAGAATGGAATCTGCGCTTGTGTACACAAGGACAAGAAACAAAAAGCTGACGACGACAGCTTGGCAGGATTTCTGCCTTATTGGTGGTGGTATTCGAAACTTGGACTACTTGATTCAAATATGTTGTTATTCGATTTGATTCAAAAGACACTCATCAGAAATACCGGAGCCCCCCAATATTGCTGTGGGTGATATTTTAAAGTCAGCTTTGCCAAAGTGCAGCAGTTTTATGCAGCAAACTATATAACATGTATTGCGGTGAAGCATATAAAAACAATGATGATGATGATGATTTATTGGCATCACCTTTGCAACGGGGCAGTAACAAATGGTCACCTAGACTGCTTGATTTAACCAGGTATGCTGTACATGTTTTTCATTCTAGCATTTTTGTATACATCTAAATAATGTTTCTTTCTCTTCTCAAAATTTTATCTACCTTGTACCGCACGCTACCTGTGCCTGTAATGGATCCGACTGCATCAATCTCTTCCCTGCTTTTCTTTTTTTCTTAATGCGATAGTGTTAGGCGCCCCGTCTCCCAGAAAATCTAGCATCGACGTGTCCATGAGTGAAAATTCCCAAATACATTCAGGTACAGTAAAACCTTGTTATAACAAACTTGAAGGTGGGGGTCGTAATTACTTCGTTATAACCATTAGTTCATTATAGCCACTATCCATTTCTATCCAGAATTGGCAAGCAAGAGGATGTACTCACCACCAAATCTCCCAGCAGCCCGCCATGCGACAAAGAAAACGGCCGTCGCATGGAGAAAAACAAGCGAAAAAAAAGACAGCAAGTAATTGATACTTTATTCACGCCAAACACCTTATCATTGATTGATCAACAGAAAAAAAGCTGAAAAAAGTCCTTGATAGATCTTTGCCGCATCTTCTTCAGGCGAATGATGAATTTTTCAGCTGCAGCCGCTATTTCTAGCCTGTCCTCGTCGTCATCGTGAGTGCCAAAGAAGCGGCGCAGTAGGTCTGCCGCATCCAGCACTTGTGCGGGCATGCGCAGTACCGTCGCCCCTAGCTCTTGCGTACGCGTTCGTATATCAGACGCGCCAATATTAGGCTTCGGGCTGTCGTCGACACATTCGTCACTGTTGTCATTAGGCACCCCCATCACTGTGCGCACAATTTCCACTTCCACTAGCTCTTCCGTCATCATTGCGTCAGCATCGGCACTGATGTACATGCAGAAGGTGTTGCAGTCGGGCACAACGCCGGCTACAAGGAGAGCGCCCCACGACGCTAGGGCTTGGTCGCCCGCAGCACCCTCCCCCCCCCCCCCCATTGGCGGCAACACCGAGATCTTCACTGTAACCGCCGCTGCTGATGCCAAATGAGGCATGCCAGAAGCAATTGGCGATGGTGCTTGCTGCTACAGCCACCCAAGCGGCCTGTAGCATCTCGATCGCCATGTACAAGTTGATCGTGGACTAGAGCTTCATGCTCATATTGGTCGATCATACGCTTGCGGTAGCCTGACTTAAAGTTCATGATAACTCCTTGGTCAAGGGGTTACACAATCAGTGCAGTTTGGCGGCAAGAAGCATAGCTCAATGTTTTTGAGTCCAGTGGCAATGTGATGGGTTGCGCAGTTGTCCAGTACAAGGCATATCTTCCGGTTCAGCTTGCCCAGCCGCTCGTCCCACTCCCACAGCCATTGTGCGAAAATTTCTCTCGTCATCCAAGCCTTAAGGTAGGACACATAACTCACTTGGGGCTTCCATTTGCCTTTGAAGCATAGTGGTGATGCACTTTTGCCAACCACGAGGTCCGGCACCTTTTCTGACCCATCCATGTTGGTACAAAGAGAAACACAGTTACGCGGACCTTGCTCTGCTTACCGCCTCGGCAGCGTTCACCTTTGAGAACCAAGGTTTTTTGCTGCAGCATCTGGTAGAACAGGGCTGTCTCGTCTGCGCTGAACAAATCCTTGGCACTGTATTTTTCTAGCAGCTGTCCAACGTTTGTCTCCACCCACGCTGTGGTGACACGGCATATGAGCTTGACACGTATGCATGTCGGAAGGAAGAGTCGACGAGCCGCGCTCCAGGTGACGAAAGGAAAAGTCCCCTATTTATTGTGCTGGCCGATAATATACACTCTGGGGGCGTCACATGTTACAAGTAGCTTGGCACTCGCAGTGGTCGTCCAGCTATCTGTCGTGACGTTACACGCCGCACACAGGCAGGCGATAACAGCACATCCCTCTTTTTCAAGCACAGGAACATTCGCGCATACATGGTAGAGAATATATGTTATACCAGAAAAAACAAAACAGCAAACTACTCAAAGTCAAGTCGTATGGATTTCTTCATCACACAGGAACATTCGGAAATTCAAGATAGAGCACATATTTTGTACTAGAAAAACACTAAACACCAAAGCACTACTCATCAAAGCCCAGTCGGATGGGCTTCTTCACCAGTCTACCAAACCGTGTTACAGTGCGAGTGGGGTCACCACTGGCCACAGCGCGAGTTGGAGGCCCCGCTGAATCTGTTGCAGTCGCGCCATCTGGGCTATGAGCCAATTGTGCCGCGCTTGGCTGCTCCGCGGTTTGTGGAAATTCGTAAGTTTCCATGTGCGCCCTTTTTTTTTTGTGAGACGGTTAAGCATTCTCCTGTTTTGGCGGCGGTAAACGCCGTCGTCTGTTCGCACTACATATGACTGCGGTTTCGGTGCTCGTGCGAGGACTGTGGCGTTGGATTGCATGTCTGTCATCCAGACCAAGTCACCTGCTTCTAGCTTGGGAAGCCATCTGGCCCGATGGCGTCGGTTGTAGTAGCGGCATTGCTGCCGTCTCACCGTCTGGTCTCTGGCCACGACTTTCGAGCTGCTTTTTCCCGGATTTCGATGACGTGGTAGCATTGGGACTCTTGTCCTCAGTCGCCTACCCATAAGTATTTCTGCAGGACTGACCCCAAGAATGCCAGGCGTCGCCCTGTAAGCCAACAATGCCAGATAAGGGTCTTTAGAGTTTAGAAGGAGGTGCTTAACCGTCTGAACCATTCGCTCTACTTCTCCGTTGCCCTGTGGGTGCCTCGGACTCACGGTGACATGGCGAAACCCGTAGGACATAGCGAACTGTTCAAACTCAGTTGCCACGAACTGAGGACTGTTGTCGGTCACCACGCACTCAGGGATTCCATGCCTAGAAAAAATACTTTTCAGTCAATCAATGACCATTCCAGACTTTGTGGAAGGAAGAATGGCTACCTCAGGGTAACGTGAAAGATAATGCACGGAGACAAGATATGCCTGGCTGTTGATTACGCACAGATCTACTCCCACTCTCTCCCAAGGAAACGATGGTGTTGCGGTTGCTATCATGGGCTCGGCTAGTTGCTGGGCATGTTGTGCGCAAACAGTGCACTGATTCACGAACTGTGCCAGATCGGGGCTCAATCCTGGCCACCAGACAGAACCTTTAGCAACATTACGACAACGCACGATACCCTGGTGCCCATCATGTAGTTTACACAGCACTTCCGTTCTTAGAGACTGTGGGATTACAAGCCTTGTTCCTTTCAACAAGAGACCATCAATTATGCTAAGGCATGCTCTATCTTGCCAGTAAGGCATGAGGAAAGAAGGAAAATTCGGTTTCCTTGGCCAATTGGTTTTACACAGTCTGCGCAGGTGTTTGCAAACGGGATCATTAATTTGACATTCTCTCATTCTGGATAAAAAAGTGACCGTTTTCTGCGTTTGAAAAAGAACAGCTCCCAGTCCGAAAGAGGATGCGTCCGCTGAAAGGATGGTAGGAAGTGTGCATCGTACATGGCCATACACTGCGCAGAACAAATGAGCTCTTTCAGCTCGTTCAGCGCTTTTGCTTGGTCACAACTCCAGACCCATTCGCTATCTTTGTGCAAAAGAGCACGCATCGGAGCTGTAGTTTGCACCAGGCGAGGCAAAAAGCGACCTAGGTGATTGGCCATGCCGAGCAAGCTTCTCAGTTCGGTGACATTTTTCGGTGCATTTAGATTCTTAATAGTGCTGACCTTCGCTGAATCAGGCTCAATTCCGTTCTCATTCAGAAAATGGCCCAAAAATCTCAGTTTATTAACGCCAAACAGGCACTTCTCTTTGTTCAGAGTCACGTTTGCGCTAGCTAGGCGTGACATAACATCAGCTAAACGTTCGTCATGCTGGGCTTTCGTATTACCAAACACTAAAATGTCATCCATGACATTGACAACACCTGGCAGGCCACATAGGATTTCGAACATCCTTTTCTGGATATACTCGGAAGCGGACGTAATTCCGAACGGTAGTCTGGTAAAACAGCACCTCCCGAATGGAGTCAAGAACGTAGTTAGTTCTTCAGAGTCCCTACTTAGTCGGACTTGATGGAACGCCGAGAAGGCGTCAAGCTTCGAAAACTATTTCGCACCCGCCAGAGAGCCTAATGCTTGATCAATCGTAGGTAGCGTGAAGCGTTCACAAACGACGCACTTATTTAAATTTGTGAGGTCGACGCATACTCTCAGTTCCCCCGACTGTTTCGTTACCAGGACTATTCATGCGCACCAATCCGTGGGGCCGTCTACCTTTCTAATTATTCCCATGCGCACGAGTCTCTCGATTTCGTGCTTTAGCCTTTCCATGAGCGGAATTGGCACTCGCCGCGGAGCGGTTATGGCATGTGGAATTGCGCCTGGTTGTAGCCTGATTGTGTATTCTCCTGGGATGGTGCCTAGACTACGACTGATGCACGGAAAAAGTGTCTCATACGGTTGCTTGTCTGCAGTAAGCGAGTCGGTAAATTTAACGATACCTAAAGCCTCTAAGGCTGGCAGCCCGAGAAGTACATCGCGAAGAGGGCTAACGACATAGCACTTTTGTCGGACAGTCCTCTGTTTCTACGCAATCTCTGCGACAAATTTGCCTAGCACATTGAGCTTGTTCCCGCCAGCCCACTGTAGTACCTCGTCTGCGTTATCCAGGTGGGTGGGCAATCCTGGAAATGTAGAAGGTAGAACCAACACTTCTGCACCCGAATCAACTTTAGCAAGGATAGGCACAGAGTATATCAGAACCTGCACATAGCGCACTTTCCCAGCCACGTCAATCGCACCAATGAAAGTTTCTCCAGTACCACGTTCGACAGCCAAGACGCGTACCTTTCTTTGCACTGACCCAACTTTCTTAAGAAAGGCTTTCGCAATATGTCCTTTGTTACCACAGTAGTGGCACTTGGAAGCTTTGGCTGGGCACGTCGACCTCGGGTGCGCGTCGCCGACGCAGTAGGGGCACCGTCCCTCTTTGCGCTGCGGGCGTTTCTGGTGGCCCACGGCCTCCACGATGGTGCCTTGGTCCTGAAGTTCTGGCGGGCTCCCAATGTGGACATCCTCCGGTCGAAGGCTCTGCTGACGCACGGTTTCCTTGAGGCGAGCCTTGGCCAGCGCCGTAGCCAATGTCAGCTGGGGATCCATCTGCAAGGCCTCGGATAGTTGCACGTCCCGGATAGTTGCACGACAAACCTGGCCCGGATGAGTCTCTTCTTCATATCCCCAAAGTCGCAGCAGTCTGCCAGCACGTGAAGTACGGTTGCAAACTTATCCATCGACTCTTCTGGCCGTTGCTGGCGTCTGTGAAAGCAGGCACTTTCATAAACAATGTTCTGCTCTTTGACAAAATGACTGTCGAACTTCTGCTTGACGACATCATAACTTTTTGCTTCATCGTCGGTCAGCTCAAATGTAGCAAAGACTTTGCGGGCTTGGCGTCCCATTGTGTAAAGTAGCGTGCGTACCTGGGCCTCTCCCGAACGTTCGTTGAGAGCTGTGGCGAAGCGGTAGTCATCGAAGTGGTCGATCCACGTCGGCCACTCTGACGTTTTGTCAAAGTCCAGCGGTGGTGGCTGCTGAAGCCCGGGGATTACCGTTGCAGGCTTGTTTGCCATTTACTGGAAATGCTGCCGTCCACGGCTTCAGCGAGATAGTTGACCACCGCCCACTTCTGACACCATGTGGTGACACGGCATACGAGCGTGACGCGTATGCGTGTCGGGAGGAACAGTCGACGAGCCGCGCTTCAGGTGACGAAAGGAAAAGTCCCCTGTTTATTGTGCTGGCCGATAATATACACTCTGGGGGCGTCACGTGTTAGAAGTAGCTTGGCACTCGCAGTGGTCGTCCAGCTATCTGTCTTGACGTTACACGCCGCACACACGCAGGTGATAACGGCACACATGCCACCGCAGCTTCGCGGTCGACAGACTGCGCTTCCCCGCTGACAGCCCTGCCGACTATGGCGTGGCACTCCTTGAAACGCTGCAGCCAGCCGACACTCGCCACAAAATCATTGTGCCCCATGATGCACGCGAAGCCCCTCGCTTTGCGCTGCGACAGTGCCCCACTCACAGGAGTGTCGGTTGCTCTTGCATCTAAAAACCACTTGAAGACCGCCTTCTCTCCAGCTTCGAAAGCGGGGGTATGGTGACTAAAGGCATAGTGGGGGCTCGCAGCATCTTTCTGTCGCCTTTTACGCTACATGCGACAGCACTGGTGACAGCTTCTTTGCTGCTCAAAATCGTCGACAGTGTGCTCAACGCTATGCCAAAATCTTCGACCACTTTTTCTTCTTCACGCTGGACTCAACGGCTTTCAGCACAGCCACGTTCTGCTCGATTGATGTCGATTTGCGCTTCCGTTTGCCGTCGTCCATCTCTTTTCTGGCTACACTGGAAGCATAGTGCGCAAAGGATGATCCACTCTATATATATATATATATATATATATATATATATATATATATATATATATATATATATATTATAGATGGATTATATTATAATATAAACCGTCTGTGAGCCTCGGACAATCCGTCTGGTCCTGATCATTTCCCACCAGCCGTCGCAAACGAAGCGTAGCTAGGCGCAGCTGCCTCGCTTATTGGGACGTTGTGGGAGGCAGTTCGTAGGGCCATAGGAGCGTTGCGCAGCGAAGAGATGGCAGTGACTGACGTGCGCCGCTGACGCTGTGAGCGAGTCAATTGAAGGTGGCTTTGTGTTTCGGCTTGGGAAGTGCGCACCGTAATCCACTGATACCGAGCCGGCGCTTTGGCAACCGAACACCGCCCGCTCTTGCGCGGTCGCTGCCACGGAGGAGAGAGACGGGGGGGGGGGGGGGAGGGGGGGGCAGGGTACACACAGTGGCGAATGGAGGCTATGCATTTCGGCTTGGACAGCAGCACATCATCGAGATCAGCTGCCACCGAGCCAGCACTCTGATTGCCGCTGCACATGGGTGGCATTGGAGGAGCAGCGAAGAGAGTAAGGCTCGTGCTGTGCGCGAGAGATGGCGCCAGAAGCTCGCGCAGCTAGAGCAGCGCGCTGGCCCTGGCTGCGGAGCTGGTTATGGCGAGGCACAATGGCGCCGCGAAACGCAGGAACGGGTGCCAAAGAGCTGCGCTCTAAAAAAAGGTTCGCTATACCCATTGAGAGGAAATTTTAGCTTCGTTATAATGAAGTTTTCAATATATGGGCATCTATTGGAATTTCAAGGGGAATCAGACTGCTTTGTTATATCCATTAGTTCGTTATATCCTGTTTTGTTATAACAAGGTTTTACTGTATATGCCACGCCTTGCTATGTGATGTGCAGCATATGTGGGTTATATTGCCACACCATTCTATCACTAAAGTTGCTCATACCTTGTCTTACATTCTTGACAAAGTTATTCCTTGGAATTTTGAGAATCACAGCCCACAAACAAATGTAATGAAACAAAAGACTGACAGCACTTACCTTTTATGTCAAATCTTCTCATACTGAAACACTAAAAGTGCGAAACAACAACAGAAGCTTGAAAATGATGTAATTTTTTTTCCACAGCTGTGCACAGCCTCCAAGATCGGCCCACGCAAGAGGCTGCATCTCTACCAGAAAACTCACTTTCGTGCATAGCGTTCAACGCCAACGTTTCCCAGTAAACATTAATACATAAGCTGCAGTTGCTGGGAAACATAAGAAGCAGTCAGGGATCTTTGAATGCTATCGCATTCCACTCTTGGAGGCAAAGCTTAAGTGTCCTCCAAATACATCTCTTGCTTCTCTCAATTGCTGACCGGTTGATGCTTCTGTTCACTTTAAATCCAAGCACTTCTGGAATGTGTATGTTACCTACAGGTCTCAGTGAATGAATCCCTTCACAGTCCATTAGGATGTGCTGACTGGTCTCCACATTTTTTCTGCAGGATAGACACGCTTCATCTGATTAACTCTTTCGGGACCGCCCAAAAGAAGGCAATTCTGATACTTGCTAGAAAATATTTTTTTATTCAATGAAATTTTTGCACTATCTTGTTGACATATGCATCAAAATGAAGCTAAGTGATTGGACTTTTATTGTAGAAAAATTGAAATAACTAAATAGTATACATAACAGAAAAAAAATCTCAAAATGCAAATTTTTTCTTCACGTAAACAAAAGAAGTTGGAAATTGTTGCATATGAAAGTAAAAAGCAGCACTAAAAAAATTCCAGGATATACAAAATGTGCTAAAATACCTCTATGACAACTTTGAGGCAAAAAAACTTTGCAGGCTTATGTACATTCTTTTTGTGTGTGTGATTTCTCACACCACTGTTCACCCCTCACTTCTGTGCACCCTCTCTGTGCCACTCAAGGAAGCAGTTCCGCGAAGCATTGAAGCACAAATGTGCGTTGCAGTCACTGCAGAAAACAGTAGTCTTGACCTCATTCTTGGTTTGTCGATAGCAAAGTTTACAATTTTTGCGTCTCTCCACTTTTTGGGGCTTGTGAAGTGGAGGCTTTGCAGGTGGTGGTGGAGGAGCACGAGTTTGCTTGGCTCCTTCAAGATGAAGAAGCTGTTGCACCAGTTCCTCCCTGAAAGCTAAATGGTCAAAGGAAGCATTTCTGGCCAGCTCAGGGACGTCTGGATGTAATTTCCTATATTCTTGGAATAGTATGAAACTATTCACGCATGCTATGTCGATGCAGTGGAAGAAGAGAGTCTTCCACCAGCGGACACTGCGCATCAGTACATTGTAGTAGCCAATCATTTGATCTGATTTGTCTACTCCAATCATTCCAGAATTGTATTCGTGAATTAGCAAAGGCTTTGGGATAGAAATTTGGGTCCAGGTACTTCCACTTCTTTGTCTTCTTTTTGCAGTGACTGTCTCGTTGGCTGTGTGCATCGTGCTCATCATGTTCACTATGCGTCGGTCTTTCCATTGAAGATAGAGAATTTCTTGGTCACGCAACCATCTAATTTCACCTCGTTGAGCTTTCTTTTCCCAGTGCGTGTCTTTCAATTCAACAGGGAATCCGCGGCGGTCTTTTCGCGTAGTGCCGCAAGCCAATGTTTTCCGATCGAGGAGGTGACTGAACAGGTGTGTCGAGGTGTAAAAATTATCCATAAAAATTTTGTAGCCCTGATCAAAGTGTTCTGCACACAGCTGGCAAACTACATCGAAAGCCAACCCGTGGGGCCCTGGCTGCTCGCGCTTGCCTGTGTATACAGCAAACTGTACTGTATACCCGGTGACCGGGTCTGCAAGAACCCAAAGCTTATAGCCCCACTTGGTCACTTTATCCTTGATGTACTGCCGTATCCCTGATCTCCCTTTCGACTTCACCATACGCTCATCCACAGAGAGGTCTCGATGAGGCTGAAATAGCTTTGCCGACACTTTATTCATGTGCTGCAGAAGCCACCACATGAAGCGAAGCTTTCCTTTTGACATCTGAGTTACATCGTCCAAGTCGGCGACATGTAGCATCGCAAGCAGTGCTATGAAGCGACGCCGCGGCATAATTCGTGGTGGCAGCAGACCACTATAGATGCTTCCCACATTCCAGTAAAGCTTGATTCGCGGTGCTTTCAAGATGCCCATGTAGATTATGAGGCCAATGAACTTTCTCATTTCACTTGTAGTGACCTCTTCCCAAGACCCATCGGGACGGGCATGAGTGGGCTTCTCCAAGATCTTCGTGTAGGCATATTTATTGGTGTTCTCGCAAACAGTCTGGATAACATCGGCCGAGAAAAAAAGGAAAAAGAAGTCCAGGGCGGTGAGGAATCTCTTTGTGGTGCTTCGGAGTGCCACACCCACATCTTCGGTCAGATGCACACCAGGTTCCCGCTTGGGAGAAAACTGAATACGCTTCTGCCGCAGGGACAGGACGTCGTTCCCGTAGGTTGTGGAAACCCTACCAAACACAGAAAAAAATTGAGAACATATAGTGATCCCGCGTAAATACTCAAGATCGGGCGGAAAGCGAAACTAAATACTCACCTTCGGACACTAGTTGACGGTCCAGGTGATTGCAACGCTGAATCACTCTCTGAACTGAAATCGGAGCTCGAGAATTCATCTTCGGACTCTTCGCTACTCGTTGTATCAGAAAAATCCGCAGTTGAAGCAGCTGAATCGCGCGACAGACGCTTCTTTCTTCGCGCGGCCTGACGTGATGTCGACGCCATGCTTCTCAATCTCCGCCGCCGCCGCGCCCAAGATTAAAATCTCTCCTACGTCGCCGCCTGCCGCGAGAGAGGCGAATTGCACAAAAACAACAACTAGAGATGTGGAACAACCCCACTAGATGGCGACACGGGTTCCACCGCGAAAATTTCGCGTTTGAGAGCGCGCGCAATTCGATCGTGCATTTTTGCACGATATCCGGACCGCGGTCCCGAAAGAGTTAAGAGAAAAATGAGACATCCACCCTATCGTAGCAAGTGCTGTAAAGGAAACCCATATGGGTTCCTCGAAAGAAAAGCTTTTCCTTCGAGGAAACCGTATGGGTTTCCTTTGTAGCAATTGCTACGATTGGATGAATGTCTCATTTTCCCCTTAATTAATTACTTCTCTCCACCTTGTGGGTTTCCGCAAAACTATCACGTCACACTCTTGCCTTTGCTTCGAGTTGTTGACAAATTTGACTTTGCCCTGCCATCTGCTAGCCGCCTGGTTAGCTCAGATGGTAGAGCAGCTGCCCTGGAAAGGCAGTGGTCCCGGGTTCGAGTTCCAGACCAGGATGAATTTTTCTTCAACTGCGAAGCTTTTCTTTCGAGGAACCCGTATGGGTTTCCTTTGTAGCAAGTGCTACGATTGGGTGGATGTCTCATTTTCCCCTTAATTAATTACTTCTCTCAACCTTATGAGTTTCCGCAGAACCATTACGTCAAACTCATGCTTCATCTAGTTGCAAATATTTGTTCCAGTATGTGTTTGTCCCAAGGCAACCAGCCTGAGCCTCAAATAGCAAGGCACTGCCCTTTGTTGAGGAGGCTTGTGGATACTTTCCAACATGACTATGATTGCTTCAAGGAAGTGGCTAAAGCATGTTGGCGACGTAGCTGGTTTGGATTCATGATAACACAGTGCTGCGTGTCTCCTGTCGCACTGCACTGTGTTAACATGCTTCAAGAACCTAGAAAGCACTGAAAATATGAAGAAACCACATGCTTGCTGCAAGGAGCTAGAACAAACAATCCATGTCCAACAGGCGCATGCTCAAATTTGTGAACTCACGGCTTTTCTGTAAAGCATCAGTACCATAGTGGCTAATATTTATGACACCAAATCTGCAGAATATTTTCTAGTGTGGTATAACTTGGAGAAGTTGGAAACTAGGAGCATGACCCATATTTTGTATATTTCAGATTTTTTTACTCACAGTAGTTCTAGTAAAAATCTAAAATAATTCATTTTATTCATGGTTTTCACATACTCTTTAAAATTTTATGTAAGACTTCTTTAAAAACTCTCTAAGCAATTCTTTTCTTGTTTATTTCCTCACAAACTACCAAAAATTAGTCTACAATTTCATGCAGCATGGTATATGTTGGGAATAGTATCGACATGTGTACTTGTTTATCTTTTTCGGGGACCGTTCTTCACCATTTAACAAATGCTATCACTTAGCGTGGAACATGTCCGCATGTATTGGAAGTTTTTCTAATGTTACTGATGTTTCTACCCATTGTGTATTGTCACCGAACTTTGTGTAATCTGATTGCAAGTGCGAAGTGAATTGTGTAGAATTTTCTGGAATACATGCGGGCACCAACGATTACTCTGGAACCTTCGATGACTCATGTATAAAAGCTGATGCACTTGACTGGCAGAGCACATTTGCGCTGACCGCTGACTGTGTTCGCCACTATTGTAGTTCTTTGAGCGTAGGCTGCTTTTGAGGGCATAGGTTCACCCAATGAAACACTACTTTCGTAATTTACAGTTTTGCTACATTGTTCATCGTCACTACAACGTGACAATATGTCTTGAAATAAAACCTTTTAACATAACAGCATCTAAATTCAGCCCATTCTAGGTGGTAAAGAAAGAGCTAATAGTTTGGGCCACGTAAGCTAGGACACCCTGTACACAAGTGCAGCTCATCACTCGAGGATATGGTTCCAAATCACATACACATATACATATACACATTTTCCTAGTGTTCACTGATATGCAGATCATTCAACTTCTCTACATCATGTGTGCCACAAATGTCGGCCCAGCACGCCACATGCAGGGCCCAGCAGCGGCGGCGGCAGCCGGGAGGTACCTGCTGGTGCAGCCGAACGAGGGTGCGCTCCGTGACCACCGAGCCTGACAGGATGTCCACCTCGGCGTTGACTCGCTGCCGGGAATGGCCACTGACCTTGGTACCCTCAGGAAGCTGCAGAGACAACAATAAACTTATGCACATGCTGTTGCGAAGGCCGGCTCGGCAATGATAACACCATCAGTAGGCGAACCAATGATGTTAGCATTATGAAACATCGTTCCAGCGCATAAATGAACAAGGATGAGAAGAGAAAGACAACACGAACGCCAGTTTCAATGATGTTGTCTTTGAGACGCTAGTGCATCTGATGTACTTGGTGATATGACTAGTTCTAGTCGTGCTCCTAAACCAAGTCTTTATCTCGCTTTATCTCACAGTGTGATAAGGCCCCTTCTTGCTCCTCTTACTTAGTCACAGGGGGCACAATAAAGTCTGGCCAAAAATGGATGTCAATCACTCTTTCTTTAAACCTAGTAAGATCAAATGAAACACAAAGGCTTGACAAATTAACTGCTGTTATTTAACTGCTGTTATTGAGTGCACTTTTGGCATGCTCATTGCTGAACTACTGGGACATGTTCATGGGAGTGGCACTAGTAAGGTACTGTTTCTCATATCAGGAAGAGGTCGAAAGGCTGGTGTGGAGTGATATTGGGGAGGAGCGAGCTACTGCAACACTCTTGGCTTGTCATGAATAATAGCATCATGCTGAAAAGAATGTGGCAACATTACCGTTGTTACAGTTGCTGCAGAATGAAACCCAGCAAATAGTCCATTGCCACATCGTCATGTGCACCTAAAAACAACCTAATTGTGTGAAAAGTGTCTAGCACATTCTGCTGGTTCATCGTCTTCTCTACATGGTTTTCGTCTCTGTCTTAATGTCATCTGTTTTGCACTCGCTGTTTATGATGGTATGGCAATGACGGCTTGCCATAATGGCTTTGTCAATCGTTTTCTTGTGTCTTCATCGCTGCTAATGAAGTTGTTGATACTGACATCATCTGGAAACAGTGTTGTTGGCAGCACTATGTGTGCCCCCATGTGTCTGTCAGCAATAGCAGCACTGACATGATCTGCATCTTTAGGCAAATCTTGTCTAGTAATGTCAGATCTGTACATGTGCCTTCTGGGTGGCACCATAATTTGCATGCGTGAAGCAGTTCTCAATTATAGTGGCAGTTCACGCTGCAGCCACCATCTCAAGCTCCGTAAATAAGCCCCCATCATTGGGATGCATTCCTTGGCAATGTCCATTATCTTCCTGCCTTTTCATGGTTCTGATGATAATGGCCATCTTGTCCTCAAGCATCAAGAACTTTAGCTTTTTGACTGGCGGAGATATTATGGCAGGCTAGCCACGTAAGGAGCAAGTTGCCGATCACTTTGGTTATGCTGAACACCAGAGAACAGTGGGGACAGCTTTAGCACCGGCCGAGTCGCAGAGTATTGTGTTGCATGTCATCATAGGTCTGTGAAGATGTGGCCGTGCCATTTGAAATGAGTGATGAACAGCAAACAAGATGCTAGCCATGGTCAGGCCATACTCACTTTATTTATTCGTTTAGTGACTCTAGGTTCAGCTAGTGTCTTCAAATAATGGCCTTTGCCATTCCTGCTTTCGTAGAACCTGTGCATTTAATACAAACTTAAGTGCTGTTTGGAAGTTATATTTTGTTTGAGTCTACAGTGGCTGGCTTGAGAACCCCAATTTAAATCACAGTTTTTCTCTCACTCTCTTAAGCACCTAGCATATTTCACCAGGACGTTTTTTTCTGTGTAATTATTGCACCCCCCCACTTTACATCGATTTTACATGAAAAAGAGGTGCTTGCATTATGTGAATGAATACAATATGAGTTGTTTTTTTGCTTTTCAGATACTTCTGCTTCTACAGTTATTTATCTCTTGTATGCAGAGGTGCTTAGTTCAAGGAAATCTTTCATGTCTCAATAATTCCTCTTGTCGTATTCGAATGCTGATTGCCATGTTATTGGTTGTTCACGAAACTTTTCTCAAATCTCTCATTATATTAAGGAAGTTTGTTGCGTGCGTAACATGGCCATGCACGTTTATATCTCCTTCCGTTTCTTTACCGTGGGTGCGCTTTAAAACCACGGCGCTGCAATTATGCTTCAGAAATTTTTTTCATTGTTTTTTCTCCTCCCTTAAGCTCGTTCTCTTAACTACTGCACACAGAAACAAAGCAACAGTGCTCGCATTCAATCCCGTAGATGAGATGGAAAAAACAAAATATATATATACATACACACACAGAGATCACCAGTCATAGGACTCATAGTACAGCCCCCTGTGCCATTCTCTTTCGAAAGGAGTCATATTAGAGTTATTACAATTAGGTAAAGGTATTTTGCTCTCGTGAGCAGCAATCCTTAAGATAGTTACTCGGGCTAGCTTCCCACGCTAAGCGTGCCGCACTCGCAGCGCACCTGCTTAAACTTTTCCTAGTCTCCAGAGTCGCTCGAGTCCGCTCGATTCAAACTACACAATGTCCGCGCATCCTTAGGCGATAGGAATGCACGTGATCTGCGCCTGGCTGGCTGAAAAAGGGGCTTTGTTCCAGCCACAGAGCTTCATGCCTCAGTAAGGTGCCTGGTGTAGTCTCGTGCGGATGCCATCCTCTCAGTGAGCACAGAGAATATCTTGCATTCCCTCATCTTTTAAGATGTTCCATACTTAAAAGCATTTCTCTCGCAAACCAGACTTAGTTCAAGGAAATTTTCCATATCTCAATAATTCCTCTTGTCGTATTCGAATGCTGATTGCCATGTTATCGGTTGTTAACGAAACTTTTTCTCAAATCTCTAACGTTATTAAAGAAGTTTATCGCGCGCATGTGCCTTCCAACTACTCGGACTCAGCAAAAATCGACCATATCAGACAACATCAGCCTCTTTCCACATAAGTACAAGGCCCTGGACAGGAGCTATGGCGCTTCAATGTAACTTGGAGCCTGACGGACCAACCGATTGAGCTATCTCTCAAAGCAACATCCAAGGCTCACGAGTTCAAATCCCCTTCTCTCTTCCTTATTTTTGTTTTCCTTCTTCTTTTTCTTCCCCGCTTTTTAATATTTCTTTTCTTTTAGTTTATCACTGCACCGGACCCCTCAAAAAAAAAAAAAAAAATCTCCTCTATTATGTATGGTCACACATACAGGTCACAAATACCAGGTTTCTCCAGTTGAGTGGCATCTGTGCGGTTTAACCGAGCTCAGATTGGTCCACCTTGACTGATCAAAGAAGGAACCACTGCAGGTTAAATGAGGCGTACTACTCCTGCGGTGGCGGTAGAGTATCCACCTCGCGTGCAAGAGGACCGTGGTTCGAATCCCGGTGCCGCGTAATTTTCCACTGGAAAAAAAAGACTGTTGAGGAAATTGCATAAACAGGCCTGGAGTGCAGCATAATCCCGGTGACCAGAACCGCTAACGCCCTCTCTCACCAGAGCAGGATTGGCCACCCTGGTACAGTACTTGGCCACAACCTCCTATACGAATACAACAATCAAACCCCGGCCCTCACTCCCCAGCAGCCGCAAAGCAACTGACCACGGCGGTGGTCAGACCTGTGATGCAGCAGAGGGTGCTAAGAATCCCTGGCTCTGGACAGGCCGCCATTGGAATTTGAACCTGGCAACGTTTAACGTTAGAACGTTATCTAGTGAGGCGAGTCTAGCAGTGTTATTGGAGGAATTAGAGGGTAGTAAATGGGATATAATAGGGCTCAGTGAGGTTAGGAGGACAAATGAAACATATACAGTGCTAAAAAGCGGGCACTACCTGTGCTACCGGGGCTTAGCGGAGAATCGAGAACTAGGAGTCGGATTCCTGATTAATAAGAATATAGCTGGTAACATCCACAAATTCTATAGCATTAACGAGAGAGTGACAGGTCTTGTTGTGAAACCTAATAAGAGGTACGAATTGAAGGTAGTACAGGTCTTCACCCCTACATCCAGTCATGATGACCAGGAAGTCGAAAGCTTTTGTGAAGACGTGGAATCGGCGATGGATAAAGACAAAACAAAATACACTATACTGATGGGCGAATTCAATGTCAGCGTAGGCAAGAAGCAGGCTGGAGACAAGTCAGTGGGGGAATATGGCATAGGCTCTAGGAATAGCAGGGCAGAGTTATTAGTAGAATTTGCAGAACAGAATAATATGCAAATAATGAATACCTTCTTCTGCAAGCGGGTTAGCCGAAAGTGGACGTGGAGGAGCACAAATGGCGAGACTAGAAATGAAATGGACTTAATACTCTGCGCTAACCCTGGCATCATACAAGATGTCGACGTGCTCAGCAAGGTGTGCTGCAGTGACCATGGGATGGTAAGAACTCGAGTTAGCCTAGACTTGAGGAGGGAATGGAAGAAACTGGTACCTCAGAAGCCAATCAATGAGTTAGCGGTAAGAGGGAAACCAGAGGAATTCCGGATCAAGCTACAGAACAGGTATTCGGCTTTAACTCAGGAAGAGGACCTTAGTATTGAAGCAATTAACGACAATCTTGTGGGAATCGTCAAGGAGTGCGCAATAGAAGTGGCTGGTAACTCCGTTCGACAGGATACCAGAAAGCTATCGCAGGAGACGAAAGATCTCATCAAGAAACGCCAATGTATAAAAGCCTCTAACCCTACAACTAGAATAGAACTGGCAGAACTTTCTAAGTTAATCAACAAGCGTAAGACAGCTGACATGAGGAACTATAATATGGATAGAATTGAACAGGCTCTCAGGAACGGAGGAAGCCTAAAAACAGTGAAGAAGAAACTAGGAAGAAAAAAAACTAGGAAGAAGAAAAAACTAGGAATAGGCAAGAACCAGTGTACAATATGGATGAGATAGTTCAAGTGGCTGAGGAGTTCTATAGAGATTTATACAGTACCAGTAGCACCCACGACGTTAATGTGAGAGAGAATAGTCTAGAGGAATTCGAAATCCCACAAGTAACGCCAGAAGAAGTAAAGAAAGCCTTGGGAGCTATGCAAAAGGGGAAGGCAGCTGGGGAGGATCAGGTAACAGCAGATTTGTTGAAGGATGGTGGGAACATTGTTATAGAAAGACTGGCCACCCTATATACACTATGCCTCATGACCTCGAGTGTGCCGGAATATTGGGAGAACGCTAACATAATTCTAATCCATAAGAAAGGGGACGCCAAAGACTTGAAAAAATTATAGACCGATCAGCTTACTGTCTGTTGCCTACAAAGTATTTACTAAAGTAATCACAAATAGAATCAGGAACACCTTAGACTTCTGTCAACCAAAGGGCCAGGCAGGATTTCGTAAAGGCTACTCAACAATAGACCATATTCACACTATCAATCAGGTGATAGAGAAATGTGCGGAATATAACCAACCCTTATATATAGCTTTCATTGATTACGAAAAAGCGCTTGATTCAGTCGAAACCTCAGCAGTCATGGATGCATTACGGAATCAGGGTGTAGATGAGCCATATGTAACAATATTGAAAGCTATCTATAGCGGCTCCACAGCCACCGTAGTCCTCCATAAATAAAGCAACAAAATCCCAATAAAGAAAGGCGTCAGGCAGGGAGATACGATCTATCCAACGCTATTCACAGTGCGTTTACAGGAGGTATTCAGGGACTTGGAGTATGTAGAATTGGGGATAAAAGTTGGTGGAGAATACCTTAGCAACTTGAGATTCGCTGATGATATTTCCTTGCTTAGTAACTCAGGAGACCAAATGCAATGCATGCTCACTGACCTGGAGAGGCAAAGCAGAAGGGTGGGTCTGAAAATTAATCTGCAGAAAACTAAAGTAATGTTTAACAGTCTCGGAAAAGAACAGCAGTTTACGATAGGTAGCGAGGCACTGGAAGTGGTAAGGGAACACATCTACTTAGGGCAGGTAGTGACCACGGATCCGGATCATGAGACTGAAATAACCAGAAGAATAAGAATAGGCTGGGGTGCATTTGGCAGGCATTCTGAAATCATGAACAGCAGGTTGCCACTATCCCTCAAGAGAAAAGTGTATAACAGCTGTCTTACCAGTACTGACGTATGCGGCAGAAACCTGGAGGCTTACGAAAAGAGTTCTGCTGAAATTGAGGACGACGCAACGAGCTATGGAAAGAAGAATGATGGGTGTGACATTAAGGGAAAAGAAAAGAGCAGATTGGGTGTGGGAACAAATGCGGGTTAATGACATCTTAGTTGAAATCAAGAAAAAGAAATGGGCATGGGCAGGACATGTAATGAGGAGGGAACAAAACCGATGGTCATTAAGGGTTACGGACTGAATACCAAGGGAAGGGAAGCGTAGCAGGGGGCGGCAGAAAGTTAGGTGGGCGAATGATATTAAGAAGTGTGCAGGACAACATGGCCACAATTAGTACATGACCGAGGTAGTTGGAGAAGTATG
Source organism: Dermacentor variabilis (assembly GCF_050947875.1). Lineage (NCBI taxonomy): Eukaryota > Metazoa > Arthropoda > Arachnida > Ixodida > Ixodidae > Dermacentor > Dermacentor variabilis. Next base: position 4,708,173 of record NC_134576.1, on the reverse strand, counting down.
GGAGAGGCCTTTGGCCTGCAGTGGGCGTAACCAGGTCGATGATGATGATGATCAGTGAAAAAATGTGAAGCACAGTTTTGTACACACAGGAGATGATCTGCAAAACACCGCAGAAAAGCAGCACTTGATCAAAAGGCCACACTTTTGAGCATTGCTGCTGTATTTATAGCAGTGCTTTTTGTGTCTGCTAGTGCTAAAACTATGGATAATCAACTCGACTTCCAAGCTTGCCATTATGGCACACTCTCTCCGATTCATAGAGCTTTCAGCTTTCATACTGGATACTGCAGAAGGCAGTCGACGCAGTGCAGTCATATTTCAAAGAATGGGCCAATCTCCTCAGCCTCCAGAAAATAATGGGCTTCTTAGAAAGCTTGGCATTCTGAGAACTCTATTTCCAGCATGGTAGCACAGTCGGACTCTTATATGGCAAATGGTACCACTGCCAATATGTGGTACTACCAGATCTGCCACCATGTTTGGGTTCTCAGCAGTATAACTTGCTCCCTTGCATAGTGAGGAATGTTTTGTTACGTGATTCTACTTTTCTCTTTAATAACCTCACAGTGATTTTCTTTGTCTACGTGTCGAGCATGAAGTCGACGTCCATGAATATAGTCATAGCTGCGTTATTCCATCAATTTGGCAGCACCTGCAGGCCCACAACAAGGAAACGGTGCATTCTATTAGGAAAAAAAAAAAAAGAAAAGAGTAGACTCATGTTCTATATGATAAGACCGCAGTTTTGATTTTGCTTGAGGAACTGTTGTGAACAGATGGAGAAGGATAACTACATGCACAGGCCATGTAAAACGAGGTTCCATTAAAGGAGTTGCACAGAGCAACTGTAACCGGCAGATCCACTTTATTCCTGACAGTATGGTGCCGTGAAACCCGGGACGGAGATTGCCGTCTACATGACCGATCAATGACCAACTATGCTGTCAGTGTGGCATCATCTGAAGTGCCACTACCCGAGTCACTGCCACCGCAACTGAAGCCTTAGAAGAAATGAAACTGACGACTACCAACTTGCAAGTGCTCTCAAACGAACTCGATGGTAAAGACCACTGCCTCACTGAAATCAATGCCAAAGTCAACGATCTTGTGACTGACAATGATGAATACAAAGCTGAACCCACCGAGGTACTTTATTACCATGAGAAGATCTGTCACGCCATTTTCCAGGTTTGTTTTCATCTTCATACCTGCGCCAAGAATGGATCCCTACCAACTGTCGCCAGCCCTATGTGAGGATAGCAGGCAGTACATCCAGTCTGCAACCTGGTAAGCAGGTGAATGTCAGTGCAAACGCTAGACCACCGACAGGATGTGTACAACAACCAAAGCTCCAGATAGAGGCAAGGGTACAGCGCCAGTTCATCCTGAACAACGATAAGGTGATCGCTGAAGAAGAGATCACAAGAAGAAGAGATGAAAAGTTCCAGCTGCCCAAAAACTCCCCAAAACTGCCTAAAGTGGACTTGAAAAATCTTGCAGAGCTTGAGAAAGAAGCCACATAACAGTTCAATGATCTGCACGAAGCAGCCGACATCAAGGTTCCCGATAGAATGCACAAGCGGGAAGACATCCTGTACCTATGGACAATGTCTACATTATACATGGTCACATGCAAGCCACTGAGCCTAAACCAAGGAGATCAAATACAACATAGCGAACCAAATCGCTATCGCTCTTGCTCCTCTCATGACTGCCACAACAGTGTGGAGGCTGATGATCACTCACTAAGCAGCTTTTGAAACCACAGCCCCCAAGTACAACTTACCAACAGCGTCGAGGCCTTCCAAAGCATTCGTATTTGATGACAAAAGGTACTCCAGCTGCCTCAACAGCTGCCACAAGGATGGCTATGTTACCGGTAAAAAGGACTACCATTTGCGGCCTCATTCAGAATTCACGTTGCCACAGAGTGAGTGCTACTTCTCCACGGAGAGAAAGACAACCACAATCCAGTCATACGTGGCAGGGCTGATGTCTTCCACCAAAGGGCTCACACTCATTGACTGACCACACTGTTTCCCATCGAGTACACCTGGGAATCTGCCATTCAGAGATGCCCACCGACTCCACGTTCGATGACATTAGAGAAAGCTGACCGAAAGTGTACAATGGCATTATGAAACATCATTCCAGCGCACAATTGAACATGGACTAGAAGAGAAAGACAACACAAATGCCAGACTTCAACTAAATTTTATTCACGGAAAACAGACCTTTATGTACACTGGGGTAGGGGGGGAAGCGGGGGGGCACCATTAGTGCACCAGACCACACAGAAAAATTTTCTTTGGTACAGGCGACAATCATCACAGGCGTCGAAACCAAAAGAAAAAGTGAAAAGCATGCAGATAAAAGTGAAACGGTGAAAAAAGGTGATAAAACCTTTTTCCCCATCATTCAAGCACAATCTTGCTCACCTCACGACTTACCTAGCTGAATCGACACACACGTTTGCCCTGAGATATGCCGACGATTACTTTGTGGTGATGAATGCGACTGATGCCGAGGATAGAGGTAGTAGTATGATCAACATTTTCGATATTTTTGCTAGCAACGCCTTTGTAATGAAGTTCTCGCAAGAACAGCCGCAGGATGGTCGAATCCAGTACCACGATGCCTGTCTTATTTTTCAAGAAGCAAGCGTGTGTGCTGGCAGTACAAGCCACGGTCAAATAAACAAATTCTTAATTATCAATCGGCCCACTCCAAGCTCGTAAAAATAGCTATAGCAAAAAACTGCATCCGCTCTGCTCTATAGAAGTCCGGTCTGCTCTATAGAAGTCCTGCGAACATCAAGTTCACGAGAGCGTCGACGTTGAGCTAAGGCGTCTGGAGAAGGCTGGGTACCATGGAGAAATCATGGCCTCTGCGGTAGAGAGCCAAATTCGAGAGGTAAAAGCTGGTGGGAGGCGCACACCAGCCCATTCTTATTCTTCTGATTATTTCAGTCTCATGATCCGGATCCGTGGTCACTACCTGCCCTAAGTAGATGTAATGCCTTACCACTTCCAGTGCCTCGCTACCTATCGGAAACTGCTGTTCTCTTCCGAGACTGTTAAACATTGCTTTAGTTTTCTCCAGGTTAATTTTTACACCCCCCTTTCTGCTTTGCCTCTTTAGGTCAGTGAGCATGCATTGCAATTGGTCCCCTGAGTTACTAAGCAAGGCAATATCATCAGCGAATCACAAGTTACTAAGGTATTCTCCATTACCTCTTATCCCCAATTCTTCCCAATCCAGGTCTCTATATATCTCCTGTAAACATGCCGTGAATAGCATTGGAGAGGTCGCATCTCCCTGCCTGACGCCTTTGTTTATTGGGATTTTGTTGCTTTCTTTATGGAGGACTATGGTGGCTGTGGAGCTGCTATAGATGTCTTTCAGTATTTTTACATACGGCTCATCTACACCCTGATTCCGTAATGCCTCCATGACTGCTGAGGTTTCGGCTGAATCAAACGCTTTCTCGAAATCAATGAAAGCTATATATAAGGGTTGGTTATATTCCGCACATTTCTCTATCACCTGATTGATAGTGTGAATATGGTCTATTGTTGAGTATACTTTACGGAATCCTGCCTGGTCCTTTTGTTGACAGAAGTCTAAGGTGTTCCTGATTCTATTTGCGATTACCTTGGTAACTACTTTGTAGGCAACGGACAGTTAAGCTGATCGGTCTACAATTTTTCAAGTCCTTGGCATCCCCTTTCTTATGGATTAGGATCATGTTAGCGTTCTTCCAAGATTCCAGTACGCTCAAAGTCATGAGGCATTGCATATACAGGGTGGCCAGTTTTTCTAGAACAACCTGCCTACCATCCTTCAACAAATCTGCTGTTACCTGTTTCTCCACAGCTGCCTTCCCCCTTTGCATATCTCCCAAGGCTTTCCTTACTTCTTCTGGCGTTACTTGTGGGATTCCAAATTCCTCTAGACTATTTTCTCTTCCATTATCGTCGTGGGTGCCACTGGTACTGCATAAATCTCTATAGAACTCCTCAGCCACTTGAACTATCTCACCCATATTAGTAGTGATATTGCCGGCTTTGTCTCTTAACGCATACATCTGATTCTTGCCTATTCCTAGTTTCTTCTTCACTGCTTTTAGGCTTCCTCCGTTCCTTAGAGCATGTTCAATTCTGTCCATATTATACTTCCCTAAGTCAGCTGTCTTATGTTTGTTGATTAACTTTGAAAGTTCTGCCAGTTCTATTCTAGCTGTAGGGTTATAGTCTTTCATACATTGGTGTTTCTTGACGAGATTTTTCGTCTCCTGCAATAGCTTACTGGCATCCTGTCTAACGGAGTTACCACTGACTTCAATTGCACCCTCCTTAATGATGCCCATAAGAATGGCGTTCATTGGTTTAACTCTAAGGTCCTCTTCCTGCCGAAAATTTTCCTATCGTTTAGTTTATTACACTCTGGAAAAGATCGTGGAATAAAAAAGAACACGGTAAAGAATTTTTCCTTGTGTGGACGAAGCTTGACAGACGGTGCGTTCTTAAAGCCGAATAACTGTTCTGTAGCTTGATCTGGAACTCCTCTATCTTCCCTCTTACTGCTAACTCATTGATCGGCTTTTTATGTACCAGTTTCTTCCGCTCCCTCCTCAAATCTAGGCTAATTCAAGTTCTTACCGTCCTATGGTCACTGCAACGCACCTTGCCGAGCACGTCCACATCCTGCATGATGCCAGGGTTAGCGCAGAGTATAAAGTCTATTTCATTTCTAGTCTCACCATTCGGGCTCCTCCACGTCCACTTTTGGCTATCCCGCTTGCGGAAGAAGGTATTCATTATCCTCAAATTATTTTGTTCTGCTAATTCTACTACAGTGAAAGCTCGTTAATTCGAAGATTAATAAGTCGAATTTATGGATAATTCGAACTTTACGATTTGGTCTGGACAAGCTCCACAGAAGTCTATGCATAAAAAAGCCTGTTAATTCGAACGCGAGAAGGTTCCGCCACGGATAATTCGAACTACGCGCCATAGTGCTAGCAGCTTGGTGCCTGGCACACGGCCAGAGAAACGGGCATACTGCCTAGACACAATGCTGGGTTGCCTCTGGAATGGAGAGAACGGAGAGAGAAGGCAAAATCGGGAAAAATATAACCGGCGTGGTGTCGGCCAGAAGGCAGCGGCGGCTGCCTTCTCTCCTTTCTACGTTGACCTCCGAGACTTCTTGCCCGTCACGAATCTCGGGGGTTTGCAAATCTTCTTTGCTGACTATGTCGACGTGGACGAGGGTGCAGTGGTGTGTGGTGCGCTGAAAGATGGAGACACAATTTCTCAGTTCAGAAGCGCTGAACCTGTCGCTGCCAGTGACGACGAGGAAGAGGAAGACGAAGCGCCAGTGTGGCCCTCCGCTGTGGAGGTCATGGCTGGATTGAATGCTGCCCCTCTCTTCTTCAGTTTTGAAGAAGGCGAAGAGGAGGCCTTCCGCCCCATTCGCTCGTTAGAGCAAAAAGTGCTAGCTGTCGCCTTCAAGGAAAAAAGGCAGACTACAATCACGGACGTTTTCAAGCATTAAATTTCTGACATGCCCTACTGCTTCCAAATCGCAATGTACTGTTGTTCTCTTTCACTTTTGTTAGTTCGAACTTTCGTTAATTCGAACTAAAGCGGTTTCCCCTTGCGGTCCGAATTAACGAGCTTTTACTGTAATAACTCTCCCCTGCTATTCCTAGAGCCTATGCCATATTCCTCCACTGATTTGTCTCCAGCCTGCTTCTTGCCTACGCTGACATTGAAGTCGCCCATCAGCATAGTGTATTTTGTTTTGACTTTACCCATTGCCGATTCCAAGTCTTCATAGAAGCTTTCGACTTCCTGGTTATCATGACTGGATTTAGGGGCGTAGACCTGTACGACCTTCAATTTGTACCTCCTATTAAGTTTCACAACAAGACTTGCCACCCTCTTGTTAATGCTATAGAATTCCTGTATGTTACCAGCTATATCCTTATTAATCAGGAATCCAACGCCTAGTTCTCGTCTCTAGCACAGGACGTGCCCGCTTTTTAGCACTGTATATGTTTCTTTTGTCCTCGTAACTTCACTGAGCCCTTTATACCCCATTTACTGCCCTCTAATTCCTCCAATAGCACTGCTAGATTTGCCTCACTAGATAACGTTCTAGCATTAAACTTTGCCAGGTTCAGATTCTAATGGCGGCCTGTCCGGAACCAGGGATTCTTAGCACCCTCTGCTGCGTTGTAGGTCTGACCGCCGCCATGGTCAGTTGCTTCGCAGCTGCTGGGGACCGAGGGCCAGGATTTGATTGTTGTATTCATATAGGAGGTTGTGGCCAAGTACTTTACCAGGGCGGCCAATCCTGCTCTGGTGAAGGAGTGCGTTACCGATTCTGGTCACTGGGATCAGGCCGCACTCCAGGCCTGTTTATGCAATTTTCTCAACATGCGGATCTTTTTTTTTAAATATCCGGTGGAAAATTGCGTGGCACTGGGATTCAAACGACGGTCCTCTTGCACACGAGGTGGATGCTCTACCTCTACTCCACCGCTGCACCCTGCACCGCTGCACGCGATGAATGTGCTGCCTAGTAAATGAATCCAAGAAGAAGCCAGCCTGCAATATAAAACACACCGAAGCCCGTGTGGAATGTGACGATGTTGTGTATAGTATTCCTCTCGCCTGTGGGAAATGCTATATTGGCCAAACCGGGCGCTGTCTGAATGAGCGCCTGCTAGAGCATCGCAGGAATGCTAGTCCACTAAGTGGCGCTGGTCATTTAGCCGACCACATTTGCCGTTGCTCGCACAAGCCAGCATGCAAGGCGTTTTTCGAACGAACACGTGTGTTGCACAAATTCAGCAATCAGAAAAACTGGGAAATTGTTGAAGCCTTTTCTATCTTTCATGAAAACGATTAATACTGTGTCAGTGCTCCTTCTGTTGTGCTTGGGAAAAAAGAACTTGATTTATCTTAGGGCAAACGCGTGTGTCGATTCAGCTAGGTAAGGCAAGATTGTACTTGAGTGATGGGGAAAAAGGTTCTATCACCTTTTTTCCCCGTTTATTTTCCCCTTTTATTTTCATTCTTTTCACATTTTCTTTTGGTTTTGACGCCTATGATGATTGTCGCCTGTACCAAAGAAAGTTTTTTTGGGTGGTCCGGTGCACTAACAGCGCCCCCCCCTTATCTCCCTGCTTCCCCCTCCCCCTATGTACATAAATCCGTTTTCCGTAAATAAAATTTAGTTGAAGTCCGGCGTTTGTGTTTTCCTTCTCTCCTAGTCCGTGTTCAATTGTGCGCTGGAACGATGTTTCATAATGCCAATCACAACCAACTAGCCCAGCTGTCCATACTTAATGTAAAACAGCTCCGGTACTGTCATGATGTACCGCATACTACCGCACTGATCTACCAGCAGATGCCTTCGTGGCGCCTACATCGACAACCAGGACGACCTGCGCTTCATAAACAGGTCCAAGAAGTAAACGAAAAAAATTTATACGATGGCTCCTCCAGTTGCCTGCGTGCCATTGCATGATTTCAGGCCTTCTGTTCCAGCTTGGTGGTTCACCAGCAGCAACTGCCATCACCCCCACAGCTTGTGCATTAGGCTGTTGTTGACCCGGAATGTGGTGACTAAAAGGCTATGATTCGCGCCGATTCAACCACCACCAGCCAGAGAAATTTATACACAGGAAGGGGTTAAGCAAGTTTGTCCAGGATGATGAGAGTCGCAGGATGATGAGAGTCGCAGAAGTTTAGAAAATGACTAGACGCTGCCGTCTTCATTGACCATCTTGCTTGCGGGTGGCTCGTGAACAGAAGGAGAAATGTGCGATAACCACATGCACAGGCCAGGAAAAACTGAGTTTCAAATTAAATGAGTCGCACTGAGCAACTGTAACCGAGGGAAGCACAATGGCTACCATGCAGGAACCTCAGCTTGATCGTGCAAGAACTTTGTTATCACGATGAACAAATTTTTTCACGGATGTCATCATGACACTGTCACATAATCACGACTGAGGAAGAATAAATTGTTGAGGTTCTTGGTCTTGCATTGCTGGTAATCAGTGCAGCAAAAAGGCAATGCACATAGGAAGAGAGTGCCTGCCTTTGTCTTCTCTTCCTGTGTTCCTTGTCTTTTTTGTTGAGCTGATTTTTCTTATCAGAACTACTGAGGACTTCGAAATTTGGAGCAAATTGGATAAATCGGAATCTTCAATTTCTTTACATATTTATTGGATTAATCTGTACATGCCACTTATCACGCCATACTGTGGTGTGCCACCATATGCACAATAATCCTACCTTGGCCAGGATGACATCCATGTGGCGTTGCAGATGGCCCGAGCTGAGGCTGCTTGACACTTGCTGGATTTCCTGCATTGTTACAAGCCTCATTGTTACTCAAGGATGGCCACTGTGGCCACCACAATGCAATGCAATATTAACAACAAGGTATTGCTGTCAAGGTATGAAAGGGCACCTTCTTCTCGGATATGCTTTCATTCCCAATAGGTTCTCATGAAGGTTCAGCCTAGAATCCAAAATCTTTGCTACCTTCTTGAACTTAGCCCTGGAGATGATCTAGATGCCAAGGAACACGAGGTGTATGCATGAATGAAACATGGCACTATGCAACACACCTATGAAACACTCAGTCTTCAACATGGCATGGTCCAAAGACATTGCTGCATAAACAATGCTTTCCTGCCCATGTAAGGAAATGAAACCATTATTTTGAAACACAATGTGTTCCAACCATGTTTACAACTTCTCACATATCCTTTCGTCAGTGGGAGACTCACCTCTCTCTTTTGTCCTTCACTTGATCAAAGCAAACTCACAGGCACTCGTGCCAACACAATTCCCTCCAACATAGTCATCATCGAGGGGTATTACAAAGAACACACACAGGCTGTGCATTCCTCCTTGGAACTATGCTGAATGCAATGAAAAAAACAAATCAGTATGAAAATCCACAATATGCACACTGAAGTAATACAGTCAACTTTCATCAATTCAACCGACAGAATTGAAAAAAAAAAAACTGATTGAATTAAACAAGGGGCAGAAAAATACAAATGCTCAAATGCACCACTGGTTCATTTGGCAGTACAGTTAACCTCAATATAAAAAAAAAGAAATGTGAACTTTATTTCATTATATTGAAATTTCCCTGCATTCAAATTCTACCTTTTATGCAAAATACAGTCGGGAGCCGTTTCTCTTTTAAACAGAAGTAGCTGTAAAGATGTCCAAATAATCAGGCAATCTAAGAAAACAAATTTAGATACTAAAAGAGAAAGTAAATTCTGCTGAACTTGAGTGTCAGCAAGTACTTTAACGATTTATTTCATAATTCAGGAGTGTCCCCAACCAAAAAAATGGATTTGTTAGACCCCATGTTTTGGAACCCACTTGGCTGGTTCTTTACGGTTCAATGACAAATGGTGGCAGGGTGCAGCTTTTAAATGTCCTTTCCTCAAGTCAGTCAAGTCGTACAGACAAGGCAAAAGCAAAAGAAAAGGCTATTACAGTGGAACCCCAATTATACAAAATTCTTGGGGCCACGCGAAAATGTAGTATAATCCGACTAGCAAAAAAACTGCGTCATAATATGCAGTTTCATGCGACGGAGTTGCGAAGAGCTTCAATTTATATTATGGGCTAATGCTCTACAGGACTCAAAAATCAAATTCGCCAGGAATTTAAATGTGAATATAATACTGCAGTTGAATTAGGAAGGAACAGCGCCAACTAAGATGATCATGAGAGGGAGAACGGCACAGGACAAGGCGCTTGTCCTGTGTCATTCTCCCTCTCGTGATCGTCTTAGTTGGCACTGTTCTTTCTTAATTCAAGTACACACCATCTAGCCCAAATGAATGTTGTCCTAATACTGCAGTGCAGCTGCCAATCACACTTTATTGGATGAATTTAGCAATTCGTTCCCGTCAGCATGCCAAAACATTCTTTTTTTACCTAGACACTTTAAACAAAAGATCGCTGCTTTCTTATAAACTTTCTGTTAGGCACAGAGCAAAAGCTACCTTTTGAACATAGCAATGTCCGCAAGGAGGATTACCTGCTGCCTCTGAATGACGTTGATGCTATGCTACAGGCACGGCAGCATCTGTAGCCTCATCTGAGGTGTGAGCCCGAGGCAACGCCTCCTCACAAATCCTATCTCATACAACAACCCACACGAAATCAGAAACCCAATAATGGACACATCTTGGGTGCTCGTGTGTAGATACAAAGCTCTGAATTGCATGCACGAACAATAAGCATATCCGATATGATCTGCGTGCCTTCCGGTGCCTAGTCAATGATTCAATGTGTGCTTTCCACAAGCGCTGGATCCATGGCTTTAGCTTTACTGTCGCAAGACTCGACTTGTTGGAGCACACGGCCAACAGTACTGTTGGCGCTTGGCAAACATAATGACTTTACGTTTTTAGCGCACAAAAAGGGACGAGAGACAGAGGTACGACACGGACACAGCATTAACTTACAACAATTGTTTTATTCTATGAAGCAGTACACATATACATAGGTCTAACAGACAACAGGGTACACATGTGCATATGTACTGGTTTCTAATCAAATGAGACAGCAACGAGACATGTGTAATGGAAAGTTAAGATGATACCGAAGATGAAAAAGCGAACATGCACAGGCAAAAAATTTATTTTGTAAGGTCTCCTTAAGACCGCGAAACGTGGGTGACAGGATGAGCAGTTCACTTCACCGGAAATTGCGCGAGTGAAGCAGAAACGCGCAATAATACCGTATATCCATGATATCTCGCACAGACTGAAGAAGGTTGGCAATAACGCAAATGTAAGCGTCATCTTTCCAGCGCCAATCAAGATGTCCAACTAGGTCAGCTACTGTGGTTCTGAGAAGCCCAGTTGCCGGACAAATCACAAGGAAGGCTATGTTCTTTGTGAGAACAATATTGTGTATGAACTGCCCCTGTCATGCAGCAAAAAATACATCGGCCAAAGGGAAGGTGCGTAAATAATAGGTTGCATGAACACGCAAATAATGTGCGAACTGGAGGAGTGGCGCATCTGGCTTTTCACTGCAGAAAGCATGGGTGCAGTCCCTTTTATAATCAGTGCACTGTGATAGGAAGAAGCACAACGCAAACAACAAGTGAGATTATTGAAGCAGCGAATATCACTAGTTTGGGGAACGCTTGTGTTAGCGTGCCTTCAATCGGTCTTTCAAAAAAATAATTCAATTTTTTAAACGTGTGACAGAGGGTGGCTTGATGGAGATGGGCATTTTAATCTTGCAATTACAAAAAAAATGTTTTGCCTAAGCATGGTTGCTTTTTCATCTTTGATATCATAGTAACTTTCCATTACACATGTCTCATTGCTGTCTCATTTGATTAGAAACCAGTACATATGCGCATGTGTATGCTGTTGTCTGTTAGACCTATGTATATGTGTACTGCTTCACAGAATAAAACAATTGTTGGAAGTTAGCACTGTGTCCGCATCGTACCTCTGTCTCTCGTCCCTTTTTGTGCGCTAAAAACCTAAAAGTTATGGAATACCAACATGCCCAAACCTACACTCTTTCAAACATAGTGAGCCTGGCACAGCGCCAAAGGTGCTGTCGTTCATACACACAGATGCGGAGTCAAGAATCTTGTGAAAGTATCCCCAAGGGAGACCGCCGCAGAACACTACTCCTGGCCCCTGCTTTCGAACTTTGCATCGTGTCTATACTACAATGTACAGATGACAGGGCCACAAAGAAAAAGCCACTAATTCGGCTTGACTTGGTCTATGTTCCTAATTGGTTTCTGGCAACATGTAACAGTATGTGCATAAATACAAAACATGAACACAGGTATCAGTAAAACAGTATAAATATAAACAATGTGTGGACAAAATGGGACAATTTATACAATGTTACTTTTGCACAGTAGCAATAACACTGAAGTGAATGCTGAATTATGCACATCATATAACTTAAAGAAGAAACAGAAAAACAATGAAACGTAGACAGCATAAATCACTTTTCATTTAAGGGTAACATTCACAGAAATACAAGATTACCTAAGTCACTGTGCAGCTGCAGCTTAAAAATGCATGTTCATCGGAAAAAACACACAAACAAAAGCACTAAAGACTACCTGGGAATAAAAACATGAACAAGTTTTGGCACCTAATTCAAATGATAATAAACATGCCGATTAATGAAGAAAGTAATGTACAGATGGCAGTGCATGGCACTGCATTTAATTCCTATAGTTTGTTCATGAATGGCATGTTCATGAACATGCCAAGTTCCTCTGTGCCGTGTACTGCAAGTGCTTGTATTTACGTTAGCCTCGACAAGTACTCAAGAAAAATTTGTGCTGCTTTTTCTTTCTGTTTAAAGACGTTTCAGTAAAATTGTATTCTAGAATGATTTTATCAGCATTATATCTAATTCATTATATTAATATATCCCCCTTTGCATAACTCCCAAGGCATTCTTTACGGAAGAAGTAAAGAAAGCCTTGGAAGCTATGCAAAGGGGAAGGCAGCTGGGGAGGATCAGGTAACAGCAGATTTGTTGAAGGATGGTGGGCAGATTGTTCTAGAAAAACTGGCCACCCTATATACCCAATGCCTCATGCCCTTGAGCGTGCCGGAATCTTGGAAGAACGCTAGCATAATCCTAATCCATAAGAAAGGGGATGCCAAAGACTTGAAAAATTATAGACCGATCAGCTTACTTCCGTTGCCTACAATGTATTTACTAAGGTAATCGCAAACCGAATCAGGAACACATTAGACTTATGTCAACCAAAGGACCAGGCAGGATTCTATAAAGGATACTCAACACTAGACCATATTCACACCATCAATCAGGTGATAGAGAAATGTGCAGAATATAACCAACCCTTATATGTAGCTTTCATTGATTAAGAGAAAGCGTTTGATTCAGCCGGAACCTCAGCAGTCATGGAGGCATTACGGAATCAGTGTGTAGAAGAGCCGTATGTAGAAATACTGAAAGACATTTATAGCAGCTCCACAGCCACCATAGTCCTCCATAAAGAAAGCAACAAAATCCCAATAAACAAAGGCGTCAGGCAGGGATATGCGACCTCTCCAATGCTATTCACGGCATGTTTACAGGAGATATATAGAGACCTGGATTGGGAAGAATTGGGGATAAGAGGTAATGGAGAATACCTTAGTAACTTGTGATTCGCTGATGATATTGCCTTGCTTAGTAACTCAGGGGACCAATTGCAATGCATGCTCACTGACCTAAAGAGGCAAAGCAGACAGGGGGGTGTAAAAATTAACCTGGAGAAAACTAAAGCAATGTTTAACAGTCTCGGAAGAGAACAGCAGTTTACGATAGGTAGCGAGGCACTGGAAGTGGTAAGGCATTACATCTACTTAGGGCAGGTAGTGACTGCGGATCCGGATCATGAGACTGAAATAATCAGAAAAATAAGAATGAGCTGGGGTGCGTTTGGCAGGCATTCTCAGATCTTGAACAGCAGGTTGCCATTATCCCTGAAGAGAAAAGTGTATAACCAGCTGTGTCTTACCAGTACTCAGGTACGGGGAAAAAACCTGCAGGCTTAGGAAAAGGGTTTTTCTTAAATCGAGGACAACGCAACAAGCTATGGAAAGAAGAATGATAGGTGTAACGTTAAGGGATAAGAAAAGAGCAGATTGGGTGAGGGAACAAAAGCAAGTTAATGACATCTTAGTTGAAATCATGAAAAAGAAATGGGCATGGGCAGGACATGTAATGAGGAGGGAAGATAAACGATGGTCATTATGGGTTACGGACTATATTCCAAGGGAAGGGAAGCGTAGCAGGGGACGGCAGAAAGTTAGGTGGGTGGATGAGATTAAGAAGTTTGCAGAGACAACATGGCCACAATTAGTACATGGTTGGGGTAGTTGGAGAAGTATGGAAGAGGCCTTTACCCTGCAGTGGGCGTAACCAGGCTGCTGCTGCTGCCGATGATCCAATTGACAAAAAGGAGGATTAGTAGGCGTGTCAAATGAAGAGTTTGAACTTGCACGGACAGCTTTCTTTTGAAATAAAAATAGAATGTTGATGTTATATCTGGTCATGTTGCCCCATACGAGATGACAAAAGTTGACATGAAATAAAAAAAGACAATCACAAAGTAGGAGCTTCACTCTTAATGGTAAAAGGAAGCGCAACCTTATTGGTATTCCAACAACTCATGCAAGTTTGTTAGCAATAATGTCAACATGGTCATTCTACAACATATTCTCTTGAAAAATTACAGGTAAACTTTTAAGTGATGATATGATGTCTACCAAAGAAGTATCCATTTTAATATGTCCATTGACGTTCTGCTCTTTGTTCGTTGACTGAAAAACCACGCCTTTTGTTTTGGTAATAGTAATGCCTAATGAGTTTAATCAGCTCCACTTGTATATTTGCGCTAGTATATCATAAGCAATATTTGACAAGTCTTTGAGGTTTTTATAAGTTATAAATAAACCACTGTCGCAGGCATGGATAAGAAATTGTGCCATGGTATTGATATACAGGTTAAACAATAGTGGACTTAGTAGGCTTCCTTGAAGAACCCCAGCGAATACAGTAGAACCTCATTGATACATTCCCGCTACGTGCATTTTCCCGGTGCCGACGTTCGCAATCGAGAACACAAGAAATTACCCTGTTTAGTTACGCTTATTTTCGACTGTATAACAGCTGTGTCTTACCAGTACTCACGTATGGGGCAGAAACCTGGAGGCTTAAGAAAAGGGTTCTACTTAAATTGAGGACGACGCAACGAGCTATAGAAAGAAGAATAATAGGTGTAACGTTAAGGGATAAGAAAAGAGCAGATTGGGTGAGGGAACAAACACGAGTTAATGACATCTTAGTTGAAATCAAGAAAAAGAAGTGGGCATGGGCAGGACATGTAATGAGGAGGGAAGATAACCGATGGTCATTAAGGGTTACGGACTGGATTCCAAGGGAAGGGAAGCGTAGCAGGGGACGGCAGAAAGTTAGGTGGGCAGATGACATTAAGAAGATTGCAGGGACAACATGGCCACAATTAGTACAATAGTTGGAGAGGCCTTTGCCCTGTGGTAAGCGTAACCAGGCTATTGATGATCATGATGATTTTTGACTGGTTCATACGTTTCCGGGAAACACGATTTTTTGGCCCCAACATTCATTACGTTGCCAAACTGCGATCATATGATACATTTTCTGGCTGCTAGATTTCATGCAAACAAGAAAATGCACAAGGCGTGCGCGATTGAGAACAGTATACAGCTGCCTGCCACGGCAGCTTCACCGCAATACTTGCCCATCCGTCTCAAGTGAAAACGCCGGCGCACACTCAGTTT
The DNA here is from genome assembly GCF_050947875.1 of Dermacentor variabilis. Classification (NCBI taxonomy): domain Eukaryota; kingdom Metazoa; phylum Arthropoda; class Arachnida; order Ixodida; family Ixodidae; genus Dermacentor; species Dermacentor variabilis. The sequence continues at coordinate 4,692,788 of NC_134576.1, read as the reverse complement.
CGAATTTCGGTACCAGCAAATCTTCTCTGGGATCATCGCACGCGGCATTCACAGCTACCACTGCCAATCCTATTGCGATAAGCATATTCGCCTATCACAGCGCATGGTGCCGTCAAAAGCATAGTGCACGCTTTTACCAGGCGATAACCAAAACGCGCCGCCGTTCCCTGCTACAGACTGTGATCATATACATTTTCCAGCCGCTAGATCCCAAGTGAACAAGAAAAGGTGGAGGCGCATGTGATCGAGAACAGTATATAGACTGTTTTTTCATGGGCACCACCATATTGTCATGGGTAAAAAACTATTTACATAATGTATTTACAAGGCACATATAAACAGCAGCCGAAAATCCCGAGAGGCTGTTGCCACTTCGTTGTGTTCACCGTCGACGACCTTGTCCTCTTTTTCCACCACAATACGACCCCCGGCAGAAAAATCTGTCCCGGTGCTTCAGATGGGGCTGTCGGTAAGGGCATAGCAAGGTTTCAGCCGAAAGACATGTACGATGTCAGGTGGTGTGGAACCGCGTGGCATGACGGAGTTCATGGGGACTATCACATAAGTGACATTGGTCACTTGACGTAGAACACAGTAAGGGCCTTTGTAGCACGGAAGGAGTTTCTAGGAGAGCGCCACTCGGTGGCAAGCAGACCAAAGTAGCCCGAGAGAGCCTGGTGAAAAATATGCGTCATGGTGGTGGCGATTGTAAGCATACCGTTGAGATTCCTGCAATGCTGACAGACGAGTATGGACAAGTTGGCGCACATGGTCAGCATGGGCAATGGCCTTGGACTCGGTCCTTGAATCCTGTATCAAAGGGAGTGAAGTGTACAATGGTAAGACAGGGTCACGACCAAAGAGCAAGTAAAAGGGGGAATACCCAGCAGTATCATGACGTGATGAATTATAGGCGAAAATGACATAAGGGAGAGCCACATCTCAGTCCTTGTGGTCGGGTGAAACGTATTTCGATAGCATATCAGTAATGGTCCGATTAAGTCACTCAGTGAGGCCGTTGGTCTGGGGATGATGAGAGGTAGCCATTTTGTGCTTGGTAGAATATGAGCGTAGGATATCAGCGATGACTTGGGAGAGGAAAGTGTAGCCTTGGTCAGTGAGAAGCTGTACTAAAGTAAGACGCCCTGTACTAAAATAATATCCCGGAGTAGGAAATCTGCAACGTTGGTTGCGCAGCTCATGGGGAGTGGAGTGATGGCATAGCGTGTCGCGTAATCAGTAGCGACAGTGATCCACCTGTTGCCGGAGCTGAACTCGGGGAAAGGGCCAATGAGGTCCAAACCCATGTGAAAGAATGGCTCAGGTGGAATCTCGATCGGCTGCAAGTACCCGGCAGGAGGCGTTGCTGGCTTTTTGCGATGTTGACAGGGCTTGCAAGCAGCTACATAGCGCCATATGGAGAATGCGAGGCCGGGCCAGTAGAAGCGGTGGCGCACGTGGACGTAAGTGCGAGCAAACCCAAGGTGTCTGGCAGTTGGGGTGTCATAAAGCGCCTGAAGCACGGTAGAGCGGAGGTGTTGAGGAAATACAAGAAGAAGGGCAGGACCGTCAGGACGAAAACTGCATCGGTACAATATCCCATCGTTGAGGACAAACCACCTTAACGATGGATCAGTAGGAGCAGATTCCATTTGGTCAATGAGGGTCCTCAAAGTAGCGTCATGACATTGCTCGTTGGCCAAGTCCAAAAGCTGGCGGGAAATGGAAAGAACATTTGCAAAAGCTTCCATGTCGGCATTGGCATGCGTGCGTATAGGATAACGGGACAAGCAGTCGGCGTCCCTGTGTAGGCGACCAGACCTATACACCACCGAACAGGAATACTCTTGTAGCCGCAAAGCCCATCGCCCAAGCCTCCCTGTGGGATCTTTTAAGGACGAAAGCCAATAGAGGGCGTTGCGGTCTAGTACAATAGAAAAGGGCCTGCCGTATAAATAGGGGAGGAATTTCGCCACTGCCCACTAAACAGCCAAACATTTGCGCTCATTAACAGAGTAGTTCTGCTCCGCAGGTGACAAAAGACAGCTAGCGTACGCAATGACGTGTTCATGGCCGTGTTCCACTTGTGCCAAGATGGAACCGATTCCGTGGCCACTGGCATCGGTGTTCACCTCTGTAGGGGCTGATGTAGCGAAGTGCCCTAGAATCAGCGGGGTGGTGAGCATGGTGGTAAGGTGAGAAAAGGCGGTGGCCTGAGAGGATCCCCATGAAAACGGCACACTTTTCTTCAGATCTGTGAGAGGGCGCCCTATGGTGGCAAAATTTTTAACAAAGTGGCAGAAGTAATAGCAAAGGCCCACGAAACTTCGGACATCTTTTGCAGACCGTAGAACAGGGAACTCTTTCACGGCGCGAATATTCTCTGGGTCCAGTCGGATGCCAGTCGCATTGACGACAAGTCCAAGAACAGTAATCTCACGGTGGCCGAAGTTACATTTTTTGAAGTTCTGCTGTAGACCGGCCTTGCGAGAAATGGCAAGTACAGCTGAAAGGCGCCCAATGTGTGTACTGAATGAGGGCAAGAACACAATAACATCATCTAGGTAGCAGAGACAAGTCGACCACTTGAATCCTTGGAGTAATGAGTCCATCATATGCTCAAAGGTAGCCGGAGCATTGCATAGCCCAAAAGGCATAACTTTGAAGTGGTAAAGACCATCAGGCATTATAAGGGCAGTCTTTTCATGATCTAGATCATCGACAGCGATTTGCCAATATCCAGACCGTAGGTCGATGGACGAAAAATACTGTTCCCCCTATAGGCAATTGAGGGCATTATCGATACGAGGTAGTGGGTAGACATCCTTCTTCGTGATGCGGTTGAGGTGGCCGTAATCGACGCTGTATCTCCACACGCCAGTCTTCTTTTTGACGAGCACGACAGGCGACGCCCAGGAACTTGACGTGGGCTTTAGTACATGGGTGAACAACCGGCAAAGAATGTTTGTGACTGTGATCGGTTGGTAGCTTTGGAGAAACTCTGTCTTGCCTCCTTGCTTAAGGATAAACGTTATGCAACCGTGCCGCCATACCATTGGGATCTATGCGCCTCCAAGGATGCCAGTCAGCAGTGCAGCAAGTTGTTCCCTTGCATCAGGCCCCAAGCTCTTCATTAAACGTGCTGGCATACTGTCAGGCCCAACAGCTGTGTGTGCGCTAAGGTGCACCAGAACACAATCCACCATCCGCTTGCTGACCTCCCAGCGTAGCTCTGTTGACCCCCAACTGCTACCGAGTGGAGGGGCTGCAGGCAGTGGGTTCCCACAGTCCCTATCTTCAGCGTTTTGTACGAAAGGGGCACCATACATAAGGGTCACGTGCTGAGTGAGGTGCCCCTTGAAACCTGTGATTGGCTGGCCAGTTACCGCATTCTTGAGCTGTATATATGACACCTCTTCTCTCCTGTAGAGTGACCTCACATATCAAAAAAACTTATGGGCTGATGGCTTGCCCTCCTCTAGCAAAGCCTACATGAGCTGCAGGTCACGCTGAGCGACCTTGGACTGCAGCAATGCTTGAACCTTTTGTTTAAGATACAGATATTGCGCCCACGTCACTGTACAAGCGACTGTACACACCATTTTGATGGCTTTGTGGTGCTCCCGATTAGTCTCACGTCTTGCCTGCCATTCCTCCTCTACCTCACCATACCACTATGAATTTGTAATTGCACATGTTGACCGTATATGATGAACCATATGGCCCTGCATAACAGACAACAGGGCAGACACATATTCCTCATAGGTAGTGGCCTGCAGCCTTTTTTCACTGGCCTCAAAGTTCGTGACGACCACCTCAATGGCCCGGCTTGGCAAGTATAGGTGGGATTTCTGCCGTCTTTTGCTGTTAGGGCCACGGCGGCCTGAGTGACTAAAGTCAAGCCTTAGTTGATTGTGGTGACTACCGAGGCTATATGTGCCTTCCTCCTCTATCATGCATCTATGTAGGCAGATTCCAAGGCGGTGTGAGAGAAGGGCATAGTCGATGGCTGTGCTGCTGCCACAAGCACACCACGTAAACTGTCCTTCACAGTGTGGTTCAAGATTCGCAATCACAATGTCTAAATCCTCAGCTAACTGCAGAAGGAGCTTGCCGTTTGCATTAGTACGAACGTCTAGTTCACTGAGGTGCCCGTTAAAGTCACCAATAATTATGAGCTCCTTGCCGCCCTGAAGCCTTTGTGCGTCATTGCAGACACACTCTATAAGCTGCACATTTTCTTCATTGAGACCTTGCACAGACAGGTACACAACACACAATGCAGTGGTCATGCCAAGCACGTCCCCGGCTACCTAAAGGTGGTCTCTGCAGCCCCCCCCCCCCCCATCCAGGCGTTGGCATTGAAGTGATGCCACAACGAACCAACCCCTCCCCCTTTGAGACCTTGGGTAGATATGTTCTGGCCCACCCCACACCACTCTGAATGTATTGGGTGCTCTTCAAGGTCCCACAGGTGAGTTTCTGCCACTGCATAGAAAGAAAACATCTCTACACTGACAGCACAGTATAATTCCACCCACTTTTGCTCCCAGGAAACCCCGCTGAGGTCTAAGAACCCCAATCTGAAGCACTGCCAGTATTTCCTTTTACAGGTGTGTTACCTGACCAGCCCTGTGTGCTTGGCTGAACACCGGGCACGTTGCTGGTAGGTTGGTAGGCTGTATTGCCCTGTAGTGCCGTGACCTTTACGTTGGGAGCTGTGTGATAGTTATAAAGTGTGTTCTCTGAGGCTTGCCATGTGGGTCTTATTGCACTGCCTGGTATCCCTGCTAAGTCATGTGTTGGCGCACCAGGTCGCCAACCATGCGGGCCAGGTCGAATCCCACGTTGGGCGGCGGCATTGCACGAGTTGGGGGAAGTGATTGAGGCATTGCCAAAGGTGGCATGTGGGATACTGGATGAGGCAGCATGGCCTGGCCTGTCGGGCACACCATCGACAGGCTCAGGGAGGGTTGGTTCCCAGTTCAGCAACTGAGGCCAGTGCATTGGCCTGGTGGTTGGCACTGGGAAGCACTTGAAACTGTGGCTGCAGCTCGTCCGATTTTGTTCCGGCGTAGGAAGAGCAACTAGCATGTTCCCCATGTACAGAGAACTCTGCTGCAGGCTTGAGGGAACCAATCTGGGAGCCTGGGGGTCGAGGCACTGTGATGGCTACTTTCCTAGTTGGACATTTTCTTTTCGTGGGGTGGTGAGGTTGAGAGCTTCACTCTTTTTCTTCTTCCCCAAGTACTAAAAAATGATGTGCTGCTCTCCTGATGTGACCGGAAACTTGATGGCCGGTCACATGTAATGGCAAGGTAGTGAACTCCGTCCCACACAAAATGTCCCTCTCCTTCCTGCACTTGTGTGTTGTCCGGGAACTTTGCACTAACAGAGGTACACAGCTTTCTAATTTCTGAGTTCAGCATGACTGCTCGTGTTTGTGCCTCCTTGCCCCACGTGGCCACCTCTGGCACTGAGCAAAAGATCAGCACTGGTGCGTATGCGGCCACAATTTCTTGCATGGCTGCAGCAACAACATGGGGTTGGGCTCTCTTAAGCACATCAGCCGTGCCTACATGCAGGACCAATAAAGGGAGGTTCTGACTTAATTGGCTGTTGTGGCGAAGCAGCAATCGGTGTGCATACTTGACTGTAGCGTGTCTCGCCGAGCAGGTCTTCATGCTCCCCTTCACGCCCAGTATACATTGAAGTGCCTCCGCCACTCGGGGAACATTGCCGTCACTCAGCAGCAATACCTCAAGGGGTGCGTCCGCCTGGATGGGGTCCTTGCATTGCTTGCAGCTGCCTTTCTTTCTGACATCACTGCTGTCATCAGTTGTGACATAGGCCCCGGAGATGGAGGTGTTGTTCCTGGACGGTTTACCACATTTCAATTCAGTAAGGTCTTCCTGTGAAGACAGGCTCACTTGCTGACTTACACACGGAGAAAAACTCATCCCCTTCATTATCTCGGCATCCCTAGGTGTCTCTTTTGATTAAAATTGCACTTGGATGCCTTTGGTATGCCGCTGAGGAACATTCTCCACTTGTTTCAGCGAACTAGATTTTTTGCCTCCAGTCGATCATGGCATGTTAGCTTGCATTCTAGGGGCTTCCTCCAAGGAAGAAACTGGCCTTTTCATCCCTTGCATGCCTTCACTTGGGTTTGACGTCTCCGCATCAATCTGCAGTGGCTGCTCTACAATCCGCAGAACTACAGCTCACACCAGCCGCAGCGTATCTGGAGTGCCGCCACCTATGTTTCTACGTGGTGCAGTTTCTCCTGTAGGTTTTCCACCCTTACTCTAAGCACGGCCACTTCCGATTCCGCAGCCTGTACGCTCACGTGCAAGCTGTCCACCCGAACGCACGGCTTGCACATGAAACCGTCCACCGCGTTCGCTGCTTCCACATCCTCGAAACTTGTTTTATCGAAATAGAGCTACCTATCACACCTGTCGAAGCACACCAGTGACTCATCCGCTTGCTTCCTTCTTCTTTTAAGCTTTGCCATCGCATTTGGAGCTGCTTGAACTTCGTGACGCAACACCAATGCCACCTCGCACTCACCACCTCAACCACCACCAAATGGGGACAGGTGTGTGAGCTGCGTGAGGCCTAGCAGTCATGCGTGCTCCACTGCACCACCCATTGACGACTTGTTGACCGCGCAATGATGGGCGCAGAGATTACGCTGACTTACTGACTCTCCATGAAGGGACTACTGACTACACCAAAATAGTCGCACAAAACCATCGCACTAACAGCATGGACACTGTGTACAGCATGTTCACAGACGTCAGCGAATACAAGTTAGCATGTTGCGTACACAGTGGCACCATCGATCGGCAGTTGGCATGCTGGCTTGGGCAAGCACTCCGTCTTGTGTTAGGTACACGCTCAACGCTGGTTTTTGATTATTGTTTTCGTGCTCGCGCAGTCTTAGTGTGGTGTGGCTTCTTCTACGCGGAAAACGGCTTTGCGAGACGTACTGAAGTGGTTAAAGTCAGCATGCCCAGACTGTCTGCTGGCGTTGAGACAGATGGAGCACACAGCGCGATGTGTGTGCAGGTGCTTGAGCCTACAGTCAGCCTGGGAGATCACTTGTGTATTTCTGAAAATTCCATTGTCTAATGTGACCTTATATCTGCATTCTCCTTTAGTTATAAGCTGCTGTTTAGGAGAAATGAAACATACGCGATGATCGCAACACTGTGGGTACCGTTCTTCTACGGTAAAAGTTGTGCTGTTATACTGCGAGAACCATTCAAACTGATAGCTGTAGATTACATTGCGTGACTACTTGGTTCAGTGGATGCCATCTGCACCCATGAATAATATAGTTTTGGTCAGCAATAACAGCATACGTTACAGTGTGAATTACACTTGTCCGGCAAAGCAACACTTTACTAACTGTGTGAGCGGCCTAAGCAGATGTAAATGCTGGATTACAGATATCTTTGCTTTATATAGCGCATGATCCAAGCATGCGACATCAATGTTTATAGATCTATAAAGGTTGTGCGGCATGACCATGCGAAGTCTTATTGTGCATTAGCCTGTTTTCTCTCTTTCTCTTTTCTTTTAAGAAAGAGGATAACTGATTTTTTTTTTTCCAGTTTTGTTTGTCCCATTCTCTATGATGCACTCGCACGTATTACAGAAATTTTTTTCTCACAAATAGCCGTCACATTCTTGTTATGCAATCTCTCTTGGATATTAGGGCTTTACAGGACAAAAAAAGCAATGCCGAAGCCCATAGCTTATATACGTATTATGCAGGTTCACCAACCGCAGCGATCGATGCGCTGAGCAGTGCCATCGGGCTCATACAGGAGGCTAGTGTGGACATATCATAGTGATTTCAGGTCTACTAGACTTGAAATGTGTGTGAACAATGCTGGTGTATCACAAATATTTGATAGTGCCTGGCGCTTAGACGTTTTGGAGTTGCCTTTGGTTAGTTGTACATGAGTATGCGGTCTTATGTTTTAGTTCCTGCGCCAAGCGATCACATTGTGAGCAGATTTTCCATTTCCTGGCAATGCACAGATGCCAGTTCTCTTTGTTGAATCAAAACAGATACACTCAAAATAGTTCACAACATGTACACACACCACGGCTGTGTCATAAGTAAGAGGCATGCGGTGCAGAAAGGAAGAAGAGGACGATGTGCATGTATCGATCTGAACGGCATAAGCCCTCGAGGCGCGTGACCCGAGCTGTGATCAAGGGAGAAGTGGCACCGAGCTGGGATTATCGACGTGGCTCTGGTTCAAGAAGGTTGTAGCATCAGCATCGCACTGCTGACGGGAGCCAATGAGGTCTGGTCAAGTCCACAATGCTGGCGGTTCAGGGTGTGGCTGTCGACCTCGGTGACATTCGAGTGAGGCTCCTTGGACCTGCTACAGCCTCTCACGGTAGTGCTGGGCACTCCAGGAAGGATCCTCTTTCAGAGGCAGACCAGTACGCACGATTGTCCTCGGGGCATCTCGTTGGCGCTCGAAGAAGTAGCGGCGGAACCCTGAGTTAGGCCTAACCGGTGAGGCAGTGGTGCCATGTCCCCGATGGAGTTCAGGATGCCGGCACCAGAGACGGACGAGTTGACTGACCAGCACCAAGGCAGCAACGTTTACAGAGTCGGCGAGAACACCGACTATGATTATGATCCGATACGCCACGGACTCGGAAGATACGTGCGACAACAAATTAAAATTTAAGCAAGTAAGAACGGTCCTTTCTAGTAGTGTCGCAGCAATAGGCTAGGGTGGCCTGACTTTTGTGTAGCAAATGCCAAGGACCAAAGTAGCCGGTAGTAAGGACATGTTTAGTGATTATTAAGTAGGTTGCATAAGTGTTTGTATTTCTTCATTGTGTTTTAGTTTGAGTGAGTTTTATTTTGAATTTAGGGTAGAGTGTATTTAAAATCTGTTTGCGGTGCTGCTCTGTGCCTTCCAACCCCCCATCTCTCGTAACACCCGCGCGCCCCCGAGATTGTGACACACGACAGGCTGATGGTGTGCATCACATGTTTGCACCCCCAAGAAATATTTCCGCATATTGTAGTTAGTGATGCATCGAAACATTCCCAGACGACCTTGTAGAACGGTTATTGCGTAAATTTCATGAAGTACGTGCCAAAACAGCTCCAAATCGTTCCGCAGCACACGACACCAACACTTTCATGGAGCGCTGTGCTGGATCGTACAAGCCAGAGAGGAGGAAAGGCTCGGCACACGCCCTTTCCTCCTCACCCGATGAAAAGGTCTCTAGCCGCCCATCTCACACGAAAACGACGACGGGCACAGTTTTTTATTCTGGTACCAGCAAATAACCGCCCTGGTCGTCGCATGTCGCACACACAGCTCTCGCCAACAAACCTACTGCAATAAGCATCTTCACCTGTCTGTTTTACAGCGTGTGGCACGTAGTGCCATTGGTAGCATACTACACGCTCTTAGTAGACGACAATCCAAATGCGCCACTATTCCCTGCTGCAGGTGGTGCGATGTGGGCATTATGTTTTGCTTTGGCAGCATCCAACATGGCCCACTAGCTCGATTTCTTAGTTTCCCGTCGCCTCCTTAAAACACCACACCATAGGAAAACAACAAAACACATATCAGGCTGCTAGAGCACCACCAGCTTGATGCACACGGCATCTCGTGCTGCAGCAACTGGCGCGACACTTCACATTACGTAGATTTCACAATAGTTGAGTCTGTCAAATTTTTTAGTTACTTCAGATAGTACATTTTCCTGATTAGCACATTTTTTTCTCGCAGTTTATTCCAAAACGTATGAATGATGTTTACTGTAAAGGCAAAGCACAGTGGTTACCTATGACGACGGTCTGATAGCTATACTGCAAATAACTTCGAATTAAGTTCACGAATGTTCCCCTAAAGCCATATATGTAAAGTTTTCTTTGTAGGGTACTGTGATTATTAGTATCAAAAGCCATCGAAAAATAAGTAAAGACGCCGAGAGTAACTAAATTGTCTTCAAAGCCTCGCAGAATTATTTCTTTCTTGCATAAACTACTTCCGTTACACAACCTTTTCTAAACCCTAATTCATCATCAGTCTGTTTTATGTCCACTGCAGGATGAAGGCCTCTCCCTGCGATCTCCAATTGCCCCTGTCCTGCGCCAACCGATTCCAACTAGCGCCTGCGAATTTCCTAATTTCATCACTCCGCCTAGTCTTTTGTTGTCTTCAATTGCGTTTTCCTTCTCTTGGTACCCATTGTGTAACCCTAATGGGCAACGGTTATTTAACCGGTGCATTACATGACCTGCCCAGCTCCATTTTTTCCTCTTGATGTCAATTAGAATATCGTCTATACCCGTTTGCTCTCTGATCCGAACCCTAACTGGTAATGCGTAATTACATTGTGCATTTTACAAAAACAGGTTATTTATGTATTAATCAGCTTCTCAAGACATTTAGAAACAATGGACAGGATCAATATTGGCCTGTAATTTGAGAGCTTGTTTTTGTTGCCAGGCTTGAAAAGTGCTGTTACTATCGCTATTTGCAATCGCTGAGGAAATATACTATTAGTCAAAGAAAGATTGCACACAAGCTCCAAGAGAGGACAGATTAAGTCTAGCACATGCTTTGCTGGGCAAATTCGCAACTCATCAATATCGCAACTTTTACTATTTCGAAGGCTAAAAACGTGTTGCAGATTTCACGAGGGTTAGTGGGGCTTATGAATGTACTTTCGACGATGTTTCGATTTATGTATTCTGTGCAATGAGGACTGTAGGAACTATTCACAAGGGGTGTGACTGAAGATCATTGTTCGTTTCGTGTCATGCGATTGGCCTGGACTGCACTGACGGGTGCGGCTGATGATATCGGCACCACCTAGGCCAATCATGAGAGATGAAACTGAACGCAAACTGAATGTGCATTTTAAACAACGATCTTCGATTGCGCCCCAGTGACATAATATAACTGTTAAAATTGTCAGCCAATGCCATGTCTGATCTTGGCTCATTATTTATGTCTAATTGTTCTATATTCTCTGGCTGATTGTTTACACGAATTACACTGTTTTGCTTTTTACAGGTGATACCGATTCACATTATCATTTTGACATGAAATACTTTCTCAAAATATTGCACTTTCACTACCCTTCGAATACCTTTAACTTCATTCCGGAATTTTTTGAACTCTGCTAAATATGTTGCATCTCTTTAGACTAGGAATTGTCTGTAAAGAGCATCTTCTCGTTTTATCAGTTTTGACGTACTGTCAGTAATCCAAGGATTGCATGCTTTATGGCTTTTTTGTATTGTGTTTAAATGACTGTGTAGGCGCTCTTAAAAATGAAAAAAAGAAAAGAACTCAAACGCTTTGTCACAGCCTTTTTCGTTATACACAAGATGCTAGTTTATGTGCAATATCTCGTTGCGAAATTTTTTCCAGTGTGAATGGGTAATTATCTCAAAATGTAAATTGTTGATCTTTAGAAAGACGAGAGTGAAATACAGATGATTTAGCAAGTAGCAAAATGGGTACATGGTCGCTGATGTGAGCAGTGATGACGCCTGATTAAATGTTTCATGCGTCAAAATTTGTAATGAAAACATACAGTAAACTTTCGCAGTTACCTTGAATACGAGTAGGAGCAGTAATTGTATTAATGCAAGCATTTGATTCAAACACTGGGAATGCAATGGAGAGGCATTCTCGTCTCAGCACTGAGGACGCATTCTCGGACAATCACTTTCAGTGTACACTGATTGGTTGGTTGAATAAAACTGCTAAAATCATACAATGTGCCATGTACTTCGTTATGCGAATGATTGTTCGAGAAAACGTCCACAGTTCACTCCGATCACAACTGATAAGGAGAAAACATGAATGACCCATGTACCGAGAGCAGGTACTGCTGAGAGAAATTATTATTATTATTTGATATAAAGACACACATACATGCACACTGAGGGAAATAGGGAAGGAGCAGGCTGGCAACTGTCACGAAGAGTCGTGCAAAGCCTGCCTACCCTTTAGGAAGGAAGGGATAGAAAAGCTGGTTGAAGATAAGGACAAGGTAAAGAAGAAATAAACAGCAAGATGACAGGCCACAAAGACGAAAGTAAAGCAAGGGATACATAATCAGCACTGGATTAAAGGGGGGGGCTAAGGGGGCTGCAGCCCAGGGTCTCACCTCGGACAGTAGGCGAAGGGGGCCCATTTACTCTAACCTGCTTAGTATATGGAACCATAGGCAACGGAATTTCGAGCGACATGTATGAAGCGAGAGAACCAGAATGAGCAGACGGGGTCCCCCACCTAATGTAACAGCATGCGTTTAGCCTGATCATTTGGGGAGAGCATGTTGAGCCGCAAAAACGGCAATCCCCCGCCACCTAGGTGGGGCCCTCTTTCTTACGAAGCAAGGTGCATTTGCTTGGAAGAGTTTTCGTGGTTTCCTGTCAGTCTATCTGTCCAGTGCTGTCTGGAGAGGAGGAGCAAGGGAGAAACACCTAAAACATGTAATGTGGGATGAAGACCTAAATCTTCGTTGCCCCTCGTTACCACCACGCCACCCTCCACCTCTCAAATAGTTCCGCCGCTGTCCTTCTCATAGAAAGGATGTGCTATAGGGTGTGCACAGTACCCAACAGTGCCTCCCAGTCGACTTTTCTTTACCGTAACGGTAATTTGGGCGGGGGAGGATGAGTCCAATAGCAGATGATGATGAGTCTGATGGCAGAGTCTAGGCAGGAACGGAAAGAAGACGTCACACGTGCTTTTGTCCACGTGCCGTGGGGCATGGAATGTTCACTGTTCGGGCTGGGTTGTGGAACAGTGAAGGGGGAAGTTGGAGAGCTGGACACAAAGGCCTGTCTCCAGGGCCCATTCCTGTCTAGTGGCTGCACACCCTCACGCATGGTCGACGGAAAAAGTAGGTCAGACTGGCTGCCGAACTTTCCAGAAAGAAGTAGGAACAGATGACTCAGAGGCGACGAAGGACACGTAACTTCACCCGCGCTAGGAGTCGCCCTCTCCTCTTTGTTCGCATGCTTGGCGTTGACGGGGCGAAAAAAAAATCGAGAACCTCTCAGAACAGACAATTGCTCCTAGCCAATAGGAAGACGAGACCGGAACGGGAGGAGTGAGTTTGTACGGAGAAGGAGGGAATTTGTACAAGGGACTCTATGCATATGTGAACGCTTGCTTTGGTGCTAGTAACAGACAGACGCGGCGCGCGTCTAAAAAAGGAAATTGATCGTGGGCTGCGATTGAGCCCAAAGCCGCCAGTTAAGCTTGCATAAGCCCGCCTGCTGAGAAACTCCCGGGGGACGCACCACTCTCGGCCAGCCACGAACCATTCAGGCAGTGTGCGCCAGTCATAGGGACGGCCACCGTTGGACACCTGCAGTCGCGTCTGACTGACGAAGTGGCCGATGAACAATTAGCATCCATTCATGCGAAAATGCTCGGTTGGAAGCATCAAAGTGGTGTGTCTAAATGAAAGGCGAAGTTAGAAAGAGAAGAGCGTGAAAAGAAGCTACCGAAGATGACAAAGTACCTACTGAATGCAGCTTCTGCGGAGCAGTATGATCGCTCTACCCAGAGTCCGTGTCAAACTCCCAATAGTACCGACTGTGCTTCTGTGGAGGACTTGCCAACTCTATCACCACAGTTTCCTGGCAAGAAGCAAGGTTTGACTCATCTTGGTTGTCTGGATCGTGTGAAAATGGTGCCAACCTCGGTCGTCTATATTTCTGAGCAACCGATGCTAACCGGGCCCTGTCCTGTTCCTGAGTCAGCAACGTCTATGCTACTCGGCCGGGCCCCTGCCACAGAGGTACAGGTCACCGGTCCGCCTCGCCCGATTTCTACTACTGCTGATCAACAGGTGCCAAACCTCCCCGATGGGCCTCCTTCTACTGACGAGCGCCAGGAAACAACACTCCAAGAACCGACTCACTTGTTTCCTGTTGGTTTGGCTTCAAATAATCACGTTCCCACCCACAAAGTGTGTCTCGAGAGGACAAATGAGACGGCTTCTCGTTGCGGCAACAGAGAAGTACAGACACTCCCGCAGCAAGAGGTACGTTGCGAGATTCTCTAAAGTGACCCTGCTAAGTGGCCGGACGTTACTACTGACAGCTTTCGGAGTGTATGCCTTGAGAAAGGGCCATAATATTTTCAAAATCAGGGAGAAAATTTTCCATGTTCCGAAACGCAATACAAAACTCAGAAACGCTATATGTCACCTCATCTTTTCGTGCGAAAGGCTGTAAATGTTGTGGCGTACGAGCGACACTGGTTAATGTAGTCGGAGTCCAAAGGTTCCGTTTACTGTTTCATGTGCAAACTATTTTCGATTTCAAGCAACCCCAGTGCTTTCACCACGCATGGCTTTTCTGATTGGAAAAGAGCAGAAGAAAAGGTTTGCGCACATTAAAATAGCGTCGAGCACCGGAACTATGTGGCAGCATGGCTCGCCCGCTCTAACTCGAGCAGCACAGTTGACAAGCAGCTGTCACTGAGACCACTTACTGGACAGAGGTGTTGAAGCATGAAGTCGTTGTAGTTAAGTTTCTAGCTGAGCGCAACCTAGCGTTTAGGGGCAGTGAGGAGATTTTTGGTTCACCGAGAAATGGCTATTATATGGGAGTGCTTGAGGCCATTGCCAAGTCTGATCCCTTTCTAGAGGAGCACATCAAACGCTACGGGAACAAAGGAAAAGGTCCCCCATCGTATCTGTCAAAAACTATTGGTGATGAATTTATCGACAATATGGCAAAGGCTGTCAAGGAACGTCTCGTTGACGAAGTGAAGCGCGCAAAATGCTTCTCTTTAATTGTTCATTCAACTCCAGACCTTACTCACGTTGATCAGCTGTCAGTTGTTTTACGGTACTATATAAATGACAGTGGACGAACGCTTTCTTGGATTTGTTCCAATTGAATCGCATACCGGATCGTATCTTTTCGATAGCATGATGTCCCTCTTGACAACCAATGGCATCTCAATTGATGACTGTAGGGGCCAAGCTTTATGTTAATGTGAGTAATATGTCAGGAAAATACAAAGGACTGCAAGCTCAAATCAAACACCTGAACGAATTGGCAGTCTACGTCCCGTGTGCTGGTCATTCACTGAACTTAGTTGGCGCGTGTAGCGTTGACAGTTGCCTTGAGGCAGTCAAATTTTTCACTGTAATTCAGAGACTGTGTGTGTTCTTTGCTGCCTCACCTAAGCGATGAAGGTATCTTTTGGAGAGCATGGGCGGAACTGGCTGGCAGCTTGTTTTGAAAAGTCTCTCCGAGACCAGGTGGTCAAGACACGCTGAATAATGTAAGCCCATTCTGAAAAATTTCAATGCAGTCTTGTGTTGCCTTGAAGCTATATCAAAGAACGAGGAAGAAAACGGTGACACAAGGAACGAAGTGCACTCTCTCTTCAAGAAAATGACAAAACTAGAGACTGCATTCATGGCGATTTTCTGGAGTGAAATCATGGAGCGCTTTGACAAAAGGAGCGTAGCACTTCAGAAACCAGGTCTAGACATTTCAACTGCTTTAGACCTGGTGTGCTCGCTAGAAGGCTTTGTTAATTCTTTGCGACTTCTCTTTGATACCTTCAAAGAGAGCACGCACGCTAAGTACCAATCAATATTATTAGGATGAGGGCAAACGCATCGTCTTGAGTAAGCACCCGGACGGAAAAAGGGATAGTGCGCTACAAGGTAGAAAAAGTTTATCGTAGAGACTTACAATGTTGCTTTGCGAGTACGAAAGGCTGCCTACACTGAACTCTGCGGAAGGTTCGGATTCTTAAAATTGCTGACAGAAGTTGGGAGCGAGGCCTCTCTGGCACAGTAGGCTGAGAAGTTGGTGAAAACCTACAAAAATGTTTGTTTGAGCCTCCTTGACGACAAGGTGAACTCACTTGCTATCATGTCCATTGAAAGTGACCTTCTCCGTGACCTATCCTTCGAACAGACTATATCTGATTTCACCAAAGCGAAGGCGCGAAGATGCCATTATAAAAAAGGTCTGTTTGCGCTATACATGAATAGTTTCAATAAGTTCGTTGTGTCGCCTCCCAGCCTCCACGTTGCCAATGAAACGCTGAGCAGTATAATTCAAGATATGCAAACTTCGTTGTTCATCTCTTGTTTGTTCTTCTTGTGATATTAGGCATGCTTATAACAAACTGTAGTTTTGTTGTTTTTGATAGTGTCACGTTTATTTGGTGTCCTTTTTGCTTGTCTTACCTTTAATAAAATATTTTCAAATAATGTTTTGTAATTACAGTTGGTAATTTTCATCTGTATTCTAGTGCATTTTTATGGTGTTTGTATTGCCTTAAGTATTGTATATATCTATTGCATATTTATAGAGTAACAAGTATAACGATTACTGCAGTCTGATGCTTCAATTTTAATAAAGAATGTTTCGGATAGAACCATGCGTCTCCTGACGAGATTAAACTTAGTAATGCAAACAAAGCCTAGCTTCAGAAGGATCGACATCTGAGCTGTGTTGTCTTTTCTACTTTCTTGTTCATCTTGAGTGCACTATACTTTTTCTTAAAGCTTAGCTTTTGCTGAAAACAGAATGCAGATTAATCACAAAGTGAACATATGTGTTGGTGTTTACAACAGCATGCGTTTCAAGCAAGTTTCGTTGTTTCCCTAAAATAATAACAACAATAATAATCCCATTTATCGCACTTCGTTCTTTTTAATCTGGTGGAATTAAAATGAAACATGGCATACTTCCAGTAGCGTAGCAGGCAATGGGGGGGTTACAGTATAGGGAAAGGGAGCCTGCATGCGCATTAGCCCCCCCCCCCCCCCGTGCCTCCATATTTCTTAATCCCCCCCCCCCAAAAAAAAACATGCAAATTGCATTTATTACAGAAGGATAAGAAGGATGTGTGGGAGGCGGCACAAAGAGGTAGCCAGTGTGGCCACTGTTTCTTTAGGCCGGCCGGCCATGGTGCCGTGGCCACTCAGAACGAGCGTGCTAACGTGTTCTATTCCTGCGCTACATGCATGTGAGCTGTCTTGTTCTTCATCGGCTCTGGAGGCAATACTCACGCCACTACAGGGCCCGCCTCCTAGTGCAAAGCGCACCTGCCTGCCCCGCACTGGCAAGAGTAGGCATCGCTGTGTTCACGCTGAGTGATTTAGGATGACGGATTCCTCTATGGAATTCCTTTGGGACAGTGTTCGTCTAACTTTGCTTCCCAAAAGGAAGCATTTCTCCCAGAACAATGTGTTGGTCCTTGGTGACCACATTCAACCCAACAGTAGTTGGCCCTTTGAGCTCTGGTGGACTATTTTGTTCAAAACAATTTGGACTCTTACAGTCTGACAAGGAAAATTTCTTTGTTCTGTCTGATGTGCAGTTTGCTGAAAAAGCTGCGAGTGCTGTTAAAAAAATTTCAACCCAGTTTCAATCAATCCTGCTGGTGTTAAAAAACAGGCTTTAACTCTCTTACTAGAGGTTGGCTTTGAGCGTCTCGCCTCATCCGTTAAAAAGGCAAAAGAGGACATATTCAATTTTTTCTTTGCTGAAAAAAACAAACTGAACATCCCTTTCCGCAGAATTGTTGCTGAATGCCATACCTGGCAACATGTAGTTTCCAGTCACTTCCAAAAGCACCTTCCTTCACTATATATAAAAGGTCCCTTTTATGATCCCTAGTTCTAATCACGTAACTGATTACCTGTTTTCTCGGAACCCTGGCTCTTGTTCAGCAGGAAGCTTTGATGTAGAGGACCTCTTTTACACTATACCTCATGACAAACTTATGATGTCCGTAAAATATTGCATTACTGAATGTAATGATGAACTTGCTTTTAGGAACAAGTGTGGTGTCACAGTGGAGGCTTTCTTAGAACTTCTAAATTTCTATCTCAAAGCCACATTTGTTACTTGGTATGGCGATCTAGATATTCAAAAGTCTGGCATCTGCATCGGTGATATATTCCTGTCTGTCGCCGATCGTGCTATTGAATGTGAAGTGCAAGGATTGGTGAAAAAGATTTTTCGCTACATTTATGATTTTCTTATCTTCTCTACTAATCCTTGCACTTCCCACCTTAGCGCACGATGAAGCTTTTCAAACAACATGCTTTGCTCTATCATGGAAGTGTGGATTGCCTAAGGGTGGTTGTATTCGATTTTCAGATTTATGTTTGTATTTTAAGATGCAACATGCCTGCTGGTGTTTCTCGCTGCAATTGGGAAAATCGCCTTGGAGTTCAGGCCAGCCCAAGATAGCCAAAAATAGTATTGCCTATAATTCTCTAAGTTCTGCCTTACGCAAATCTTGCTACCATTAAATGGAGCACAGCTTTCAAGAACAGTTAGCCCACCTAAGGAACGCTGGCTTCCCGGTTTGAACATTACTGTGCATTTCTTTTAGGCTGCCGAAATATTTGAAAGTGTCCCCATCTTGATTTAGTTCACACACGAGTCCCACCAATAGGCCAAAGAAATTAGCAGTAATCTCATACGTTCATGGGCTTTCACATCAGCATAAGGTCACCAAGTGTTTTGACGTAAATGTTTTTACAGCAAAGGGAAAATTCAGAGGAGCCTGAGCCACTGTAGATGAGATAAGAAAAGGTCAGTCACGGAGACACCTGTGTTTGGTCAATCATCGTAATAGTTTTTTGTTAGTGGTGCCTGTGGTGTTTTTTATAACATCCCACTATCATGTGGAAAAATGTATACTGGACAGACCGGCGCCTGCCTTAACAAAAGGTTATGCAGCACAACAAGAATTTAAAGGGCACCCCTTCATAGCCTCTGTAAGCTCATTGTCATTCATGTGGCTGTAAACTAGTTTTTGTAAAAATACATGTCATCTGCATGCACATGGATCAGACAGCATGTGAAATCATTGAAGCTCTCCACATGAAGAAAAACCATGAACATTGCATTTCTATCTATCTATCAACCTGTACAATTGTGAAATCAGTCTCCTCGAAATATGTGGCAAATACCTGTAGCGTGAGGGAGGGCGTGCATTTTTTGTATTTATCCCTTCCTGTGCACAATAAACCAATCAGTTGTTAGTTCAGCACGTGTCCTGTGTATTTATCGGTTTTGTGCTGCTGTCTTTTTGCGCTGCTTTTACGATGAAGAGCACCTAAAAAAGATTATTCAAATAAGAGCGATTTCGAAAATGAAACTCCTATTTTTGCAAAAACATTGTTCATTTTCTATTTATAACCTTCTGGCTGTTTTACAAGGTTCTATTTAAATTCTACACTACTCACTTAAAAACTATTCCACACTAATAATATTAACTCTTTCCTTACCATGCCACTAGGCATCGATCACCGGCGATCGATGTTTTTGAGCGGCTTTTAAAGAAAATCCGCCGCGCTCATAGACTCATAGTATCATCTCGGTGATTGTACACAAACTAGAGTTGTCACTTCTGCGCGGTTCACATCTTTATCATGTGGCAGAGGTCTTTAAAGAGCACACGAGCTCATAGGTTCAGGTACACTTGGGCGGCAGGATGGTGTCGAAATCTAGAACCACGCACGCTTGAAAGAGAGCAGTTTCGCTTGAGCCCGACAATGCTAGAAGCGATCTTTTGGACTCTTCAAGCTGTGATGACTCGGACATTGATGTTCGTGTCATGAGAGTTTAGTTCTAAGAAGGAAACTTCAGCACACCAGCCAGAAACATCCGCCGTTATCCGCCGGTAAATTTCGTTTCCAGCTTTTCTTTTGTTTATTGATATCTAGGCTAGTTAAATTGCCCTGTTAGTCTCCAAACTATGAATTTCTTTATTTATAGTGTGTCCACTTCATTTGGACAAGATGTGCTGTCACCAACTCAAATAAGTGTAGAGTTTTGACCCCAGCGAGATCCAGGCATTGACCTCGGGATTACGCTTCATAGAGGCTCGAAGCAGCTGACAAGAGCTCTCAATTTTTTTCGCCTGTTCTTTACGGTGGAGTCATTTATGCTATATGTGTTAACACCACAAATATGCATGGATGCATATACTTGACAAACTAACGTACAGTGAGAAAGATGGCTCGTGGAAAGAAGTAACCCCAGCGGAAATTAGGAAGTTCATTGGTCTCCTGCTGTACATGGAAATACTGGAACTGCTGCAACGGCATTTGTATTGGAGTATGGCCAAATTGTGTTCTGGATATCTCATCCCAAATATTATGTCAAGGTGATGTTTCACCGCGCTCCTTGCCATGCTGCATGTTTCTGAGCCAGAAACCAACAACGGCACTACCACACAGAAACTGAACAAGGTGTTCTGGCTTCTTCAGCACATCAATGACTGCTCCACGACATTTTTCCAGCCATATTGTGAAATTTCAAGGGACAAAAGAATGGTGAAATTGAAAGCGTGGTCTGGAATTTGGCAATACATTAAGGACAAAGTTGCCACATGGGGCTATCAATTATGGGTTCTTTCTGACCTGAAAACCGACTACACAATCCAGTTCATAGTGTATACAGGGAAGTATGAAAAACCTAGTGCCAATGGGCGGACATTTGATGTGGCGACTAAGCTTTGTGACAAATACCTTGACCATGGGTACATCATCTATATGGACCATCTACACCTCGACCTCTCTTCTTGTGCGCCTTTTAAAATGCAAGACATGTGGAACAACTTGAAAAGATCCCTGGGGATTGCCCACAGAACTGAAAGGCGTCGACAGGAAAGCTAAAAGGGGAGACATCCGCTGGCTGACAGACAAGGGAGTCCTGTACTTTCAATGGAAGAACTGACGTGTTAAGCATGCGGTTAGCACTGCACACACTGCTAACTCGCACATGCTTGCCAGAGAAAAGAAGGATGGGAAGTGTCAACAAATCTCCACAAAAAAACGACAACTCATTGACAAATATAACAAGAGTGCTTGGAGTTGATAAATCAGACCAGCTGATTGGCTCATACAATGTTTTGAAGAAATGCTAAGAGATATCTCAAAGATATAGTAAAAACGGCGGAAGAACTCTATACTGACCTGTACAGTACCCAAAGCAGCCACGATACCTTCACTCGAAGTAGTAATGAACAGGTTACAGAGGCTCCTTCTATAACTAGCAATGAAGCTAGAAGGGCCTTGCAAGACATTAAATGGGGAAAAGCAGCAGGAGAACATGGACTGCCAGTTGATTTATTCAAAGATAGAGGAGACATAACGCTTGAAAACTAGTGGCCTTTTATACAAACTGTCTATCTACTTCAAGGGTCCTAGAAAACTGGAAGAATGGCAACATTATACTAGTCTACAAAAAGGGAGAAGTTAAAGAATTAAAAAATTATAGGCCCATTAGCTGACTTCCAGTATTACATCAAATATTGACCCAGATAATCTCCAATAGAATAAGGGCAACACTGGACTTTAGTCAACAAAGGCAACAGGCTGGCTTCAGGAAGGGATACTCTACAATGGATCACATCCATGTCATCAATCAGGTAATCAAGAAATCCACAGAGTACAATCAGCCTCTCTATATGGCTTTCATAGATTACAAAAAGGCATTTGATTCAGTAGATATACCAGCAGTCGTAGAGCCATAATGTAATTAAGGAGCACAGGACGCTTACATAAATATCTTAGAAAGTATGTACAGAGATTCCACAGCTACCTTAATTCCCCACAAGAAAAGTAGGAAGACACCTAGAAAGAAAGGGGTCAGACATGGAGACACAATCTCTCCAGTGCTATTCACTGCGTGCTTGGAATTGGGCGCGGCAGAGGCACAGCGGCACGGCAGGGGCACAGCCGCTCACGAATCCTTTCCAGTTTTTCGTTCAGGCCGTGCTACATCTGCCCGACACCCCCAGCCACCAAGACATGCTGCGGCCTTTCAGCGGCTGAGACGACGGAATACTATATCTTAAGGCCTACCAGTCCACAGTGATGCGACATCAGTGACATGCTCCCAGACATGCGCACATGGGCACCGTTACTTGCCGAATTTTCCTCACCGTCATCAGTTACACCACAGTTTTGGCAGCATAAAAGTCCAGCCACTTTGCGGATTCCGGCCAGTGGTCGCGGCAGGGGCACAGCGACAATGCCACTCACGAATCCTTTCCTATTTTTCGTTCAGGTGAGAGACTATCGCCTAGCGTATACCTACCGCAGCGACAATGTTTGCCTCTTGCTTCTGCCATGCCCACGGTCATTGAGTAATATGCTTACTACGATTTACGATTGCTTTGTGAACCTACTGCCTACCTGTGGTGACGTAGACTAACCTGGCACCGTCTACTGCAGAGATGCTTCAGACCCTAATTGATGATGTTCGTGAACATAAACACACTGCGCAAGCTACTAACAGCAAGATTAACGAAACAAGTATGAAGCTATTTTCAGTTGACAAGAAGGCTAACGATATTTCTGCTACGGTGACTAATTACATGAGCAAAGTTTACGAGCTTCAGTCAGAAGTCGAAAAACTGGCTTTGAAAGTAGACGACTTGCAGAATAGGAGTAGAAGAGAGAACTTGATTGTATATGCCATAAAATAATCGTCCAAAGAAAATTGGCAACAGCTCGAAATGGTCGTGTCTAAAAGCATTCTGGCTGACACTCTAGAGGTTCCAAACGTGGCTATCGAGCGTATTCATAGAATTGGCCGCCCAGCCGAGGGCAGGTGCCGACCCGTCATATTCAAACTTATGGATGGCAGAGATAAGGCCAATATATTGAAGAATTGTAACAAACTGAGAGGCACAGCCTATAGCATATAGGAAGATTTCTCACCGCGGGTACAATCAATCTGAAAGAAGCTCTGGGCTGCTGCTGCTGAACACAGGAAGAAAGGTGCCAAGGTCATTCTGTCATTCGACAAAATCAATATTAATGGTAAACTGCTTCAATGGGATGACACTCAAGATAAAATAGTCCCGCTAGCTTCACAATGACGGCCTAACTATAACTTCGGAAAAAAGAGTCCACTTATGAGCTGCAATTTAGGCCATAAAGACACAGTTCAAAGCGAGTTCTCTGTTCTGAACATTAATGCCCGCAGCATCCTGAATAAAACTGATGACTTCGAAGGTCTTTTAACGTATGAGCCCGATGTTGCAGTGCTCACCGAAACGTACCTCCATAACATATCTGATAAGGATGTCATACCTCATTCGCACGAAATTATCCGCCATGACTGCAGTTCTAGAGGGGGTGGGGTAGCCATTGTGATAAAGAAAGGAACAGATTATACGCTTGTACCACACCATACTAGCAAAGAATGGTCTGGGTCAGACTTCATACTTGCAAACACTGCATCTTTATTGGCACTGTTTACAGGCCACCAAATTCAGATCTAGGTATGCTTGAGACGCTGTATGACTTTTTGAATGAGCACGCAAAACGATATGCACATGTGATTTTGTGTGGTGATTTTAACTTACCAAAAATCAACTGGAAATCCTTGAATGTCTCATCGTCATGCCGGCATTCTGATTTGCTACTCGATATTGCTTTTTCTTTTAATTTGAAGCAGATTGTGGTTGAACCATCGTGGGTTACTGCTACGACGGGCTCACTTCTAGACCTTGTATTTGTGTCTGATGCTATTGAAAGGCTGGGTTTCACGGTTGATATTATGCCTGGTATATCCGACCAAGATTTAGTGCTTTTCAAAACCAATATTGCACGACCAATCACACGCCAAGCAACAAAACAATTTTATGATTTCAATAACACTGAAGACTAGAGTATTTTAGATCTTCTTGAACAAGAATACGAGAATTTTTTTGCAAGGTACAGTGAAGGCCACACAAGTCCGAATGAATTGTGGTTGGATTTTAACAGTACGGTACTAAGTGTATTCATCGGTACGTCCCGCTGAGGAAAAAGAAAATTCATAGCCACAGTCCATGGATTACATGAGAAATAATTCACCTAAAATGTCGCGTAAGCAGACTTTCCCGTAACATCTCGAGGGTTTCACACAGTACTGTGGCCTCACTTCGTAGAGAGCTAAGAAATAAAATAAGGCAATCAAAATTCCAATTCATTATTGTAAAACTACACAACTTCCTCATTAATGACCCGCGAAAATTCTGGACTCATCTAACTCAAAAAAGGACCCCATACATAAATTGACAATAAATTATGTGGACGTTAGTGACAGACAACAAATAGCGGCAACATTCAACGAATATTTTTCTTCTGTGTTCCTGCATGGTGGTGGTCCGTCTACCGATTTCAGATCAACCAGCTTCCAGGTACCTGATCTTAGCATAAGCGAAGAAGGCATTTTTTCCGCCCTTCTACACCTGAATACAACGAAATCATCTGGACCAGATGATATTCCGAACACGTTTCTTTCCAGATACGCGGAATGGTGTTCAAAATTCCTCTTTATTATATTCCGTACTGGTCTACGAGAGGGTGACGTTCCCAGGGATTAGAAGCTGGCTAAGGTTATTCCTGTGCACAAATCTGGTACTAAGCTCCATGTCGCTAACTACAGGCCAATTAGCTTGTTGTGCACCGCAGGTAAAGTGATGGAACACTTTGTTTTCAAACACATCGCCTCATTCTTGGAAGACAATAATTTTTCTGAAGCTCAACATGGATTTCGTTGCGGGTTATCTAGTGTGACACAGTTAATTCACACTACCAACGATTTCTGTAAAACCCTTGACAAAGCAGGACAAATAGATGCCATTTTTCTGGACTTTGAAAAAGCCTTCGATCGCATACTGCATAGTAAACTTTTGCTAAAACTTAGACACATCTTACAGAATCAACAAATTTTACAGTGGCTTGATTCATACTTATCTCACCGGCAACAGTTCGTCCAGATATCCAGTTCAAGCTCACCCATCGCTCCAGTATACTCAGGAGTGCCACAGGGCTCAGTCCTTGGGCTGCTTCTTTTTCTTATATATTTACATGACCTAAAGCTTCACTCTCCTGTGCGGGCCCATTTTTTTGCAGACGACTGCGTAATTTATCATACAATTCTTACCGAAGGTGACCAGCTCATTCTAAATAACTACTTGTGTGCTGTTAGTAATTGGTGCCAAAACTGGTCGATGACATTAAATGTCACGAAATGCAAACAAATGACCTTAACCCGAAAGAAAGATCCACTGAAGTATTCTTACAAAATTAATAGCGCTTCTCTAGAACCAGTCGAACAATTTAAGTATCTTGGCGTAACGATCAGCTCGAACCTAAGTTGGAGCCCCCACATTAAAAACATAGTTTCAGTGGCATCCAAAAGACTATGGCTAATAAGGCACCGCGTAAAACATGCAACCACTAAAACAAAACTTGTAGCTTATACTTCGCTTGTGCGTCCCCTACTGGAATATGCTGATGTGATCTGGGATCCGCATACTAAAACGAATGTAAAAAGTATTGAGCGAGTTCAGAGAAAAGGCACTGCGATTTATACACCACGCCTACGGAAGACAGGTATCGATATCTGATCTTCTTATCTGCTGCGGTTTTCCCACCTTGGAACCTCGTCGAAAAATGCACTGTCTGAATATGTTATTTGCAATCATTAATAATCATACCAAAATAGAATTCCACACTTACATGCAGTACAACAGAACCTGACAGACTTGGCACAAACACGACAAAACAATTATAATGCCTCAGTGCAGAACCAACACATACAAGCTGTCCTCCTTTCCAAGAACGATAGCAGACTGGAACAAGTTACCCTATGATGTGGCCACCTTATCATCACGCGATGCATTTTTTTCAGCAGTCAGTTCTAGCCAATAAGCTTTGTGTGCTTGGGCTTTTATTTTTTATTTTTTGATGCTTCTTTTTCGGATTTGAATGTAACGCGTTTGCGTCTGGTTTTGTTTGTTCCTGATTTGCTTCACAGTAACCTTACTGTGTGCCTATGTGGTTCTCTGTTGTAACTGTTACTTTCTTCATGGACCATTAATATGTAAAACGTCATGTACCCACTCCTGCCCTGGCTACCAAAAGGCGGCCGGCAGTATTGAATAAATAAATACAAAATAAATAATAAAAAGTATTCAAGATATTAATCTGGGAAGGCTTAGGAGTAAGGATCGACGGCGAATATCTCAGCAACCTTCAGTTTGCTGATGACATTGTTCTATTCAGCAACACTGCAAACGAGTTGTAACAAATAATTGAGGACAGAGAGAGTGTAAGAGTGGGGTTGAAGATTAATATGCAGAAGACAAAGGTCAATAGCTGGGCAAGGTACTACAGTCTGTAGTACGTTTACCTAGGTCAATTACTCACAGGGGACTCCGATTATGACAAGAAAATTTACAGGAAAATAAAAATGGGTTCGAGTGCATTCGGCAGCCATTGTCAAATCCTGACTGGAAGCTTACCATTATCATTAGAAAGAAAGGTTTACAATCCATGCATTCTACCGGTGCTGACATAGTATGGGGCAGAAACTTGGAGATTGACAAAGATGGTCGAAAACAAGTTAAGGACAATGTGAAGAGCGATGGAACGAAGAATGTTAGGCGTAATGTTAAGAAACAGGAAGAGAGTGGTGTGGATCAGAGAGCAAAGAGGGATAGCTGATATTCTAATTCGCATTAAGAGAAAGAAATGGAGCTGGGCAGGTCATGTAATGTGTAGGTTAGATAACCGGTAGACATTTAGGGTTACAGAATGGATGCCCAGACAAGGGAAGTGCAGTCGAGGATGGCAGAAGACTAGGTTGGGTGATGAAATTTAGAGATCCGCAGGTGCTAACTGGAATTGGTTAGTGCCAGACAGGGTTAATTGGAGATTGCAGGGAGAGGCCTTTGTCCTGCAGTGGATATAAACAAGGCTGATGATGAATACTTTGGCTACGCTATGGATTGGCCATTCAGCTAGCTTCAGCTTCAACCAGTTTACGGCTGGGTGCAACAATGACATTCATGGAGAAAATTACATAAAATGCACCTATTAATGTTTCTCATGGCATTTCTTAAACATTTGCTCTCTACATAACTTTTTATTGTATTATGATTGGCAAGAAAACTGTTTCACTGCAGCTGTCACTATCGCGACATTTAATGTCATTAAATATGTACATGTAGCAGCGACCGAAATATAATGGCATTAAGAAACTTAAGGTCTTATACTTTGAATGGCATTAACCTTACCTGTGTGGCACAGGCATGAAAAAATGAACAATTGAAATGAAATTTGGTGAGGGCCAATCTTACAAACAAAATAACGAAAATTTGCGCCAACAGAAATGCATGGGTGCCAGTTGGGACACAATTAGCTTAAGAATCTAATTTGCCAGATTCAAAATAACAAAAGTCGAAGGTATGTAAAGCTCACATTTTGAGATGATCACTAAGCAGCTGTTTAAACTTCCGAGGGTCATATTCATAGAGAACTCTGGTACAATGTTCCACTCTGAGATGATTGATTAGTGATTGAAAAAAGATTGATTAGTGTGAAGAGATCAAATACTTACCCACAATCTAGGCACACGCTACAAGATAAGCAAACAGAAAAATGCATTTAAAAACAATGCCTAGTGCAGTGTATTCTGGGAATCACTAAAATGACTTGTATGTAAGTAGAATCTTGATCACACATTTCCGTTACGTATGTTTTTCCGGCGCCAACGTTCACAACCAAGAACACAAAAGATGACCAATAGAGTTACGCTCCTTTTTTACCGGTTCATACATCTCCAGAAAACAAGATTTTCTGGCACCAATGTTCAGTACGTCGCCAAGCTGCGATAGGATGATACGTTTTCCGGCCGCTATATCCCATGTAAAGAAAATGCACTAGGCGCGCGCGATTGAGAACAGTATATACCTGCCTGCCATGGCAGCTTCACCACAATGCTTGCCCACTTGTCTCACGTGAAAGCGCTGCTGCGCACTCAGTTTCTCATTTCAGTACCAGCAAATCTTCGGGGTTGTCGCACGTGGCATTCACAGTGATTACTGCCAAGCCTATTGCGACAACCATTTTTGTTGATCCGTTTCACAACGCGTGATGCCGTCGGAAGCATAGCGCAAGCTTTTAACAGGCGATAACCAAAACGTGCCGCCGTTCCCTGTTGCAGACTGCGACTGTGTATGGTTTCCGGACACTAGATCCATGTGAACAAGACATGGTACACGCCATCGAGAACAGTATTTAGCCGCCTGTCTCCCGTGAAAAGGACAATGCGCACATTTCTTATTCCGGTACCAGCAAATCTCTGCCTGGGACGTCGCTCGCCGCATTCACAGCTCTTGCTGCCAAACCTATTGCGATAAGCATATTCACCTATCTGTTTTACAGTGGCACGATAAGGGCATCACGTTTCGCCTCGGCCGCATCCCGCATCACCCACCATCTTGATTTTGATTTGGTTTCCAGTCGCCCTCTTAACACCACTCAATAGGAAAACAACAAAATGTGTCTTGGGCCACCGGAGCACCACCAGCTCGACACGAGTTGGCATCTCATGCCGCGCGACGCTTCGCATTACGTCGATGTCAACAATAGTTGAGTCTGACAAATTTTTTAGTTATTCAAATCGTATGTTTTCCCGGTTAGCACATTCTTTCTTGTATTTTTTTCCAAATGTATGGGCGAGGCTCTACTGTATATATGGCAATTTTCACTCACGGGATGCCAACAGTGGTTGGATAGTGGGATTAGTTTCGGTACTATTGGCAATAAAGCGCCGCCATGACACAGGTATCCAAAGAAAAATTCAGTAACTTTCGCATATGTGGCTTTATCTTTTCAACTTACATAGCAATAAAGTAACGTGATGCAATTTTTAGTGGAAATAAAATGGGTTTTCGGCTATTTTCTTTTTCAGCATCCTATATCTTTATTTAGTTGTTTCATTTGTAGTGCCAATAAGTGGCACTTTCGCCCTTATTGCTTCGGCTGCCGTTCTGTTCTACTGCTCCTGGTGCTTTCTGCATAGGTGCACACTTTTGCCTTCGACTGCGTGCTGCGAGGCTTCGCTTCTGTGTCAGCCAGTGTTTCAGCGATGTACGAAAAACAGAAGAACAGACACACGAAGTTCCGCATGGCTCCATGATGGGCCAATACGGGGAAGTACAGAAGGGCCACTTTTATTTTTTGCTTTCAAGAAAATGAAAGTTAAGCATGCTTTTTATGGAGTCGTTATGTAGGAAATAGCCGCCAACTTTATCGAAACAGCTATAAGACAAAAGGAAGGGTATTCCGTACACAGTAAATTTGTCTGTGGTTTGTAAATACATTGAACTTACCTATCGACAGCAGCTGCTGAACCGAGTGAGTGCTAGTAAACCCGCTGATGAAAATTGCTTTGCTGTTTGCTTCATGGAAGAATAAAAAACTGATAATTTATCGTTGGTGAAGATGTTAGAATGGTTGCCGCACAGACAAGGGGGTCATGTTAGAGGACATTGTGTTTGCCTGTTCTTGGTTAGTTGTGCCTAAAGCTACATAAGGTGTGGAAACCAATTGAAGGAGCGCTGCGCTGGCATAAAAACGACTGCAAGCTCTATTTTTGTGTTGTCTGCTATGGTGCTGGGCGCATTTTATGTTATGCAGCGAAATGTTGAGTGCAGAGAAAAAGAAACAGAAAGAAAGAAAGAAAAGAAAAAAAAACATCTGCTTGTGTATTCTTCTGTATTGGATATTGCGGTGTCGCAGCGCGAAGGGACACTAGCACGATAGCAACAAACTCGGACACGTGAATGCTGCCATGGGCTACTGACGACTGACTATCTTTATCGCACAGTGTCCTTGTATGTTACAGATCACAGCACCATCTCTGCTAGCATCACACAACCAATACAATAGATACACAATACACAATAGATATTTATTTGCGATGTGCGATGTTCACTGTCGTTAACTGACAACTAAGTGGACGAGCAGATTTTCCTGAGAACGAGCAAATTTACCTTCATGTCAAGGCGCACTATCGATCAGTACGCACAAACGTACTTATGTCGGCACTTAGTGAGCCACATGCTCTGGTGTTGCTGCACTTTTGTTCCCCCTAAGCAACACAATTTCTTCTAGAGTAGGAAATGCTCACAGACTGTTGATCAGTGGCTTACAACATTTGGGAGCTAGTCTTCCTGTAATAGGCTTCTGTAGAATGAGAAAGACAGGGGCTAAACAAAAAGGTTGAACAAGCTCATCTGCCAGTGCCTTATCGACAAGTGAAGAAATATATGGATCAAGATAATTTAGTTGTAGAAATTGATCAGTATTTTCAGACAGCTGTTGTAAAAGCAGTATTACCAAACCTGTTACTTCAATATTGTAGTAGTTAAAATAAGAATATGGATTGTTAAATGTTTGTGCCAAATTTTTATCATAACTTACACAACAATATATAATAAGAATTCACGTACATGAATCGAAAGTACCGTGTTGCAGAAACAGTCCTGAAATTTGTTCCTGCAATTGCGTTCTGTGTAAGCATGTGACTTATTACCTCCATTTTTTCCAGACCACACGCCCACCACGGACAACGCCATCTTCGCCGACTCTCTGTCTCATTTGTGTTTGGGTATGCCAAATGTGCTGGTTTCAGCCTTTCAACCCGCTTAAAGATAACTTCATTCATTTGCATTGGTGTGATTTTTACATGCAAAGCAAAATGCCATGACTTTGCTATTTAAAAAGTGTAAGAAGCTTTGTTATGTATATGTGCCTTTAGAATGTGCCGTTTGTACTGTGGATACGAGATAGTCAGGACTGCAATATTCTTTTGTGTATTGCACTTCTTGATGTACCAAAGTTGCTAATAAATATGTAAAATAAAGAACAATTCACTGCCTGTTATTGTCCTGACGAAATGCAATAGATAAGCACATGCCAAGGCATGTGGGCTCGTGTATCGTAACGGAGGAAAAATTTTAGGAAACAGTGATGCGCTGCTGGCATTTATTCAACACATGAACAACTACACATGCAAAAAAAAATTGCTGTTACAAAAAGAAAGAGGCTGAAAATGACAGCTGTTAGAACAAAACAGATTGAAGCAGTAAACGCAACTCATGCTAGTTTCTGCTTGCGTCTGCCGAGAAAATCACGCACTTGTCGAGCCCATTGCAGATGACAAGTGGGATGGCGGTCTCTCCCTCGTGTATCAACAAAACCATTGTCATAACAGCAAGCTTTATTATCTTTTTTTCCTCAGAATAATGGCCTACCAAGCACAAGGGGCAAAAGTGGCGCTCATGACACAATTCCCATTTACCTGGGAGGTATGCTAGCTGACACAGCTATGACGCCAACACCAGATTTTCTGCGACATTGAGACTTTAATGTAATCACATTTTAGAACTACTGATGTGCTGAAAAAAAAAGCATGACAGCTTGTTAACAGTACCCCTAACTGACGATCACTTGCGTAAAGATTGGTGCAACATTTGTGGTGCGAAAGTGTTGTCACGGTCACAGCGGCTTCTTTTTAAAATTTTATTCAATGGGGTTCCTTTCTCGTAAAAAGAAAGTCTTCATGAATCATAGGCTGTTTGAAATACTGTTATCGGTTATTTGTCAACATTATCTTTATATCTAAAGCTAAAGCTAAAGCTAAATCTTTAAATTTAGCTAATTCAATGTGTTCATGCACAATGAATGAGAAATATTCAAAGTGCACCATGAACAACACCCATCAAGGTACAGTGAATGCCGTTTGCATAATACCCTCTGTTAATTTTAAATTTTTGGCGACCTTCAGTCAAGATAGCAGAATACTGCAGAATAAATGTGAAGTGACAAAGTGGTCATTGCATGTTGACCAGTCTATCACATCACTTGCCAAGAAGAAGGTCTAAGATATTCTGGAAAACAATAATGTTCGCTGGCTTTCCAGTCTGCGTCATCAACCAATATTTTTCAGAAACTCTATTGTTCAGGCTTATTCACGGTTCCGCCACAAACCCCATGTATAACATCAACCAATATTTCGGGCACCTAACAATGATTTATTACAATTTCTGGACTCAATCTGCGCCAGTTGCATCGTGAGCATTGTTGCCGCAAATGCAGTTTCGGAGGTTTGCGGTTTTGCCTAACATTTCATTATGACCACAATTTGGGCACTAAGGTTGACTAAGTACGAAACATAACATCCCTGGCATGCACTCTGCGGAGGCAAGAGCCTGATTTTGTGCGGTGTGACTGGGAAGAAAATAATGTAGCCCGAGTGCAAATTTGAAAGACGATTGAGCTTGCCATTGGATATTTGTGACAAAGAAGTTTCACAAAAGCAAGCAGGTCATTTATCGGCGTGTTACATTATCATCCCGAAAAACCAAACCTGGCACAGGTATGAAATATTTAGAATGTCACACACATGGTGTTCGCCCGTTAATCGATGCAGTTGTACCAATAGAGTGCAAAATCAATGTCTAAAATGAATAACGAAACTGATGAGCTACATGCTGAGCAGACTGTATGACCTTACTTAATGATTAGTTACTTTATAGACTATCGGAGGTTATGACAATGGCGGCTTCTTAATTTATAAAAAGAAATGTACACAAGGCAGCACCTTGATGTTTCCTCACATGGTGCGATTAGGCAGTGAAGTGAACAAGGGATGGCAGCGCCAGCACTTCCATCGCACAAGCGGATACCTCTGGCACGTGAAACGCTGTCAGTGATATTCGGTCACTTCTCAGCCAGCTGAGTGGGACTGAGTCACTTGCGTTTCACGCTAAAGCAATAACGCAGCCTTGAACGTGCCCTCATCACCACTGGTAGGTCGCACATGTTGTCTCGAGGTAGAAAACAAGCATGTTGGTGCGAATATACGATGACTCATTGCATTCTCCGGGGACACGCATCCCAGCTAATGAAGCAGAGGATGGCTTGTACGCAGAAGATAATGGAATAATCACATGCTTTGATCTAGATGCTCTATTTTTACTGAGAAAGAAAACTGTTTTGCTTTATCAAGAACTTTAGGTTCAGTGCTTTCATTTCGGTCTCTTGGGCAAAACGCCAAGCTTGCGTCACATTAAGGAAGGAGCACGGAGCCACCAGCACCATTTTGTAAGCGTCGCGCCTATGTCACGCCTCAAAGAAAATGATGGAATGTGCAGAATAGAGCCCCTAGTTACAATTATGCCACCAAACACACCCACATTCCAAAGACACAACGCTGAAACAGTTTTCTCAGGCTTTGATTGCAGGGCTAAGTGCTAGCCAACGCATTTCTATGGCCATGTGGCTGCCACTGAACATGCACACCCTGCTAAGTTTGGCAAATTCATTCAAAATTCGTCTTTTGGCACAAGTTGGTGTGGCTCAATGGTTTGGCGCAAAAGGGCGCAATCGGAGCAGCACTTCCACGCCTGCTGTTGTGCATGCGGAAACACAGCTGTCACGAGCGCCCTCTACATGGCTAGATACAAGAAGCAGACGAACAACCAACACAGGCCTAGCGTGCCTTGAGACGCCGTTTTGTGGTGGCTGTGATCATGCTATTTTTGTGAGAATGCTGGCTGGCTGTGTTGCATATTACTGCACGTATTGCTTTACTGGCAAACATGGTATTAGTTTATTTCAGTTTTCGTCCAAGAAGAGGTATCCGGCAATGAAAGTAGCATAGATAAGCAACACAGGAGCCATGGCTGCATGCAGCTTGTGCTGCTTCACAGAGCCTATTCTCGATGCACTACTGGGGGCTACTGAAGTGACAGATGCCAGTGCCACAAGGCTATTTCAGCTTGCAAGCTTCAGGACGCTGTTAAATGCAGCTGCCTTTTGCCAGCAAGAACATGCAACAGCACTCAGCTTGTCTGTTGTGCACTCTTCACTGCACCAGACATTAAGAACCAGCTGACTGAAGCATCCATATTGGCACATTTGCTCTCCCTGCATGACTCAATAACCTAAAATATAAGTAGCACTTGGTAAGCTTACACCAATACTGAATACGTAGACGTTACAAAAGCTACACAAGGTTCCTGTCTTCAATCACTTTTTGCCATAATGAAGAGTGCAGCACATGGCTGCCACAGCAGAACCAGACACAAGCACGGAAATGAAACTCAATTTCCAACCATTACACGCAGAGCACTGGAGCTCTGTTTGTTGTAAGACAGGTGGAGCTCAATATATTTTGAAGATATACCGAAACACAGGACAAAACAATAATAGCAAAGGGAAGAGAAATGCAGCCATAATGAAACAGAGCTATGGGGATATAAGAGGTACAAGGTGCTCCGGGGTATGTGGAAAAGTCAAATGGTCCCAGCACTTACATTTGCTAATACAGTTGTTTGCTTGAAGTCAGGGATACAATCGGGACTCCATGGCAACCAAAGGTCAGTGGGACACCTAGCACTGCGAAGACTGCAAATGAAGCTGTGCATGGTGATACGGGCTGGATAAGTTTTGAAGTGAGGGAAGCACTCAGTAACATTGATATTGAAGAACGACTGAGGAATATGAAAGAAATTAAATGGGTTGTAAGAGTGCTTACGTATTTGTACAGGAAAACCACCGACTCACAGAGCAGGAAAAGAGCTAGGAAGCTAACCAGCAATTATTCGACCAGTACAGTAAGCAACATGGCAAAAAAAGGATGTCAAATGCCAAGTCAGAGAAGCTGAGACAATCTCATGGGTGGCAGCAATGGAAAAGAAACCAGCTATGAGTAACTACCTAAGAGGAAAAACAATAACAGGAAAGAAACAACTTATGATAATTCAAAGGCGAGCTCTTTACTTTTTGAGGTGAGATCAGGATCCCTTAGAGAGTGTAGTTATAAAGCAAGGTACACCAAAGAAAAAGCATATGCTTGCTGCTGTAAAGCTAGGGAAACGATGGAACAGTTATTAGAATGTGAAGATATCCACTCACAGCTGTCGGTTTAGGCTCCTCTAGCCTCCTCGAAGCCCACGAAGAAAGGAAAAAACCAAGGAGAAGCCCTACCACCTTCGCACGCTTAGAGAAAAGTGTGGAGGAAGGTGGTATTTTTACGCTGTAGTGGCCATGTTGTCAGGGCACAATGGCGGTTTTGTTATGGCGGTGTGTGCTCATGTGTGTGCTGCCCTGTAGTTATCCTACCATGGCAAAGGTGTCGTCAAGGCAAGGTGTCGTATGTGCAGGATTGCGCTAGTCTCTGTTTGGTTCCGCTGTTTTATCTAGACCATGCTCTCCCAGTTGTTGTGGCCAGGTGGGACTGGAAGAAGTAAAAAGCATGGAACAAGCATGCATGCATGCAAGGCTGCACATCACGTACCACGCCATGGGTGAAGTACTAGCTGGGAGTGTATTTCCCATTTTCGATGGATTCATGCTAACGTGTCATCACGGACTGAAACTGCTGTGCTTCAGAATATGTATGATCAATGCCTTGCAGGTCGGTGACAGCTGTGCAGCATTACTGTTTTTAACAGCAGATGTGCATTTGTGGCATGTAAAACAGCCATGTGGAATGGCAGGAAAGAAGTGGCTGCTGTGACTCATCAAGGTTCCTCTGCACTGCAGATATCGGTGTACTTTACGGGTGCAGGGAAGCAAACCTTGGCGGATACAAGGCTCAACAGAAAAACGCAAGCCTGTGCGCGTATCAAATGGTTGATGTCGCATGTAGATCCAGTCAATGTGCTAGCCACATGCATAAGTGCTTACATAAGTGCTTACAAAGTTTACCACAAAGCTTTGTTTACGTGAATATACCACAGGCTGCAGTGGCTGTACTTAAACACGTAACGGCGTTCTTCTATGCTGGCCTGTTCGTCAGCATGCTGTGGCTCGTCACACCTCCGCTGTGAGCGGCCACCCAAAAACTTGTCAAATAAAGCAAAATGATTCCTATGAAGCCACAACCAGCATACATGTCTGTTCTCACAAACGGCAGATGGGCTAGCCACAGGTCGTGAGGTGAGTAAAGTGCGCTGCCAGTCATCGCCTGTGGATTCTTGCAGAGCAGTAAGAATGCAAAGATTTATTTTCAGAACATGTAGAGTTTATTATGAACTCGTTTCAATGCTAGAGCACGATACTTGGACAAAATGACTTTAGTAATGGTATCGCAGTGGTATACACTGCAATTGAATCCATCGGTTGGATCATTACGGAGTGCACACGTCCGTGCAGCCTGGACTGGTTGTGCACCGAAGGCGAGAAGTGGAAACAAGAGAGGGAAATTTGCCCCGACAAGATTACGGAGTGATGACAACTTCTGGCATCACTGACCTTCACAATGAGTGATGCCAGGGCTTCCCCTTAGTTTTCCTTCCTCCATGTTGAAGCCCTTGGGCTCACGGATGGCAGGGGGAAAGTAAACATGTTCTCAATGAAGATTCCTAAGAGGCAATTGGAGGTTTGGTGGCAGAAAAGTAGGAGACCACAAAAAACAAAGGCTTCCAAAAACTAAATTCCCAATAGTCGTTCGGAAAGTTAAATGCTGGGAATTATTTGTTCTTTTGTTTGTTTTTGTTTTAGAGATAGGTGTAGGGCATTATGCAAAATAAGAACAAGAGCTTGGTGGCACTACCTACTGCCCCGTTGCAACACTCAAAGCATCCGTCCGTCCGTCTGTCCTGCTAGCTATCGTCAATTACAGACAACCAATTTTTCAGATCCCTGATAATTCAGACGCTTTCGCGGTATCACCATGTATGGCATAGAGGCAATGTATAGGCAGGTTGCGGACGTAGTTCCCGCACCTACTAGGGCACCCCTCGCGGCAGCGAGCGCGGAACCGGCAGGATACGACCGGCCCACTTGCGTTCGGAAAGCCTGTCTGTGCACTGTTTCGCGCGTAGCTGTTGCCTTTTCTGAGCAATGCCGAAGTGCAACTCGAGCTGTTGCATAGTGGACTGCAACAGCACGTGCACCAACTCACGAGGAACAAAGTTTTACAGGTTTCCAAGCTGACCGCATGAAGCAGAACGGCGTCAACACTGGATAGCGCTCGTCCGTCAGCATAAGCTGTTTTATGTTCCAGCGTTATGCCAAGTGCGATAACGCTGAATTCTTTGCTTTTACAGCAATGATGGCAGCAACGGGACACCTGCAGTGCGTACCAGGATATGCAGCAAACAAAGTAGTTTGTTTCCACACTGTACCGCAGTAAAGCTGTGGAACTCTTTCCCAATCCTCTCCCATTCAAACAGCGCTAGGGCTTGCTGAGAGATTTGCGGAGGGGTTGCAGCTGGCTAAGCTGGCGTACACCCTTCTGCGCCCAGCTATCAACAAAGGGGCGAGTTGAGATCACCAAAATTTTTGACGACGTGGTTTATTGGAACCTCCTTTGCACGCACTGAAAAATCGCAACATAAAAGTATCGCACTTCCAGTAACTTGGGCGAAAATATTTTCCCCGCATAGTCTAATGCAACTGGTAAGTTCCTCACCTTTATTTGTGTTTGGGGGGAGCAACGTTAGAATACCTCGGATAGGTTTTACGAGTCATTCGTACACCCCACGTTCTTGGATGAGATGTTTTGGATTCGCATTTGCCGTCCTGTATGTACAGAGAAACTACCGCGGCGTCCTTGTACTTCCCTGCGAAGCCAGCACGGCAATCGCAGCTCCCCGCTAGGATTTCTCTGCTGTCACCGATCTTCAAGAATCAATGTCACCTATAATTTCATGCATCCACACCGTAGATAACCAAGTAACTTACGCTGAGCTTCACGCATCTCGCTGGTGCATTATGTTTCATTTGTGGAATACACCTAGCAGTCACTTCGATCAGTGCGAGTTCAACACTTTCCTCACGTCATAGACGTGCCCCACTTCAAATAGACAACTTTCTTTCTCTAAATTCTATTCACAAAAAAAGCTGTCAAGATCTAGTGATTCCCGAAACCCAGTTAAAATTAATATCGGCACGCTGTTTCGCGCCATCGCTACCATTTGACAGGGCGCCAAACACGAAAAGCGCGAGCTGCTGACGCCGTGAGTAATCCTACCGCATTCGCGCAACTATTCGTCAGATGGCGCTAGGGGTCGGAAAGGCCGCCTAGCACTTGCAACGTGCCCATAAGAGTGTATGAAATTTCCTAAGCAAACACCCTTTGCCGTCCGATTTTCCAGATTTCTTGCCGTGGCCACAGGTCTGAAACAGCATTATTAAAAGCCACTGCCACCACCATTTTCATTATAGCACGATCTCAAACCGGCGCTCTTGCACGCCAATCAGCTGGCTGCCACAGCCACCGCCGCGGCAACGCTAGGCCTAGCTGCTTTGACATTCACTTCCAAGCTTCCTGTTGCTCAGTGCCATGTTTTTCATTGAAAAAATATTGCAGTCAGCAACGGTGCCAACTCCACCTTTGTAATTCTCGCCGATGGCTTCGAAGCGCGGAAATCACGGAGCATTGCATAATGCCTGTTCCCAGCAGCTAGTTTCGTCGCA
This sequence comes from Dermacentor variabilis, assembly GCF_050947875.1. Taxonomy (NCBI): domain Eukaryota; kingdom Metazoa; phylum Arthropoda; class Arachnida; order Ixodida; family Ixodidae; genus Dermacentor; species Dermacentor variabilis. Next base: position 4,654,469 of record NC_134576.1, on the reverse strand, counting down.
ATAGAGCGGTGTTATGCGGTCAAGCAAACACGATGTATTGAGGTAAAACATACCTAAAGTGTAAAGGGATAACTGTCACAAGGCACAAAATGTATTCCTTAATTATACATGCGCACACCCACCATCTCCTGCCACAGTAAGGGCACTGATATGCCTTATATTTATTTCTTTATTTACAGAGTACCTACATTGCTATAAAGGCATTACATAGGGGGGAACAAAATATAACCAGTAACACAGAAAAGCTTTTGGACAGATATACTCACAAACAGAAGCACTACAATAGCATTTAGAGAAAGACATACAAGTAATGTGAAACAAACAGGTTTCAATATATATAACAATATGTTTGCTTTACAAGAGCGCTGTCACAGCATATAATAGAATAGTTCGTTATTTCACACATTTACTATATCATTTGATAAACTGTTCCATTGTCTTTATTTATTTGGGGAAAAAAGAGTAGTAAAAAGTGTTCTGCAGTTATAGGCTGAGATCTTTTTGTTATCATATGTAATCTGGTTCCAGAAGATAGTTATAGCGATTGATACCTGTCTGACAGTTCTATATTCGGTGCAATAGTTTGAGCCTTAACTTCTGCCTACGTATATATAGCAGATCCCATCCTAAAGTGGCCTTCATTTTGGAAATGCTAGAGTACGGGCTGTAATTATTACAAACAAACCTTACTGCTTGGTTCTGTAGTTTTTCCAGTCTATTAATGAGGTAATCTTGATAGTGATCCCATATTACACAAGCATAATCAAGTATTGTTCTGACATGCAAGTAGTATAAACTTTAACTTTGTGCATTGCCTGTTTAAAATTTCTGCGCATAAAATGTAAAATCCTACTAGCTTTTGCTATGACAGTGTCAATCTGTTTATGCCAAGTCAGTGATTCGGTGAAATAGATTCACAGATACTCGTATTCCGATTGTATGTTGATAAGCATGCCATTGATGTTATATCGGTGCTGAAATTTGAATAATTTTCTGGAAAAACTTACGCTACTGCACTTTTTTATATTTAAACTTATGTTCCATTTTTTACACCAGATCGCTAACTTATCTAAATCTGTTTGCAATGTACCTACATCATTTTCAGTAGTAATTTCTCTGTAAATCACACAGTCATCAGCAATATATGTACCAGCAGGCCTTCAGAGCTATTTCGGATGTGCCTGTGATGACTTGAACTCTTGGGGACAGTAAAAGACATGCAATTGTTTTTTTTTGGCCTGCCGCGATATATCGGATGTTCTCACGATCACGAGGAAGTCTGAAAAATTGGACGACATTGACTGTAAGTCTAACTTCGCTCGTAAAGCGAAATCATTTAATACTGAAATAATTCTATGAATATAAAGTCTTTCAGGGCCCCTTTAAGCAGGCATATGCATATGCTGCAAGGTGGTGCACTATTTCCACAGCAAGGCACCCACAAACAAGGACCAGAGAAAACCAGACGTCTGTACATTAGAATGACAGCAAGCTGAGCTAGTTGATAAGGATTCATTATGCAAAAAGGTGAGGTGTGCAGACAGGACACAAGAGAAGCGGACAGCGTTTGTGTTGTCCACTTCTCTTGTATCCTGTCTGCATGCCTCACCTTTTTTGCCTAATGTCTGTACATTTATTTCAGTTCTTCTGGCCATTAATGCATACCAACTTGCCTAGGTTTCAGTTCTCGTTCAGCATGGTGCAATATCAACATGGATAGCTGGGCAAGCTGCCTAGTGTGAGACAAACTTGTAGAAAGGAAGCACAGGCTACGCCTAGGTAAATGCATCGTCACTGTCATCCTACATGAGTGCTGACCTGCAGGAGGTCGTCGAGGCGCTCCTGTGCCTCGGCTCGTTCGAGGCTGAGCTTGGCCGCCCGAAAGTAGGTGTGGCACAAGGTGTGTCCAGGCTGGGCCCGGTGCCAGAGGCCCCGTGGAACCTCCACCAGGCCATGGCCCAGCAGCAGCACCAGCAGGAACAGGCCCCACGTGTTGCTGGCACTCACACACACCACCTTCAGCTTGGCCCTAGTGGGGGAGAAGCCTTTCATAACAAAAAGACAACAGGGCGGAGAAGACAGTACCAAGCGTAATACTCACGCATCCAGGTTCATGCCTGGCTGCAGAGCAAGGTAGACAAGCAGCACACCAAAGATGAGCAGGTAGCTACCATAGTAGATGGCATTCTCAATCAGGGCACGCCGCAGTTTGCCGGCCATGGTGAACTCACCCGCCGTAGAGTACGACTGCATCAGAGGCAGGATCAACCTGCAACATGACCACATGGCCTCAGCAAAACTCCAGTGAGGAGTTCAGAGGCGACCTCATGAAATGAAACCTCTCACAGGATGACCCAAATCAAACTGGGATGGAAGCAGTGGACATAAGCTTTGTTAAGTCTGGATGGCTCATCAGCTAAGAGGGTTAATGTTGAAAATCCTGTCCTCAAAGCCTATGAAAGGCTGATACCAAATCTAACACAGGTGTGAAATCTACAGTCTGACATCTGGCTAGGTGGTGACCATGGCACAGCTGTGTAAAATAACGGCCACCAACCATGTAAAGGAGTTTAAAAGTAAGAAGAAAGGGCCCTGCAGCTTACACAAGGAAGACTTGTACACATGTATGATCGCTCGATGCCATGGCAAATGCTCGTCAAAAAGGCTCTTGTGTGGGAAGCTGAAACATCTTCAAGTTCTCTCTTTCTTAAACTACCAGTGGTTGTGTTTATACACAGCTGTGCCAATAGAAGTGTGAAAATACTTTAGTAATACCATGCATACACTGTTTGATTTTTTTTGCAGGCGACAAGACTTTGCCTGTGATCACTGTTATTGCTTTTGCAAGGAAGGTGTTTATTGACTGAGTTACTTATTACAGAAAACCTGAAGCACCACAAAGTCATTATTACAGGGTAATAAACAGAAATACAGGTAATAAAAAAAAGAAATGAAAAACCGCTAGTTTGGCTCAAAGTATATTATACAATGATATGATGTAAGCACAAGAATTCATGTGAATACACAAACACTAAGCAAAAAAAAGGAAAAAAAGGAGTATATGTGAGCACTACACGGCTAGTAAGTACACCTGTATATGCACTAAGAAAGCTACAAAGATCACTGAAACAAGAAATTTAGTTAATTTTAAATTGTATGGCATTCTGTAATGACTTGCAGCAACCTATTTAACACTGTAACAGTATGTGGAAAAAAAAGCTTTTAATGTGTTTATTTAACATGTTAACTGAGAACCATGGTATTCATTACTCACCCCTCATGTAATGTCTCTCTGAGACCCTTGAGGTATGAACAAACAAACAAACAAACAAACAAACAAACAAACAAATAAATAAACACATTGCTGTAGTAAAGGTACTCGTGAGCCTTCATGGAATGATCAATGGGCAGATGCAAATGTGATGGAAACGAATAAAGGTTTTATCTATTCCAACTCCGCCATTTATGCATCCACTTGTCGCCAATTTGAGAAAGCGACAGGCATGGCTCTAATGGGATTGCAAACAAAACGCAAATAATATTGAACAATGGTCAATCTTAATTAACACTGGGTGGTGCTCTGGGCTTTACAATGATGCATGCACTACTGTATTTACTTGCATAATGATCGCACTCGCGTAATGATCACACCCCTGAATTCTGTCGTCAAAGTTCGATTTTTTTTACTTCCTGTGTCATGATCGCACCCCGAACTTGCCACAGCGTTATGTCGTGTGCCAAGTCTAGCTAATAATGATCGCGCTTACCATCTGTCGAATGCTACGCGAACGACTCTTCAAGACAAACCAAGTGGTCTGCATGCACCAAACATTCTTAAGTAGATGCCTCATTTCATTACTTTCATCACTTTCCGCACTTCCATGACTAAAAAAAAAAAGCAGCAACCAAACTTGCCTTTATTATGTGTGTAGGCTTTATAATGGTTGTGGTCAACAACAACAAAAAAGGCGCCTTTCGATTCTTCTCATCTGCACTCGTGGGCATGCAACAAATCGCGAGCGGCAACAATAGTAGCCACGTTTACGCTGATACGTGAAAAGTGTACCCTATTCATACGCCGACGCTTGTAACACAACTAAAATATTCACCCACCCTTAGCGGAAACATGCCATATTAGGACAGTAGTGAAGTCAGATGCCGCAGTTTCCACAGCATAGAGTTTCTCACTATAATACCTAGAGGGAAATCTGGTGCCACTGCCTATGGGAGTTTCTTAGGGGGCGCCGTGCCGTCATGACAATGACGGTATATGTGTCTGCAAGGCTCGTGTTGGCTGGTGTTGTAAGAGGCTTCGTCTATACCACAGATATGGCTACACAAAGAACGCGTTCCTAAAGTAAAATCTGCATAAGATGTTTCCATTCACGCATATTGCATCTTCCAGTATACTCTCCTACAATGCATAGCCAAGCGAAGAAAAGCGAGAACAGACAACAAATTGTTCCAAAGCAAGCACAAATTTTGTCGCCTGTCCTCCAACTTTAGTGGCCCGCTGATACTTTTTACGTTTCATATACTTGTACATGCGATAACAAGTTCTCATAGTTAAACAAAACATGTTTTTGTGTGACAATAAAACTAACACAGCTTTTTACGTGCAGTTTTAGTAGAAAATGAATAATTGTGACAGACGGAACGGTGCTTGTCTGGCTCTGCGAGAACGATGCTAATCCGAAGTCACAATATACCGGCATTCCCATGCATACTACAGCGCAGCAGCGACAGATTTCCCTCTAGGTAATATATTGAGAAACTCTATGTTCCGCAGCATGCCGGCCATGTGTTTCTATGTCACTGGCAGTTAAGCGCGCCCATCTGTTTCTGTCCCCTCAAAGTGGACATGGCTATGTTATTGCCGCAAACTTGCCAATATTAACAATATTATTCCCTACTGATACGGAAGAAACTGTTTCAATGTAAGTAATGTACTCACGAGAAGAAAAATAAATCGCGTTCGGCTTGCTCCGCTGGCCGCCATTCTTGTTTTGGTGTCCCACAGCAAAACGCGGGACGAAAAAAAATTTTTTTTCTTTTTGTGGGAAATTTAACCCACGCAATGATCGCACCCGATTTTGCGTTAATTTTTCTGACAAAAAAGTGCGATCATTATGCGAGTAAATACGGTATATAGATACCGGTCGGGCTTGACAGAGCGATTATATTATTTTATTTATTTTACTTTATGCATACTGCATGTCGCTAGAATAGCAGCTTGGGTTTGTTGGTTTTCCATCAACAGCACAATACGTAGACGGGACACAAGACGAGAAGACGGCACCACGAGCACTGAATTTCAACAAAGTACATATGAACTAAACACGGCTTCTTATACATTTGGCCACACGTATCACAGACACATCATTGCACATCCTGTGAAAGACGCACTTTTTCACACTCAAGATAATGATTGCACGTGCAAAAGCTCAAGTTCTTTTTTTATGAGTAACAAGGACGGTGTGCTCACACATTGGTCACGAAGGTAATGAACTTAGCACATTCTTACCCCGTTTTCAGTCTGACTTCAATCAAAGATCTATCCATGATAGCTGGCACTTGTTTCACCCTTTACTGCACCTTGTTGCATTTACAGACCATTCTGATGAACGGCGTTGAAAACTGAAGCAAAGTCAGTTTGGAGCTGCCTGTACACGTTGCATTTCCGCAACATTGGTATGTAAAACGCGCCACCTTGTGCTGCAATCTGTGCTCATCCTTCGCATCTTCTACTAAAACAAACGTGGCAGAGGCTGCGCGCGTCCACGAGTAGTGATATAGGTAAGTTTTACACATTGTAAATGTATTTCTCCATAAGACAAAGCACAAAAAAAAATTCTTATGCTATGCTCCACATCCTTCTCACTCTGTAGATTCAAAAAAACATTGTCATTTCGGAATAGTTTGTTCCTGGCGACAGAATGTTGCTATGTTGCACAAATGCAACAATGTGTACATGGTTTATTTTCTTCGGAAAAGTGAAATGGCTCCAAAACGCTGGTATGGCCAAGCAATTCCTCCTGATAGTGAAGGCAGTGACCTTTCAATTAGTCACGACAACCACGAGTGTAAGTCCGTTTCAATTCAATATGTGGACAAGATGCTTTTTGGTCAAATTTTCTTTTTTGTTTTCAAAAGTGCGCTGTGCATCTGCACGTTGCCGTGTCATGTTGTCACGGGCACAGCCTTACTTCGATGTGCTTCTATATTCTAAATTTTGACACTAACTCGAAAATCTGCATTGTTTCCTGGCTGTACGAGAACCTGCACGACATACTGCACGAAGTGTGGGAACCACCTGTGCTGCACAAGCATGTACAAGTGTTTCATTTTGTTCCACACTAAATCATAGGTGCACCAATGATTGTCACATGCAAATAAGCATCTGAGTATGAATCACACTAAGTCTATCTTTCACTTTCAACTTCTTTTTTATTTGCACATTGTTGCAAATATGCAACATACCCTTTTCTGCAAATTGGAACTACATAAATTCGCTAAAGTAAGTTTCCATGGGAGAACAGGTACTGTTATGTTTTCCTACAACTCCATGAACAATATTTTAAGGAAGCAAAAAAGTGTGCAGTAAAGGGTTAAGACAAAAATTGAAGGTTTGGTTGACAGGTTTATTCCAAGCATAAATATAAGAACTAATCCCCTAAACTCTTGGTTCACAAGTACACTCAAACGTCTTGAAAACAAAAAGAAGCATCTTTTCCGTTCAGCCAAGTTGCGGCCTAGTCAGAACGCTTGGGACAAGTATTACGCAGCTGAAAAAACGTACCTACAAAACGTGCGAGAAGCCAAACACTCTTTCTTTCATTATGACCTGCCTAACATGTTGTCTACTAACCCCCGTAGAGTTCTGGCAAGTGATTAATTTCCAGAATACATGCACAATTTCCCTCACCGATGCATCAGGTGAAGGCATCTACGAATCCGAATGCGCCAACATTTTCAACGCAACTTTTTCATCCGCGTTTACTAATGAAACCGATCTGTCTGTTTCTCTAAACCCCGCAATTATTCAGGAGACAATGCCTGCACTTGTATTTTCTTCAGAGGGGATTTTGTCCCTAATAGAAAACTTAAAGCTTTCATCCTCTGCTGGCATTGACAACATAAACGCTAAGATACTGCAGAACACCAAAGATACATGTTCATCTCTGTTGTGCTTGTTATTCACTCAGTCACTCCTCACAGGCCAACTGCCCAAAAATTGGAAACAAGGGAAGGTCGTTCCAGTCTACAAATCAGGTAACAAGAACTCACCTCTAAATTTGCGTCCCATTTCTCTAACTAGTATTCCCTGCAAAAGCATGGAACACGTCATCTACACTCACGTCATGGCATTTCTCGACTCGAATAACTTTTTCAAATTTGCCCAGCACGGGTTTCGCCGCGGTTACTCCTGCGAGACTCAGCTTGCCGCTTTCTTACACAATCTGAACTCTAACCTTGATTCTAATCTTCAGTCTGACGTAATATTTTTAGATTTTGCTAAAGCCTTTGATAAAGTACTCCATAAACGCCTTCTGATAAAGCTTTCCCATTTAAATTTTCACCCTAATATTTATTTATACAATACTGCAGGCCCCAAATGGGGGCCCAAGCAGGAGGGGCAGAATACATAAATATTTACACATGCACATATATATACACATACACACATGAACAGGAAATACAAAGGCAATGCAACATATGTCAGAAGAAAACAAAATGAAGGCGTTGACTAATAAGATTAAAAGAAGGTACACTGAAGGAAGACAACTTGACAAACATTAGAACAGTACCATACGCATATACGACCACCTGCCACCATTATTGAGAGAGGGAAAAGAAGAACAAGTACTAAAGTTGAACGAGCGACCATTGCAAGATACTAAAAATAATAGAATAAGGAAGATGTGGAAAGTATCAAACAAAATTTATGTGTAAAAAAAAAAGAAAAAGAAAACAGTAACAAGGCTTTCCGACATGGCAATACCCCTAGTATTAAAGACACATGCGTTCAATAGAATCGGTGTTTATCAGTTGTAATAACGGCAGGCTGTTTACGAAAAACAGTTTGTCTTAAAAAGTGCATATAAATTAAAGGGTAGTCGAATATCGATTCAAAATGATTACTCGTGCAGCACACTAAGGAAACATAAACTCTTGTGGGATAGTGCTAAAAGTGAAAGAGGACAAGGCAAGAAAGTTCGCTTAATTAATGATAAGATCCATGTTAACAATGAGCTTTTCACATGGGATGACAGTAAGAAATTGAAGATCAAAATTGACGGCCATGTAAATACCTCGAAAAATGATTGACTTGCTTCCGCTGACACTTCCCCTGGTGCTAAAGAACTGGGAATTTTAAACATCAATGCCCGCAGTGTCGTTAATAAATCGGAAAGCCTTGAGGTAACTATTATGGGTTACAATACCCGTATAGTTGTGATAACAGAAACATGATTGCCTGACAATATTGAAGATGCTGTTGTGTTTCCTCCATTTTATCAAGCATATCACTGTGACAGGTGTACTAGAGGGGGCGGGGTAGCAGTTTTGGTAAAAGAACCTACCGTATTTACTCACATGATGATCGCACTTTTTTGTCAAGACAATTGACGTAAATTCATGGGTGCGATCATTATGCAGGTTAAATCTCCCGCGCAATGATCTTTTTTCCATCCCGCATTTGCTGCGGGATGACAACAGGTCAACAAATAGGCAGTTGCCGCTGTGTGTAGTGTGGGACACCAAAACAAAAATGGCAGTCGGCAGAGCAAGCCGAACGCGCCGAACACGATTTTTTTTTCTTCTTGTGAGTACATTACGTGCATTGAAACAGTTTCTTCTGTCTCAGTAATGAATAATATCGTTAATATCAGCAAGTTTGTGCCAATAACGTAGCCACGTCCACTTTGAGGGGACAGGGACAGATGGGCGTGCTTAGCTGCCAGTGACATAGAAACACATGGCAGGCATGCTGCAGAAACTGCAGCATCTGTCTTCAATACTATCCTAATAAGGCACGTTTCCGCTAAGGGTGGGTGAATATCTTAGGTGTGTAACAAGCGTCGGCGTATGAATAGGGTACACTTCTAACGTATCAGTGTAAACGTGGCTACTACCGTTGCTGCTTGCGTTTCGTGCCCACGACTGCAGATAAGAACAATAGGAAGGCACCTTTTTTGTTGTTGTTGACCACAACCATTATGAAGCCTACACATAATAAAGGAAAGTTTGGTTGTACCTCTTTTTGTCATGGAAGTGCGGAAAGTGATGAAAGTAATGAAATGGGGCATCTACTTAAGAATGTTTGGTGCAGACCGCTTGGTTTGTCTTGAAGAGTTGTTTGCGTAGCATTCGACAGATTGTAAGCGCGATCATTATTAGCTAGACTTGGCACACGACATATCGCTACAGAGAGTTCGGGGTGCGATCATTACACAGGAAATAAAAAAATTGAATTTTGACGACAAAATTCAGGGTTGTGATCATTGTGCGAGTGCAATCATTATGCAAGTAAATACGGTATGTCCACTACTCTGTTATGTCAGGCCGATAACTTGGAATCTGTTACAATGTTGAAGTCGTTACACTAAATTCTTTATCCCATTTTCAGGTGCAACTACATTCATGACTCAGCCGTACATAGTTTACTTGCTCCTTTTTTCATGCATTCTGTTCTTTTGCCATGTTGAATTCTAGTGTAGGCATGATTGCTTGAACTGTATATTTGTATGAATGTTCTTGTATGTTCCCATCCTGCTAAGATCTTGTAGAAGATTGCAGTATCTATAAATAAATAAATTAATAAATAAATAAATAAATAAATAAATAAAAATAAAGCTTACTTGCTGGGATAAATCATTTTTGCTATTTGCGGTTTATCGACCACCTGACTCACCCCCAGAATTTTATTGTGACCTTTTTGAACACATGATTTCATTCACAAGCGATAAAGTACGACTTATAGACAACTTTAACCTACCAGATATTGATTGGGAGAATGCGTTTCTCTGCACCGGGATTATTTCACACTTAGGTTACTTGCATGACTTCATTCTGTTTCACAATTTACAACAGGTTGTAAAACAGCCAACGCGCACCTATGGTACGTCAGCAACCATACTTGACCTCGTTTTCGTAAGTCGTTCATTAGAAAACTTTTTTGTTTCGGTTGAACCTGGAATTTCTGATCACCATCTGGTATATTTTTTGTTTTTTGGAAGTGCTTAACACCAAAAAATGTAAAACAACCACTGTTACATATTTTTCTCATGCCTGAGACGAAAGTGTCTTGGATTATTTTGAACAATGCCTTGATAACCTTCACAGTAACAATGCTACTGTGCTTTGGGATAAATTTAAAGAAATTATCACTCACTGCCTTAGCAACCTTATTCCTAATAAAACTAAAGAGCTTCCAAGACTACTCCCTGGATAACGAGAGAGATTTTGCACCTTAGAAGAAAAGTCAAGCGCTTAAGACGAAGATGTGTCTCACGTGTTTCAATTCACAAAATCTAAAATAAACTAAACCAAGAAGTACGGCAAGCTAAGCTCTGGTATTTTCACCATACATTGCCAAATTTCATTCGAACGGCACCCCAAAAATTTTGGGCTTTTCTAAACACAAAAACCAAGTCAATTGACCAAATTGTTCACGAGGCCACGTCACTGCCGAAAAACAATGTATCGCGAAGCACTTCAATAATTATTTTCCGAGTGTTTTTTTTTTTTTTTTCAAATTTCGATGGTGGTATAAACCTTAACCGCATGTCATGTAACTCGACCTCTGATATTGTTTCACAACCGGGTGTAGTGTCGATGCTGCTGTACCTCAAAGATAAATCATCTCCAGGACCAGACAACATACCGAATGCTTTTCTGCGCAGATATTCTGAAGCGTTAGCCCCTTTTCTTGTTGTTATCTTCTGTTCCTCGTTATCTTCGGCTAATCTTCCTACAGACTGGCTAACTGCACGTGTCGTTCCCATACCGAAAAAAAAGGTGACAGAACCCTAGTAACTAGTTATCGTCCGACATCATTAACTTCGTCATGTTGCAAGTTAGTTGAACATATAATAGCTAATGAAATAACCAAATTCCTAAGTGAACTAAAGTACTTTCTCCACATCAGCATGGTTTCTGGAAGGGTTTCTCTACTGTGACACAATTAAGCACAATTATTCACAACTTTGCAAGTGCTTTTGACAAGTAAAGCCAAATTGAAGTGATATTTTTTTTACTTTAAGAAAACGCTTGACCTTGTTCCTCACAAGAAACTTATAGAAAAACTACAGTCGATAGACCTTCCAGTCTATATTATTAACTGGGTGGCAGCTTATCTGTCTATTCACAAGCAGTTCGTTTCAATTCACAATTACTCTTCTAACGAACTTGCAGTAACCTCTGGAGTACCTCAAGGTAGCGTGCTAGGACCTTTACTATTTCTGATATACATAAACGACATCACTAACTAAATTTCTCATCCTGTTCAAGTTAGACTATTTGCTGATGATTGTGTGTTGTTTAACGAGGTTACATGCCACGAAGATCAATTATTGCTTAACTCTGACCTTCAAAACATTCTTTCCTGGTGCAGTCGGTGGGGCATGGAAATGAACAGAGAAAAGACTGTTTACATGTCCATAACAAAAAAAACACAAATAAAATGTCGTTTGTCGATAACCTCGACTCTGAACCACTGACCAAAGTCAGCCGGTATAAATATCTTTGAATCACAATAACCAGTGACCTCAGCTGAAATAGCCACATTTCTAACGTATGTAACTCGTCTTTCTGGAAGCTCAAACTAAAGCACGCTCCTTCTGGTACTAGATTAGTGGCTTACACTACACTCATCCGACAGAGACTAGAATATGCATGTATTGTGTGGGATCCCTATAAGAAAATTAACATTAACGCTTTAGAGATGGTCCGACGTAAAGCTGTCAGGTTTATTTTTTCTAAATATTGACTGAGTGACTCTCCTACTAGCCTAATGAATCAACGTAATATTCAAACGCTACAACTACACAGAAAAATACGACTGAAATTTCTTGCTTAAAAACAACTGTTTGTCCCTCCACTCACAGGCTCATGTTAAACCACATACAGCGCACCAAACACGGCATCGTCACACTGATTCTTTAACACCTTATAAACCCGAACTAACCTCTAAGTTTTTCTTCTTCCCGCGCACTGTAACAGATTCGAAATATACTGAAGTTGATTGAAGAATTCTTGATTAATCGTTCACAATTCGTCACCATTAATAATAGGAATTCTAATTCAGTCTGTAACATCAGGCGTCCCGCAGGGATTCGTGCTTGGCTACTTTTCCTAATACACGTAAATGATTTACCGTTAAACGTAACATCTACCATATGTATGTTCACGGACGATTGTGTGATATATCGTGCTATTACTTCCACCGCTGACCAATCTTCTCTTCAAAGTGATCTTAATGCTGTCCAGGACTGGTGGAACGAGTGGCTAATGGAACCTAACCTACGTAAGTGTAAATATTTGTCCATTTATCGTCGCCGCAATTCTCTCGTATTTCCTTACGTAATCTCTGAAGTTCCAGTAGAACTAGTTCATTCGTACAAGTATTTAGGAGAAACACTTTTGAGCGATCTTTCCTGGAATTCTCATGTCACTAACCTAATACCATCCAATTTTTCTAAATAGAATGAACCAACTTGCCCAACAATGCATCCTGCTAATATCATCCGCGAACAAGACGTTAGGATTTCTAAAACGCCATGTACATCATGCTGCTCAACGAGTAAAATTATTAGCCTACAAATAATTTGTCAGGTCAAAACTAGAATTTGCAATGCCTATTTGGAATCCTAATCAAGCATACCTAATTAATTATCTTGAATCTATACAAAATCGCGCAGCTCGATTCATCCACTCATCATATTTCTTTGATATCAGCATTACCTCCTTAAAAACTGCATCTGCATTATCCTCCTTATCGCTCCGTCATCGCATTGCCAGCCTATCTTTATTTCAAAATTTTTTCATAGCCCTATGTGCATCGCACCTTATATCCTTCCCCCTACACGCATATCTCACCGCACCAACCATCAGCTACGGGTTGCCCGTCAACAGCTCAAGCACTGTCATGTTTTGAAATTCTTTTTTTCCTCGCACAGCTGTAGGCTGGAACGGCCTTACCAAAAACGTTGCTGTCATTATGTGCCCATCAAAGTTCGTCAAAAATGTAAAAAACTTCCTGTTATTGTGACTATGTATTTTTATTCTTGCCACCCCTTATGCAACACTCCATTTATTGGGTCCTTTAAGGTAATAAAATGAAATGAAATGAAAAAGTCTGGCAATGTTGGCTGCCTCACCCGAACCAGCTTCTGAACCTGATCTCCCGAACCAGCTGGTCATTGTGTTTTTCAGCACCTCACAGAGTCTGAATTCTGCAGCACAAGCTCTAGAGGGGGTAATCCCTGACGTGGTACCAAGATTCCTGTTTACCTGCTCAACGTTAGCTTAATGTTCTTTTAGTCTTGTGTTTGTGCATCTTCCAGTTTGCCCTATATACTTGACCAATGTGACCAATGTGTTAGCATGCTGTCCTTGTTACTAACAAAAAAAAAAAAAGAACTTGGTCTTTTGCACAAACATTCATTATCTTGAGTGCAAAAAAGTGCATGTTTCACATGATATGTGATGCCGTGTTTGTGACACGTGGGCAAAGGTATAAGAAGCATTATGCAAAAAAGAGGTGAGGCGTGCAGACAGGACACAAGAGTAGAGAAGTGGACAACACGAATATTGTGTTGAATTGGTACTCTCTTTTTTGCATAATGAGTCCTTACCAACTAGCTCAGCTGTCTGTCGTATAAGAAGCCATGTTTCTTTCAAATAAACGTTGTTGAACATCAGCGCTTGTAGTGTCGTCTTCTCGTCTTGTGTCGAGTTTACGTTTTGCGCTGCTAACACCAGGATACTGCATGTGGTTCAAGCAGAAGGGGCCTTCAAATGTATAGATTACAACAAAAAGTCAACCAAACATTCAAAAGAAAAGCAGTAAGTAAAACAACAAATAGTACAAGCCAGTATATTTAGCAGCCACGAAAGTGACACTTCAGTTAGTGCACAAGATCATTAGCATCAAAGATGCAGTTAATATGTCCCACTGCACCACTACAAAATCATGGTCCTGTTATGTAGTTAGGGATCGAAGTTTCGGTGCCCCCCCCCCCAATATACTGATTGTACTTTCATCTATCTGTGGCAACAGCATGACAACGATAGAGATGCGGACTGACCCGATCGTAGGCAAGCGTATGTGTGCTCAGCAACGCGTTGACAAACTTGGGCTTTATTTTTGGACGATTAATTTCAGGGATACTTTCTAGTTTCAGCATTTTGCTCGACTGGCACCAAACACGTCGACAGACGATAGCGTTCCTGGCAGCACAGTGCCACGAATGCCATTGCTCGTAGACATCGACGCATCGGACATTGGTGATGCAAAACCCGGAGAAAGCCAACATATCCCCATAGGTATCCCCGAATATGGTAATCTGACAATGCGGCACTTTTTTTAGTCACTCGTAGAATGAAGTCACTTGTTTTCTGGCAAAGTTGGATATATTGGGCTTCTAATTATTTGGACTCTTAGGTGGTCACTGGCGAGCCGGAAGTATCAGTTGGTGATGTATAGATAACGTGAAGTTCGATTTGTTAAGCTGCTTACCATGTCTGCAGACCACTGCAGCCACAGACATATTACACAGTTGCTAATTTTGGTGCACTCAGGTGAAAAATCGTGTTTCTTTTTTTATCAGGATAGTGCAGGAAATCTCATTTGACAAAATTTGGCATATTTGGCACAAGTGTGGGAGCACTGCATTAGGCTGTAACATCGTTCTGTTGGCGTAAACCACCTTGAAGCAAAAGCAACTGTTTGGCGTTCATCAGAGAGTTGCTCTGGCAGCCAAAAGAGCTTGCATTATAGAAACCATGGCCTTGTATGCCGAATTGTACCGTTCCACATAAAACACAGCAAATGCTTCAGGTTTTCCGAGTTCTGAATGGGGCACCACATCCAATGCAGGTATTTGCAAGGCAGTGCATGAATTCGAGAACTTGTCTCTGAGATCTGTATAAGGGAATGTCCGATATGATTAATGATTTTTATGTATATGTGCAGTGCAAAAATACAAATGACAAGGAATAGATGACACATTTACAAATAGTTATAAACACTTAGGTCATGTCATGCATACCAGATATGCAAGGGTGCCAAGAAAACAAGCCATTTAAAAATTCTGTCGCTTATTGATGCAGTGAAATGGACATTTGGCTAACACATGAGGCAGAATCTATGTGCATGTGATATGCCTCGACTATCTCTCCGCTTGTTTGATTTCCATTTTTGAACAGCACTGTGGCTCGGTGAACCAGGGGGTTGCATTAGCAGCACCTGCAATGTGCAGCCAGATTTGACCTAGAATTCCTGACAGCAGTGTTGTGCTCTCCAAGATGAACATTAAAGCACCGTCCAGTCTGCCTATAGTGGACTTTGCTGCACGATAGCGATATTGTGTATACCATCCCTACTGAACACGTGTGGCGTGTGCTTGATCCAACATGAAGTTGTCGACGCCTGCCAAAGTTTGTTGACCAGACTGCACATTCTACTTAATTGATTTCTCCCTGAAAAGACCTGATATTTATTAGCAATTTTTTTTAGTCCACGCCCCATAAAGTGTGCATATGGAATAACGGCTAACTTCTTTTTTTTTTTTTTTTTGCTTCTGCTGTTGAGGGAGATCGCCTTTCTTTAAATTCTTTATAAGCCCTTAACAAATAGACATGACAGTGGATTTAGGAAAAACGGTTTTCTCTAGCCATCTTAGCTGTCACGAGAAACTGAAATTGACAACATGATGACAAGACTCTGAGAGCGCAACCTAAACACAATGCAGCTGCGCCTCTTTTTACTGAGTTTGAGTGCGCCAACGAGTAATTCAATATGGGTTTGTACATTCTAGGGTTGTACTGCCAATAAATGTGGTGGGCGGTGAACTTTAACTTCAAGTCTAAAATTTACAGGGTCTCTTAAGGTCTCTCTTAAGAGGTGAACGGTGAGGCTACAAGGTAAATATACCTGGTAGCGAAGCTTCCATAGGAGCCCATACGTTCAAAACATGGCGGTCCATAGGCGGTTCATGGGGCTTAAGCCATCTGTATGTGGTGGGAACACTTCCGGCGGAAGAAAAAATAATGTGACGCCATGTCCCTTAAAAGCAGAAGTGACGTCATTTTGTTTTCGAAGGCGCAAAATTTGTTTTGTTGTCCTGCCTTTGGAGCTATATATTGGAAGCCTCACATTGCATTGCTGTGTAAAAAGTTGAGCAAGGCTTGTTTTATGCTGTATAAATGCCGTTATTACTTCGACACTGCCACTCTGAGAACAATTTGCTTTAGCATATTCCATAGCCATCTATCCTACTGTATTGCATCTTGGGGTAATACGTATGTTTCATACGTTGAACCTATCATATTTCTTCAAAAAAGGGCCTTGCGATTTATGACTTTTTCGGACTACAATGCTAAATCAATGCCGCTGTTTCAAAGTTTAAATATACTGCCTTTTAATTTATTACTGAATCTTAAAACTATATTGCATACTCATAATAGCATAACCACTAACTGTCCTTTGAGCGTATCACATTTTTTACATTCCAGAAGCAATACACGCAGCGCACTTAAGGGAAATTTTCTCTTGCCAAAAATGCATAATGTATATGGAAGACGAAGGTTAAGCAACACTGGAGCACTCCTATGGAACAGCTTACCAACAGAAGTGAAACAAGCAAAATTTTTTTCACTATCAGTGAAAACCCATTATCACTTACTACTATTATCTGCATAGTTTTCATCTGGATTGTGTACACATGTTTACCCTTTTCACTTGCAGTGTATAATTTACTAAATACAAATTCCTTTCTGTCGGTTTCTCGTAGCTAATACACGTACCCTGCCTTGTGTTCTAATTGAATGTTTATGTATATACGACTTACTTATACTTCTTCGTATTGATGTTAAGATTGTGAATTAATAACTAGCATGGATCCCAACTAGCCTTGAGCTAGGGATCCAGATGTCCTGTACAACATTTCCTGTGTACTTTCCATTTTGAATAAACTTCAATTTCAATTTCAATTTCAATTTCAAATGCCCCGTCATTCGACTTGATCGGCGTTTCGAGCTTTCAGCGTAAAAAGCGATGCAGGAAAAGGCCAGCCGTACGGTTGTCGAAATCGCACCCCTGCACAGAACATACTTTCTTTGGAGGCCGACGAAAGCTTTAGGTGTAGAGTGCTGATCCTATTGTCAGATGCCAAGCCCGTCGGCCAGCACAGTCGCACGAAAACAACTACACAATTATCTGGCGGTCGTAACTCACTACTTTTGACTGAACAGATTAAGAAGCGATGAAGCTACCCGCGTCACCAAATTCAGACAAACTTCGACAAGCAAGAAAGCACAAACTGTGAGGGGGGCGTATTTCAAGAGGTGAGCTTTACGAGTGCGCCTTTCTGCGCATTTAAAGACGTGCATTGCATTGCGAGTGATAATGGCGTCACGCCCCCTGTAGCGATGGGCGCTGAAAAGAAATGCATTTATTAATAATAATAAAATTAAATAAACTTGTATTTTCTTAACTCATCACGAGTATATAAAATTGACTAGGAATTTTATTTTGGTTGAATGAGTCTAACTGTGTCTCGCTTGAATTAAAAAACGCATTTTTCTTTCCCAATGTTTGTTCCCTCCAAACATAGTCGCGCTTCAATCGCTGCTCCCATAACCCCCCATGCTGATGTCGGTGACAATCTGTACTGAACCGCTTTTCGCCCGAAGCTTCGCGACCTATTTGAATCGACCTTGGAGGCTATTTCAGTCACTGTTAGTCATTACTGGTCATTACTAAGAATTTTTATCTATTTGTAATGAATTGTCGTCGTTACAAGTTGTCGTTAGTCATATTGGTCATTTCGTAGTCATTACTAAGCATCACATCATTATTAGTCATTACTGCTCACTACTAAGCATATTTAGTCATTTGCAATCAATTGTGGTCATTACAAGTTGTCATTAGACATGCTGGTCATATCGTAGTCATCAGTAGTCATTACAAGTCATTTCAGTCATTACTGGTCATTACTATGCATTTTTAGTAATTTCTAATCAATTGTAGTCGTTACAAGTTGTCATTAAACATATTAGTCATTTCATAGTCATTACTAGTCATTACAAGTCATTTCAGTCATTATTAGTCATTACTGCTCACTAGTAAGCATTTTTAGTCATTTGTAATCAGTTGTGGTCATTACAAGCCATCTTTAGATATATTGGTCATTTCAGTCATTAGTAGTCATTACAAGTCATTAGTAGTCATTATTAGTCATTACTAGTCATTATTGACATCTACCAATCTCTAGTATAACATTATCATTCACTAACTGTCACTATCAATCATTCCTCATTTTTAATCTGTCTTCATATGGCGTGATGATGCTTCGGCGAACACTTCGGTGGCCACGTTCGCTGACACAAAATTCATCATGAGCCTAGAAAGGCTTTCGCCTTATAACTGGATTTCATTGTTAGATGGCAATTCATAGGTAAAGCCCAGACCCCATCCCCATCAGTAAAGGCGGAATGAATATTATTCCCTTCCTTTGGACCAATTTGCGAGCTAACTAAGCACTGCACATACATGTATATGTAAAAATGTTAACCTACCAACTCGCCCCATTTGCTGTGTTATGATTCATGAGCCCTAGCAGGCAATAAACCATTTGGCACCTTCACAGGGTGGCATATCCAGGACTGCTGTGACCTTTCCTGGGTCTGAAAAGATGCCTTGAGCTCTAATGATAACGTCCAAAACTTGAAAAAGGGACTCTGTTAGTTAATTTGTCTTGGCTGTTGAGTTAATTTGAGTGCAGTATCGCTCACAGGGCACAGCACACAAAAACACAACATACTGAAGAGAGTGGAAGACAGCAGCAGCACAGTGCCCTGGCAGTATCACTGTGCACCGCAACGGGCCCACTTTTGAGCAACCAGGCCACACCCACTCACCAGGTCAAGGCCTGGGACGTCCAGTAGACAACACGCCAGAGGCTCTGCAGGACCCCTTCTGGGACAAAGCTCCAGGGCCGCACACAGGCTGCTGAAAAAAAGCAGAAGGCTACACTATTTGGAATGGAAAGATGGGAGCTGCTTGCACAGAGAGGTGGTGAGAAAACAGAAGGACACAATGGCCAAACTTGGGGCAGCAAGAGCGTAAGGCAAGGTTGCTGCTAGTGCCATCTGGGGTGCTTCTATACAAAACCATCCTACCCCCCTAGGCACCAATCTTTGTGCTGTGTCCATTCTGAATAACTGTCACCTGTGGTTTCAATTGCTGGTATGAGACAATGATAAATTGTGTTCTTTTATGGAGCAGCAACTGCCATGTAAGACCGGTATTCTTACCAGTTTAAAACATCAAAAAATGAAAGTGGAGGATTTGTCACTTAATTGTAATGGTAATAAATACTTGTCTAAAATTGATACCTAGTATACAGGGTCCATTATTAAAGTAATGCACCTGGTTTTATTATGACGTGACTATCCATGGCAGCGCGATAATACCAGTCGGGAAATATGCCGAGTGTTCTGCCCTGCCAACGCAGCCGGTCGCCTGTTTACTTTGAGCAGTGTGAGCAGATAACACGGCGAGATGGAGCATGCGCTTGAACAGCGATACGCTATCAAGTTTTGTGTGAAGCTTGAAAAGAATGCAACTGAAATATTTCAAATGTTTCAAGAGGCCTTCAAAGATCACTGCATTTCAAGGTCACAGTCAGGGAGGTGGCACAAAGTGTTCAAGGAGTGCCGAGAGGAGATGACCGAAGAACCCCGTTCTGGACGCTCTACAATGATCAGAACTGACGAAAATGTGGATCGTGTGTGCGAAGTTTGCATTCTGACCGTCAATTGAGCATCCAGCAAATTGCTGACACCCAACATGTGCCCACATTTGCGGTACATGGGATAGTGACCAAGGATCTGCAAATGTGCAAGGTCTGCACGAAGCTTGTGTCGAAAGTGTTGACTGAAGACCAGAAAGAACTTCGAGTTTTGCGCTGTCAATAATTGTTGCATTTGATTCAGAATGAGCCGGACTTTCTTATATCTATCATAAGTGGAGACGAATACTGAATGTTCGAGTACGACCCAGAATCGAAAAGGCAGAGCAGCGAGTGGCACACAAAATGGTATGAGACAATGATGAATTGTGTTCTTTTATGTCACGACAGCTGCCATATAAGACTGGTATTCTTACCAGTTTAAAGGGACACTAAAGGTTAATGTTAAGTCAATGTGGACTGTTGAAATACCATCCCAGAAACCTCGAAATGCTTGTTTCATGCGAAGAAGAGTTATTTTAAGAGAAAATTCATTCTGAAGCGTCTGCATGCCTCTAGTGCAGTTCCAATAGCCCGTCCTATGATCGAGGAGTGGTGACGTCATGGTCTCATAGCAACGTTCGCCATCGATGAATAAAACGGCGACACGGCTTTTCTGCGCAAAACGCAAACGCGCGGCCAGAAACAGAGCCAAGACAGAGCTGACAGCAGCACGAAAGCGTAACTATGGTGGCTAGCAGAAGGGAAAGCGCATGACGATAAGCAGGTTCTTTATTTTATGACGCCAACTTCGACGCTCATTGCAATGGACGACCCTGACAACGGCACATTGGCTCGCAATGCTGGGCTCGACTTCAGTGATTTAAGCATTGATGAACATGACCTGCTGCTGAGGGCTCGCGCTGCCGGCATCGTTGCGTACTACTACGACGGCGACCTGCTTTGAAAGGCACTCCACACGACTTCAGTAAGTCGGCGTTGAACTCGTAATCCTCTGGACGAAAGTGCAGCAAGCACACTACATGATTTTTTGGCTCTTTGCCAGGGCGCTGTGGCAGAGGTACGGCACTTAACCACTTCGAACGGAGAGGTTCATTCGCTGGCACACAGTGATAAGTAATGTTGGATTCGCCGCTGCAACTGCCCTTGACCAAGTTTCACGGACCGTTCGCGCATCTCACGACATCACATGGACGTGGCATTCTTGCTGCTCGTTCCAAATGTAAGTTTTGCGAGCCAGCAGTACCACCACAGCACGACGCGATAACAAAACAACTGAAACTCTAAAGTGCGCGCGGCACAAAGTCGAGCGAAAGCAAAACCTTTCGATCACCCATACTACTCAAGGGTAACGTCAATGTTTTTTTCTTAGAATCGAATAGAAGTAGACGAGCAGCATTCTCTTCCGTCTTGTAATCTAATGAAATGATCTTTTTAATACTAGTAGTTGACTACTAGTGACATAAATTATGATGAGGAGTGCCCTAATCATCGGGCTAGTACCGGAATGTCGCTGGGGAGTCTCAAATCGTGTCATGCATTTACCTCAATTTCTTGGTTATTAAAGCTCTGTTCGCGATTATATTGACGCCTTAGACATTCTAGAGCATTGCTTTATCACTTTAACTTGACTTCACAGTAACCTTTAGTGTCCCTTTAAAACATAAAAAAAATGAAAGTGGAGGATTTGTCACTTAATTGTAATGGTAACAAATACTTGTGTAAAATTGATACCTGGGTATACCTGATACCGCCCCAAGAAAGTACGAATGAGCACGTATCGCACCAAAAATATGCTCATTGTCTTATTTGACACCCGAGGAATCGTCCATTTTGAGTTTGTACCGCAGGGAGAAACTGTCAACTCAGCCTTTTGCTTGGAGATGATCAAGAGATTGAAACGCCGGGTCGTGCACGTGAGGGCTGACATCAAAGGCACGGTCAAGCTCCACCATGACAATGCCCCCAGCCACATATCGTTCATCATTACTAACTTCCTGGCCCGGAGCAACACCTCGGTTGTCCCCCATCCCCTTACAGTCCCAACTCAGCTCTGTGCAACCCTTTTTGTTTTCCCGACTAAAGAGAGCGCTGAAAAGAAAGCATTAGGAGAACATGGAAAACATCCAAAAGCATGTTGCAGCACTCCTCAGAGACATTCCCGTCCCGACTAAAGAGAGCGCTGAAAAGAAAGCATTAGGAGAACATGGAAAACATCCAAAAGCATGTTGCAGCACTCCTCAGAGACATTCCCGTCGAGGACTTTCAGGGTGCTTCCAGGCGTGGCAGACACGTCTCCGCAAGTGTATTGATGCAGGGGGAGAGTATTTTGAAGAATTTTGACTATTTGTACAGGTCCAGTCAATAAATCTATTTTTACCAGAAAATGTGCATTACCTTCATGATGGACCCTGTAGTTGCATATACCTAATTACGTCAACGATGGACAATTCAGCCTCCACAAGGAACGTAAGTAAGTCGGAACTATCGAATGTCCAAAAAAAAATGAATGTATCCAAAAAAATATAATTTTATTTATGTTTTAAGACCCCTGTGCAAGGAATAAGTGGTCGATTCATTGCTGCACACACTTCTGCTTATGTGCATCCCTGTAAGCTTGTATCTCTGCCAGTTTTGTGCTGTTGCTGTACGACCATGCAAGGACTGCAAAGGCTTCAGTCAGATCCGCGTGTGAAGACTCCAGAGCACACAGCACATCATCATCAGTCGCTGTTTGACGGTGGGAGAACTTGCTCAATTACTTTGACATCATTCAGTTTGGCACACGAAAACACCGTGCTGTTGACGTGTGCAGTCTTCAAATGTAACAGTGGCAAAAATTGGTAACAGTGGCAAAAATTGGCACATGGCAGCCTAGCAAGCCATCAATGATGTCTGCATTTGAGCTTATTGTGGTAGGCGGCAGTTGAGGCTCTTCAGTTGCGGAGTTGGGCTCATTTGGACTGCGAGGGCACCTGCATTGGTGCCATTTGACATGGCCTGTCTATAAGTTCACAAGAAAGACTTCTTGGAGCCAGCAGAGCGGTGACTGGAATGCAAACTAAACCAGCAAGCACAGAATGTCGGTACGCTGTCTGAAAGGCACTTGTCAAACAGAATGGCGAGAGTAGGCAATGTGCGGGCAATTATTGTAGGAAACTATGTGCGGCACGGGGCACCAGCACATCAAAATTAGATTTAACCGCTCTTTCTGTGCATGTGTGAGTAGCAGTGGTTGTGAGAGAGAAATGTGGTGACTTTCTGTCCTTGAGATTTACCTTCGCATAAGCACTATGGGGGAGAACACTGTTTGCTCCGTTCATCTCTAGCTGAGGTGCCAGCACAGAATCGACAGAATTGGTGGTTGGCACAACAAAGAAGCCATGTCCAAGGTGAGTTTGTTGTGTTTTGTTGCAATGGTAGCATATTAAATTTTGATAGTCACAGGGGGATATGTTTGGAAGTGCGGTGTGTTCTCGGAGAAATTTAATTGCAAAGCATTACATCATGCATCATTGTTCATTAGTGCTGCTGAGCATACCGCACACTTCAGGAGATTTGTGGGAACAGAAACAGTTTACGACTTCAACTGTTTGTATGTGAAAGTAAGAAAACTGAACATCGCTAAGCACTTTAATAACTGTAGATCATTGTGACAGCTGTACAGCAACACTGGCAAAGCATTACACCGTGCTGATGCCTAGATGAATTGAATCATATTTTGTATCCTGAACATCAAAGTACGAAAAGTGGATGTTGCCATACAATACTTCATAGCCGCATGTAGGCCCTTGTCAAAGCTGTAGAGAAACACTGATATAGACCCTTGGAAATGCTGTACAGAAACACTGATCGACTACATGGTACAGATTCATAGTTATTCTGAGGTGCGTGTGCACTTGTATATAATTAAGGAACAGGAACCTAATTGGCCATTACAATCTTTTATACAGAGCATGCTAGGTGGGTGAGACAAGCGCTCAAATCACCACAGCCATGTCCGAAATATCTCAGAAAGCCTTCCGGCA
Source organism: Dermacentor variabilis (assembly GCF_050947875.1). NCBI lineage: Eukaryota > Metazoa > Arthropoda > Arachnida > Ixodida > Ixodidae > Dermacentor > Dermacentor variabilis. Next base: position 4,630,465 of record NC_134576.1, on the reverse strand, counting down.
CATTTGCTGTCTGGGTTTGCATTGCGATAGGAGATGCGGCGGCGAGCGTCAGGAGTGTCACTCGTGACATTGGTCCCGTTGTGTTGTTGGTGTGCTTCACTGCATTACAATGCGTATGCTTGACCGCTAAACACCGATGCATTGCAGCGAAGCTGACAGTATGGAACCGGCATTACGCAGCTTTCGAGCCTTCTTAGTGACTGTGGATAGAAAACACATACACTTTCAGGAGGTTTTCGTCGACCTTTACACCTCTTTATTGAGTGAAAAAGATCATGCACGCCTGTGTCCGTGAGTTAAAGGATCGATAAAAACTCTGGGAATTACTTGCAGTGCATAAAAAAAAGAAAACTTAATTCATGCAAGTATGCATGCTCCTGTAAAAAAACTGCAGTTCAGTGGAGACCCTATGGAGCTGGATCCAGCTTTATGTAAAAACAGATGTCTTATGAGCCACAAAGTAGGAGTTGAAAAGAACACTCTAACGCTGACATTACACCTCATTGTAAGTGCTTAATTTGTGGTTAGCCAGTGAAAAAGGCATTGCACTAAACATTCAGCCTTAATACGCAGCGCTTATGTGGCAAACAGGAGCGCGAAAGGTGAGAACGATGTTTTGAGATGAGGCAGCACTACCTTCACCTGTGTATTGAAATCATGTTTATTATTTGTGTAACGTCAGTGCAGACCCTAGCAAAAAATCTGGTAGGATAAACTGATAAAAATTCTATCAGTTTTTTCTATTGCATTATGAAACGATACAACTGATGCACTGATAAAGTTCCTTTTAGTTCTATTCTGGACGTATCTGTGCTATTCCGCTTGTACAAGCCTGCTAGTGTATTCTCTTTATTAATGTAATAGTGTATTCGTATTACTTTGCCAGATATGTAGTCTATCAGTATCTGTGTGTGTTGTATAGGTGTAATGTGCTTCAAGAAGAAGCAAGCTTCCCCGATTGCATAAAAAATGAGTCAGAAATAATGTATTTACATTATCACAAAAGAAAATATATATAAATAAAATATGAAGCCCAGGATTTGCAAAGGAAAGATTATTGGAACAAACCTAAACAACAAATATACACCATACAACAGCTTAAAAAGAATAAAAATGTGATCACATTTAAAAGAGAAAAGATGTTTACATTGGTTCACGACAAACTAGCCTCTTTAAACAGGAGGTTATTGGCAATCAAGCTACCGAATTGGTTCACATGTACACCATGAAGATTATCAGACTTCACAATCACGAAAGCTAGTGAATGGAAGTGGTGGGTTCTTCATTATTCATTACCATGCCTTCTTGGCTGTTTGCCAGATAAGCATGTCAGACATTTCAGTTTGCTTGTGGAGGGCATCTATATACTTCTACTGTCACTTCATATGACATAATGAGATCATCTGATCTCTCAGAGTTTGTTGTGAGAACACAGTCTTTGTATGGTTTGGGTGCAATGACATACAATGTACACCAAATTCTGCACCTTCCTAATAGTGTGGCTAAACTAGGACCTCTTTGGTCGCATTCTTCATTTGTACTTGAAGGCAGAAACTGACTTCTTGTGAAACTGGTCAGCAGAGCTAATGGTGTTCCTTTATAAACATTGGAATGTTATGTACTTGCTCGAAAGAGACAGGCAGCTAAAGCTAGTTTAAATCTTTCACCAGAAGCATTCAGTTTTCTTGGTGTGCAGGAGAGGAGAGCTGGTCAGCAGACAGTTTTGTTAGGAACTGGAAAGCTGTGCCTGAACTTGGATAAAAGTGAAAAACAGGCTGTAGTCCACCCGTGGCTGTGACTCAACAAGTGTCACTGAATATTACCGAATGGTCATTAACCAAGGAACATTCTACTTTCTCCAGTACAATCGGACTACAAAGACTAATAACAGTGCATTTGTCAGCTCCCCAGGTGCGCTTTTTCTCATTTGTAGAATTCTTACTGGAGTGAATTCTTGTATAATTCTGCAATGCCAGAAACAATTTCCTGCTGAAATTCTCCATGCAAAGCACCTTTCAGTCTGCATTAGAAGAGAGGAGCCACTAGCTTATGTAACACCCAGTGAAGTTATGCGCCTTTGTGTGTTTATGAAAATAGACAATATTTTTGTATTGACAATACCAAACCTTTATGAAAGAGCCTAATTCCCATGCTCAAGACATGGTAACGATGAACAGTATGTCTTTAGCCATGGTACACAAATGTCTGGTAAAAGGTTTGCTTTCAAATACAGAAGTTGGTAACAGTGCACCACGCTTTACGGCATTCTGTAAGAATCAGCTTTTTGATGTCTGAATATATTAAGCAAGCCAGAGCCATCAAAATTCTAGAGCTTTTATTTTTCTTGCGATAGTTTCTTGTTTTCCGAATGAACCAGCTAGCCCAATTTTCCGCTCTTCATTATTGTACTCTTGTTGAGCAAGTAAGTGCTTGGGAAATTGCATGGTCCACATGTTGGCAATAGTGATGCAGCTGCTGATGAACAGTCGTGGTAGCCAAAACATGACAATATTTTACAAGACTTATGCATGGTTTTGGGTCGGTGTCCTTACATGTAGCGAAGGACCCTACTTAACCAAGTGACTGCCTTGAGTGGGTGATCCCAGTGAACAAACAGTGCTTCATTAGCAGATGGGGAAGAGGTAAAGCTTCTCAGTCTGTATGCAGAGGCTTGTAAAGCAGCTGAATCATGCCTTAAGTATGCAGTTGTGCTACTTGATACAAGAGCATCACTTTCACACCATGCATCTGTATTTCTCAATTTATTTCCTCTTTTGACTCAATGCAGCTGGTGCAAGTTTATCCATTAACTGTGGCAGCATGACCAAGACACTGTCTTTTTTATGAGTGAAAAAAAGCAAACTCTAAAATTTTATTTTAACAGTGTATTACGGTTTGAATCAAAGACTCCAAACACTATATATGAAGCCTGTTGCTGATACATCTTTTTTGCTGTTGTGTGCTGAAGGCTACACAGGTTAAACTGCTCTTACACATTTCGACGTGCGGTGGTTGATCTAGCACCTAGTGCAGAATTGTGTCTTCTGATTTTGCAATATGTGAGCTTGATGTTTGGCTGTTTTTGTCCATGAATATGCGGTTTTAGAAATGGTAAATCCATGTTCTTACTTGAAAAAGTTCTCAGATCTGTACTCACTTTTGCTTAAATAATATTGCTGTATTGTCGTTCTGATGTGTTACTGTAGATCTTGTACTAATAGCGATGCTTGTCCTGTTTCCTTGCTTCCTGTCAGTGTGCCATGCCAGTTTGTTCTTTTTGCACAAGCTCACTTGTGTTCTGTCACATATCACAACGCTTTTGGGACAAATGCAAATGTGCATGATCTGGAGAAAATAGCTTCATATGAAGTTGGAATCTGATAAAAACATTTCTTTCTTCCCACACACAATTTCAGAATGGAATGCATTATCTGCCATATTTGTTGACTGTCCAACAGTTTATTCCTTTTTTTTCTGCACTTTGTAAATAAACCATAGTGTTCATCCCTCGTTTTTACCAGTCAAATCATGATTGTCAAAAGGTTTCTTTTATGTTGTTTGTTATGCAGGTTCTTGTTCAGTGTCTGTTATCCTGTTTTATCTTATTTCATACTTGTTTTTTTGTTCCAAATGCCTACTCCTGCCTAAGGCCTGGTAACAAGGCTGGCAGTACTTGTAACATAAATAAATAAATAAATAAATAAATAAATAAAATAAACACGTGTCAATTAGACATGGCGTTCTATGCAGCATACGTAAGCACAAATGGGCATGGTGATGTTGGTACTTCAGTCTTGTGTTTTTTCCTCTAATTTGTTTGTTTAAATGTGACTAAAGTTGCTTGCTTATTGTTTAGATAATGGAGTGTAAAATAAACTCTAGTCATGTTGGCAGTCATGTCGCTTGGGTCTTGTCCTTGTTCCTTTGTGGATGCATGTGTTAGCGCTGTTATAATTTTCAACTCAAGTATGCACCAACTAGCCCAGAAAGAAGTTTTAATGAAATCACGTTGGTAGTGTCTAATTTATGGCATTCACAAACTTAGCCTGACAAGTTAGAGCTGCAGTTAGTATCCACAGTCTTAAAAGTGCTTTGTTTTGCCTTTGTAAGTAAACTTTATTGCAACAGTAATCCTGTTTTTGGATATGCATTAAATGTTAAACATCCATCTCGCAAAATTTGTAAATGCAATTTTGTATTAAAAGAACTGGAACAGGCCTGCTACAAAAATGGACTGATACTTTTCTCATGCAACTTCCCCAATGTAGTTTCACAGACAAACTAACACTGCTGTGCTTTGAAAACGTGTGCTTTAATTTATGTTGAAACATGTTTAGGGGAATATATCTGCATACAAGCCGTAAAAAGTTTTGATAATTTCACAGTTTACACAGTTCATTTTTATTATTTATTAATGACATGACGCACAACATTACAGTTCCCATCAGACTCTTCGCAGATGATTGCGTATTATATAACAGTATCGAATCACCCGCCGATCAGACGGATTTAAATTCAAAATTTGCAAAAGGTAAAACACTGGTGTGACAGCAGGCAAATGGTTCTGAACTCTGACAAAACAGTTTACATGTCTATCACAAGAAAACGAGGTATTATTGATTATGATTATTTCATTGATGGTGTCGTGCTAAAAAGAGTGTCAGCATTTAAATACTTGGGTTTAAAGCTTACCTCAGATTTGCTTTGGAATGAACACATTGATTACCTATCTACCAAGGCCCAGAAAGCCTTGTGGTCGCTTAGAAGAAATCTGTATAATGCTACCCCTGATGTAAAATGCCTGGCATATAAAACATTGATTCGACCAGTTATGGAGTATGTGAAAATTGTGTGCGACCCATACACTTCGTCTAATCCCTCTAAGCTGGATAAAATTCAGCAGCTTGCTGCATGGTTTATTTTTAACAAATATCATCGTTCCCACTCTCCTACCCAGTTATGTGAGCTTGCTGAACTTCCTTCTCTAGAGTCTAGAACTGAGTATGACCATTTGAAGTTTCTTTTTCTTATTATTCATGGCCATGTTAAAATTGATAAAGATGACTATCTTCACTTCTCTCCTAGTAACTATTTTCGCCATCGCCACAGTATGTATATCCCTCCTCCAATTACTCGCAATGATTGTTTTAAATACAGCTTCTTTCCAAGAGCACTAAAACAATGGAATCTATTATCAGACTCAATAGTAAGGACGTCATCTTTACGCGATTTTCTTGAAAATGTCAAAAGCACATGCGTACGCACACATAACTTGGCCTAATGGTTGTACTGTACACCTGGGTATTGTATTACATGCTGTATTTGCCATGGTGCTACTATCAGTGCATTCCCCAAAATGTACTTTATTTTTCTTTATCGTGTAAATATATTTTTGATTCTATTGTGACCTACCACTCCTGTAATAGCCCAAAGTTGGGCTGACAGTATCAATAAATGAAAATGAAAAAAAAATTTGAACTCTAATACCCCAACTGTTTTTGTTATTCTGTTCACGTGGCAGGCAATATGTTCGGGGTTGTATATTCAGTTCATTTTAAGAACATCTCTTCAGGCATGTGGGCACCAGGGTGTGTGCTATTTCTAACATGCTTTATCAGTGCCTCAATTAGATTTCAGTATGTTGTATGATCTTTATCTGGGTTTAAAAGACTGATACATCATCCTATTTGGTCTTGTAGGCAGCACAGTGAGATCTGTCTACTGCCTACCAGTCTGGTAAAGAGTTCTATGGGTCAGGTAGGAATATATATCATTCATAGAAGGATCTGTACAACCTATAAATATTCCTAACAGGCTTGTAGAAATTTCTATCAGTTTTTTTGCTAGGACTCACTTTCTTAAATCTAACGTTTACTGCAGCTTATAGCTTCTGTCAGTGAGTGTGCTTCTTTACGAAAAAAAAAACCTTTGAGCTATCAAATGATGTTGCCATTTTGTAGTTCCACAAGTTTTCCTCTGATCGTTTAGTATTTTTCTAAATCTGGAATATCTGGCAGAATGCATGTGTATCAGAGTTTGTCCTCCATCAGATTTCATGGTACATTTCACACTGAGATAGCCGATACACTTCCAGGATAATAGGATAATACATGTAGTTCAGCAAACATGGGCAATGCAAATTCGGCTATTTTTATGAGACACCTAACTTCTTGCTCTTGCTACTGGTGCATTCTCCATCAGCTACTGCATTTGTTTCTGTGCACATGTATCTCTGTGCACTGGCAAGGGCCAGAATAATTCATGCGGCACTCACAGTTGCCACAAACACTTGGTGCGTCGCAGACCAGTGCGAGTAAAAGTAGGACATGATGGCAATTGCTTTCTTTCATTCCATATAGCCCTGTGCTTGGCAGGCATATTTCCACTGCATAAAAGCACTTAGCCAAAGCAGTGAAGTTGGCATGCGAGTTCCTGGTGTTAGTTCCTCCTGACGTTAGATTTAAGAAAGTGAGTCCTAGCAAAAAAACTGATAGAAATTTCTACAAGCCTGTTAGGAATATTTATAGGTTGTACAGATCCTTCTATGAATGATATATATTCCTACCTGACCCATAGAACTCTTTACCAGACTGGTAGGCAGTAGACAGATCTCACTGTGCTGCCTACAAGACCAAATAGGATGATGTATCAGTCTTTTAAACCCAGATAAAGATCATACAACATACTGAAATCTTATGTGCCAATAAAGCTGGAAGCAGTCTCCCTGCCTAGTGTAACATTATGGGTAACATACTATTTTTCAGTATTCTTCATTACTGTAGAAAAGTGAATTTCTCCACATTGCAGAATAATCCTAGACCTTTGCTTTGATAGGTCGCTGTGTAAAAGCAAAAGCTCTTTAACCAAAAAACATTTATCGCACAAATGTTAACGAGCTTAAATAGACAATGCAGTGTACTTGATTTTTACAATGCTCAACCCCATTGATGGTATGCTTGCACTATAACATGCACTAACTGAACAGCACACCCAAGCGAGGAAATGGCTAGCACACCAGTCATGTCAAGTTTCGCGCTACTTGAAAACTTGGAACACTTTATGCATGGGATGGCTGGTGGCATCCCAACTCATCATATCGTCCTTGAAATGGCAACAACGATTCTATACAAGAAGAGCAGATTGATTTGACTGCGGTGCTTTAGATGCGCCTATCTTCAAGCACACAGATGTCTTTGTACGTCGCCTGTGTTGATATGAAGCCACTGCAGCTGGTGAGCAATGTGCATGCACATGGCACTCGCTTCGTCCCTTTGGGAAGCCATCCTATTGCACAATGTAGTGAAGTGAAGGCCTTTAAAGCAGTATCTGTATTTGGGTTTTTATTTACCTTTTACCTACTGTTGCTAACAGAAATAGAGTCTTCTGGTAAGCCAGATGCCTGTGAACATTGCAAGACAGTGTCAGGCAACCTTCCACAATCCTCAGCATAAAACTGTAGAAAACTGCTTTCTGGTTTGCATACATGAAATCAACGGGAAAGCAGGCTGGACAGACTTAAGGCCTTTTTGATATGTCATAAAAACTGTGTGAGCTTTCAATAAATTTTCCAGTGGGCAGTACAGTGCACATCCTGTTGTGTGTGTTTTCGATGATTGCTCTCTTCGTCTTCTTCACGCTGCTTCAAGTTTTACTCGTTCACTGAAGTGGCGGCACAAACCCTGTGGCCCATGCCCACTAATGCAAATTGGTGTTAGACGTATTTTTATTTACTAATTCATTTGAGTACCTTAAGGACCTATTAGGGCATTACATAGGGGGGACAAAAAAGGTCAAATGTAAGTGCAATGTGTCCAATGCAAATAATACAGGAAGACCTCCATTAGGAGCAATAAAAAAATCGATTTAGACGTCGGACAGAAACAAAGACAACAGAAAAAAGAGAAAAGAAAGAAAGAAAAGAGAAACAGTTCATACATTATTTGGTAGCATGAAAAACACATAAGAACTTAAAATAAAACACGATGGAGACTACCAGTACCAATGAGAACACAAGTTTAAAGATACAATTGAATGACAATTTAGTTAAACAAGCTAAAGAAATACATATAAGATGAAATGGAATAAATGTTATACAATACCAAGCAGATGAAAACACTGTTTAGGTAAATATTCAAGCATATGTAGGTCCAGACAGGTTGATACAGTCTAAAAAGCCGAGCAGTGCTGCATGAAATTATGATTCCATAAGCGACACAATGTTTGAAGGTAGCAAGTCCCATTCGGAAATATATAAAACTAGAGGCGAAGTGTGGTAAGCATTAGTCCTGGCAAATATAGGTTTTAGATTATGAACACGGTCTGCACAGGTAGGGATGTGGGGAGCGGGAAGAATATGGGCTCGAGTGAATGCAATGTTGCTATGGTAAAGACTATGGAAGAATGACAACCATGATAATTTCTTGTGCATGACTAGAGAAAGGAGATTGAGTGATTTCTTTAGGGCAGACACACCTTGATATCGAGAGTATGAAGATAAGATAAACCGCAGAGCTTTATTTTGGACTGATTCGAATAGATTCGTAAGATTAGAGTGATGGGCGTGCCAAATTATGGACGCGCATTCTAAAGAGGGCCTGAGAGAACTGTATGCGTGAAGTCTGGTATTTGTGTCCAATATGTGTAAATGCCGTTTCAGGTAACCAAGTTTTGTACATGCTATTGTGGTAATGTGTTCAATGTGAGCATTCCAGCTTAAATTGGAGGTAAACGGAACACCCAAGTACTTGATTGAAGATACTGAGTCAACAGTAATACCGCGTGTTGTATACTGGTCAGATGTATGCAGAGTAATCGAAGCAAATTTAACATGTTTCATTTTGGCTTTGTTAATTTGCATTTGCTATGTATAATTTCTATCTGCCAAAACTAACCAGTCAGTTAGCTTTGTTAAATCAGACTGCAGCACAGAGGTGTCGGCAGGGCAGGCTATTTCATTATAACGCAGCTTAGATGATTAGTCTTTACCACATCATTAACATTCTTTGAATGTTCCCATACGTGATCATTGAGGCACCTTCCCGTCAAACCAATGTATTCTTTCCCAGAGTCTAAAGGAATACGGTACACCACTCCTTCCATGCACGAAACAAACGCTAATCTGGTAAAGACTAGTCATCTAGCCACACACTGCTCGCGTTGTGGCTGTAAACCCTCGTTCGACAAAACAAAAGTGATAACTAAGAACAGAGATAGAGTCACTAGGGAGATCGTCAAGGCATTTCAATGATTAGAAATGATAAATCTGTAAGTTTCCCACCTGTGTCACTGTCAAAAAAGGAAATCATGCTTCTGCTGCGGTAGCGGCCTGTAGTGACTGATTATGCCGGAAAGAAATCTATGTTGCGATATTGGCCTGTTGTAGGATGGTATATATATGTGGTATATATGTGGATGGTATATATGCAGGCTGGAGACAAGTCAGTGGGGGAATATGGCATAGGCTCTAGGAATAGCAGGGGAGAATTATTAGTAGACTTTGCAGAACAGAATAATATGCGGATAATGAATACCTTCTTCCGCAAGCGGGACAGCCGAAAGTGGACGTGGAGGAACCCAAACGGCGAGACTAGAAATGAAATAGACCTCATACTCTGCGCTAACCCTGGCATCTTAGAAGATGTGGACGTGCTCAGCAAGGTGCGCTGCAGTGACCATAGGATGGTAAGAACTCGAATTAGCCTAGACCTGAGGAGGGAACGGAAGAAACTGGTACATAAGAAGCCGATCAATGAGTTAGCGGTAAGAGGGAAAATAGAGGAATTCCAGATCAAGCTACAGAACAGGTATTCGGCTTTAACTCAGGAAGAGGACCTTAGTGTTGAAGCAATGAACGACATTCTTGTGGGCATCATTAAGGAGTGTGCAATAGAAGTCGGTGGTAACTCCGTCAGACAGGATACCAGTAAGCTATCACAGGAGACGAAAGATGTGATCAAGAAATGCCAATGTATGAAAGCCTCATATGCTACAGCTAGAACAGAACTGGCAGAACTTTCCAAGCTAATCAACAAGCGTAAGACAGCTGACATAAGGAAGTATAATATAAATAGACTTGAACATGCTCTCAGGAACAGAGGAAGCCTAAAAGCAGTGAAGAAGAAACTAGGAATAGGCAAGAATCAGCTGTATGCGTTAAGAGACAAAGCCAGCAATATCATTACTGATATGGATGAGATAGTTCAAGTGGCTGAGGAGATCTATAGAGATTTATACAGTAACAGTGGCACCCACGACAATAATGGAAGAGAGAATAGTCTAGAGAAATTTGGAATCCCACAAGTAACGCCGGAAGAAGTAAAGAAAGCCTTGGGAGCTATGCAAAGGGGGAAGGCAGCTGGGGAGGATCAGGTAACAGCAAATTTGTTGAAGGATACCGTATTTACACGATTGTAAGTCGACCGCTTTTTTAAAATTTGAAAGTCTGAAGTTGGGGGGTCGACTTACAATCGAAACCAAAACATGGCCCCGCCAAAAAAAGCCATACCAACGAGAGCTACAACGTAGTTACAATTTTGTGTTTGCTCTATGGCCCTACCCGTATCTTTTCGCTATCCTGCGTGTTTGTTCGCTTTTCGGAAGGGTTTTTCAACATTTTTGAGAGTCTTACAGTGCATGCAATACTCATGGGGGGGTGTCGATAGTTGATAAAAGAGCCGCTGTTCCCATTTGCGGCGGCACCCTCAGAACGGCGGCGCTTGCGGGGAGTATCGGTAGTTCATGGAAGAGCAGACACCGCTCGCGGGTTTCTTTCTCTGTTTAAAGGCATTGGTATTGGTTTGACTAACTTCTTGACGCGCTCCACTTCGGCTACGTGCTACTTCTACGCTTCCCCAGTCGTCATGAGTGCTGCAGGCCCACTAATCTTTCGGCACTCGTTCAAAGCAGCGTTCAAGAGGGCTGCCATCCTTTACGCCGAAGAAACAAATCACTGCGCAGCGGGCCACAATTTCGATGTTTCTAAACGGGTGGTGCGAGAGTGGCGACTGCAGCGAAGCAAAATTTTCACCTATGTGACGGCAAGTGAGAAATTTCCCACGTGCCGAAGTATGGACGCTTTCCGGAGCTGTAGGCTAAGCTTGCGGCGTACGTCGCTGAAATGCATGATCGGTCCCTGCCAGTGAAGTGCGACGTGGTCATGAAATAAGCCCGGACCTCCGCCTTAATTTTAAGGTTCTGCTCCGCCGTGAGTACAACGAGTGGCTGGCGGCAGAAGACTGCGAAATTACGCCAACCGGACCTGTCAAAAGAGCCTCCCTGACGGCTGCATGTGGTTGGGTGCATTTGGCGTGGGCTGCTGTTCTGCAAGATGTCCTGGTGCGGTCGTTTGCCAAATTTGAAATTTCGCTGAACCACGACGCGCTGTGGGACCGCAGCAACGATGACGATGGCAGCACTAGTGAAGACGAGTAGTCCAATGACATACTAATAAATTTTCGTTATCGAATGCGCCCTCGTTTTTTTTTTTTTTTTTTCGGTCAAGCGATATGGGGGGTCGACTTACATTCGAGTCGACTTACAATCGTGTAAATACGGTAGTGGGCAGATTGTTCTAGAAAAACTGGCTGTTGTGTATACGGGGCGCTGTCAATTATATCAAGTGTATATAAGCCGTTGCCATCAGAATAAAGTCAGTTCCGTGGTTCCCCGCCAATGCATAGTCTTGTCTTATCAGTTGGCGCTTCGCGTCACAACAATCTGGCGCAGTCGGCGAAGCTAGCGAGCTAGCGACGAACTGTTTTCCCTTACCTGGCTCTGTGCTGTTCCAAGGGGCATCACCTACGAGATGGCAGCGTATGGACTACCGCCATTAACGCCTTTCCTGGAGACTCCTGGAGATGCGACAATTCCATGGGAGCAGTGGCGCGATGATTTCACAAATTTTTCTGAAGCGATGGGGATGGACGCGCAACCGCCACTACGGAAAAAGGCCATTCTGCTGCAATGTCTTGGGGTCGAGGGACGCCGTGTTTTTCGCACATTGGGCCCAAAGCCGGCACGAACGTCAGACACGACAAAAGCCGGGCCGGAGACAAGCAAACCAGCAGTTAAAGACAGTACGGAGGCAAGTGAAGGGGATAGTTACACGGAGGCGTTGGGCCTATTGCAGCGGCAGTTCTCAAGCACCGTCAACGTACTGGTCGAGCAACGTCGATTCACGTTACGTCGGCAACTGCCGAATGAGCCGATACGAGAGTAAATCAGTGCTCTCCGACAGTTAGCAAAGACGTGCGACTTCGGGCAATTCTTGGAAGCGGCTCTACGAGACAGGGTTGTTGACGGAGTACGGAGCACTGAGTTGCGACAGAAATTGCCTGTGAAGGGCTCACAACTTACGCTCGCAGAGGCAGTGGAAATGCTACAGACGTACGAGCAGGCAGCGGAGGGGGCTGCGATCTATGACCAAGGGTCGTCACAAACGAACATAGTGCAGCATGTATCTCAAGGCAGAAGCCCAGAGAGCGACGCGGCAATGACGCCGGTGTGCAAGTGTTACCGGTGCGGCTCTACAAGGCACCTAGCTAATTCACAGGAATGCAAAGCACGGGGGAAACAGAATGGGACATTTTCGAGCGGTCTGTGGCATGTCGGCGGAGCGGGACGTGCGGACGGTCCGAAACGACGGTGCTAGCGAGGAGGACGTGCTCACTGTGCTGGCGGTCAGACAAGTGGAACGAAGGACTTTGGTCGTTGACGTTGTTATTGAGAACGAGCCACTTCAGTTGCTGGTAGATACTGAGTCGTCGGTGTCTATTTTGCCAGACCACGTTTATCGAGCCAAGTTCGCCAACAGCTATCCTTTGACTGCGGCTTCAGCGACGCTGTGGGATTTTTCACACAAGAAAATTCCGGTCTTGGGATGGTTCACAGACAGAGTTGTATGCGGGAACAACTCAGCTTGCCTTCGATTTTACGTTGTTCCCCAAGGCATGGCATTACTAGGACTGGATGGGGTCCACCAGCTACAGTTGCACATCATCGGTTCTACACTGGAGTGTTTGCAAATCACGGTCAGCCCCCAGTCGCTTCCTCCTGAATTATGTGAGTTTTTCTTTCTTTTCGCTGATAAGTTGGGATTAGCGAAAAACTTCGTACATTCTGTGAAGCGGCGTGCAGATGTAAAACCAGTAGCAGTGAAGGTTCGACGTTTGCCCCTGACGTTGCGAGAGAAGGTAGCGGCTGAACTGGCAAGATTATTGGATGCAGGCATTATAGAAAAGGTCAGTGCTGCAGAATGGGTGTCTCCTATAGTGGTTGTGCAGAATAAGGATGGAACTATTCGTCTATGTGTCGATTTGCGCGAGCCGAACAAAGCAGTAGTCATTGATGGATTCCCTTTGCTGCACACGGAGGAACTGTTGCATGCGCTGAGCGGAGCAGCATGGTTCTCGAAACTGGATCTTGCAGCAGCCTACCATCAAGTAGAATTAGACGAAGAGAGTCGCGAATTAACGACGTTTATTACGCACGAAGGCTTATTTAGGTTCCGCAGAGTGTGTTTTGGCCTCGCATCGGCACCAGCCGCGTTTCAGCGAATGATGCAAGAAATCTTGAAAGGCTGCAAGGGCGTGTTGTTTTATATCGACGACATCATAGTCTTTGGAAAGACTAAGAACGAGCAAAACCGTAACCTTCGCGAGGTATTGCATCGGATCGCTGAGGCGGGGCTGCAGCTAAATCAGAAATGCTTGTTCGCTGTCAAGGAACTCTCCTTTTTGGGTCATCGTGTGAGTGCAAGTGGTCTTGCCCCACTCAAGTCAAAGGTGGATGCTGTGATTAAAGCACAAATGCCTGCCGATGTAGTCTCACTGCGGTCTCTCCTTGGGCTCGTAGGCTATTACTTACATTTTCTTCCCAATTATGCAGAGGTGGTGGAGCCGCTGCGACGATTTCTTCGTAAAGGACAGAAGTTCGTGTGGGATCAGAGCACCGAGGAGAGCTTTTGCAGGATCAAGGAGATGCTGTCATCATGCGGGGTGGTGGCTATGTTCAACGAGTCTTTGCCTGTACAAGTGACCACTGACGCCTCGGCATATGGACTGGGAGCTGTGCTACAGCAGGTAGTCGACGGAGAAGTACGTACAGTGGCATTCGCTTCGAGGACACTAACTCCTACAGAACGCAAGTACTCTACTGGGGAACGAGAGGCGCTGGCATGTTTATGGGCTTGCGAACACTGGCACGTTTATCTGTGGGGCCGCAGGTTTGTCTTACGAACTGATCATCAGGCTTTGGTGACACTGCTGTCCACAAATGGGGTTGGAAGACGCCCACTGCGTATTGAACGCTGGTGTGCTAGACTTTTGAGATACAACTTCACTGTGCAGTACACAAAGGGGAACACCAATGTCGTTGCGGATGAACTTTCTAGGTTACCTTTGACCTCTTCAGAGGACGAACCGGTGGAGGAAGTAGTTGCTGTGGTTTCCAGCATGATCACTAAGAATGAGTTGCAAGCAGAAACAGCTGAGGATTCATTACTAAATGAGGTGGCACAGCATGTTACGTCCAGATGGCCGGAAAAGGGCTGTTTAGCTGGAAAATTAAGGTTGTTTTTTCGTATAAAAGAAGAGCTGTCAGTGATAGACGGGCTACTGTTTTGGGCGGAACGGGTCGTTCCCCCATTGACACTCACTTCCAGGCTGGTCATGATGGCACATGAATCGCATCCAGGCATTGTAAGGACCAAACAACGGTTAAGGGAACAGCACTGGTGGCCCGGAATGGACAGGGATGTTGAATCACTGGTCAGGAATTGTGCTATCTGCAAAGCATCAGATAAATCTGCAAAAACCGTAATGGCCCCATTGGAGCCAGTAAAGTGGCCCGAGAAGCCGTGGGAAAAGCTGGGAATCAACATCGTTGGGCCGATGGAGCGAGCCCCTCCGGAGTGCACGTTTGCAATCACTATTATTGATTACCACAGCAAGTGGCCCGAGGTGGCATTTATGTCCAAAATCACTGCACAGGCAGTAGTGAAAGTGCTTTTGGAACTTTTTGCGAGAGAAGGGTACCCGAAAAGCATTGTGACTGACAATGGGCGTCAGTTTATGTCTACATGTTTTGAGCAGTTTTTACGAGATCGGGGAATCCAGCATTGCGTTACCACATTGTATTACCCGCAATGCAATGGTCAGATTGAGAGGTTCAACCGCGTTCTCAAGGAATATATTCAGGTTACAGCATTGGAACGAAGACCACTGAAGGAGGCAATCTGGGACTACCTGGGTGTTTACAGGGCCACCCCACATGCAATTACAGGAGCTTCACCGGCTTACCTACTGCATGGAAGAAGACCCAGAACAAGATTTGATGTTGTTGGCCTCCCAGAAAGGGAATTTTTCGAGGAGCCGCGTGCCGCCATGGAAAAGTTGAAACAGCGCGTTAAGGAGCAGCAACAACGAACAAAAAAAGTACACCGATGAAAAACGAGGTGCCAGAGCGTCTACCATTGAGCCAGGAGATTTCGTAAAAATAAAGCAAGGCGGACCAAAGACAAAACACAAGTTTTCTTTGCCGATCCAGGTGAAGAGACGAGTGGGCACGAATTCCTTTTTGCTGGCAAACGGTACGAAATGGAACGCACCAAAATTAACAGTAATTGGTAAAGTTGGGACAGGACAGGCACAAGCACTAGCTGACGCGGTTACAGCGCAACGCAGTGCGGCCTCAGGGTTTTCCTGCGACCTTGATCTTCACATAGCGAAGATGGCGGAGCAAAATACCCCTACTACCGTCGAGAATCAATCTGAAATGGTGCCATCAGAAGACATCCAGAGAAGCGCCAGCCATTCTGACGGTGCACAGCCCACAGTAACGGAGTCTATTCTAGAGATTCCCGATCAGCAGGACAATTCTCGATCGCAATTGGCCACAACCACAGCACCATCTCGCACCAGGCCGGAACGAACAAGAAGAGTGCCAGCGCGATATCAAGACTACGAGCTTACCTGACAGTAAGAACGTCGTTCGTGTCATGTGAAGTGAGTGCGCGAAAGTGGATTGATTTTATTTCCTTTCTTTTTTTTAATGAGGGGGAATGTGTTGTGTATAGGGGGCGCTGTCGATACTGAAAAATACTGAAAGATATCTATAGCGGCTCCACAGCCACCATAGTCCTCCATAAGCAAAGCAACAAAATCCCAATAAAGAAAGGCGTCAGGCAGGGAGATACGATCTCTCCAATGCTATTCACAGCGTGTTTACAGGAGGTATTCAGAGACCTGGATTGGGAAGAATTGGGGATAAAAGTTGAAAGATATCTATAGCGGCTCCACAGCCACCATAGTCCTCCATAAGCAAAGCAACAAAATCCCAATAAAGAAAGGCGTCAGGCAGGGAGATATGATCTCTCCAATGCTATTCACAGCGTTTTTACAGGAGGTATTCAGAGACCTGGATTGGGGAGAATTGGGGATAAAAGTTGATGGAGAATACCTTAGTAACTTGCGATTCGCTGATGATATTGCCTTGCTTAGTAACTCAGGGGACCAATTGCAATGCATGCTCACTGACCTGGAGAGGCAAAGCAGAAGAGTGAGTCTAAAAATTAATCTGCAGAAAACTAAAGTAATGTTTAACAGTCTCGGAAGAGAACAGCAATTTATAATAGGTAGCGAGGCACTGGAAGTGGTAAGGGAATACATCTACTAAGGGCAGGTAGTGACCGCGGATACAGATCATGAGACTGAAATAATCAGAAGAATAAGAATGGGCTGGGTGCGTTTGGCAGGCATTCTTAGATCATGAAAAGCAGACTGCCATTATCCTTCAAGAGAAAAGTGTATAACAGCTGTGTCTTACCAGTACTCACGTACGGTGCAGAAACCCGGAGGCTTACGAAAAGGGTTCTACTTAAATTGAGGACGACGCAATGACCTATGGAAAGAAGAATGATGGGTAACGTTAAGGGATAAGAAGAGCAGATTGGGTGAGGGAACAAACGCGAGTTAATGACATCTCAGTTGAAATCAAGAAAATGAAATGGGCATAGGCAGGACATGTAATGAGGAGGGAAGATAACCGATGGTCATTAAGGGTTATGGACTGGATTCCAAGGGAAGAGAAGCGTAGCAGGGGGCGGCAGAAAGTTAGGTGGGCGGATGAGATTAAGAAGTTTGCAGGGACAACTTGGCCACAATTATTACATGACCGGGGTAGTTAGAAAGGTATGGGAGAGGCCTTTGCCCTGCAGTAGGCGTAACCAGGCTCATGATGATGATGATGATGATGATGATGATGATGATGATGATGATGATGTATGTGGTAACCATGTGCAATAAAAATTCAGTTGTTAGTAGCACTGTATCTTAGTTTCCTTCTCTTGTCCTCGTGCTTCCTTGCACTTTGCCTCAAGTTATTAATCATATTATGAGAAGCCAACAAACAGACACATTAAAAAATAGGGGATAATACTTGTACTTACTAATTGAATTAAAGAAAATTTTAAATTAATGGCAATGAAAGTGGATGAAATAAAACAACTTGCTGCAGGTAGGGAAAGATCCCACGTTTTCACATTAAGCAAAGATTTCCTTGGTGTCTTTGTTTGCTGGCTTCTCAAGATATGATTAATAAAAATCTGGCCCCTTGGTGAACCCCCTTTCTTCTCGTTCTTACATAATGAGGGTCTCGAATCCAGCAACATTAATGCCTTCAGGTAGCATGTGCGAGTTTATTGACCTCGCCCAGAAAGATCACGTATTCATGACACCTGCGGCAGAAAGGATGTCCTACATCCGCCGCCAAGGTTTGTGAATGGTGGCACTAGCTAACACTGCTAAGGTTAGTTCCAGTAGTAACACATAAATACCCAAGAAAGTGGATGGGGAAAACTTGCCACAGTAGCTCAGTTAGTCAGACAGGGTGTCTACCAAGTTGACATTTCCAAATTCCCTGAGTTTTACAGGTTTTCCCTGAGTGCCTTTGCAAAATTCCCTGAGTAACGCAGAACTACGTTTTATGTCAAGACGAGCTGAAACCATGTCGCCCGATGCTGTCACTCTCTAGCAAGCATATGAAAAGCAAACTGAAAAAAAAAAAAAACTTAATCCAGTTCAAACACTAAGGAGTAGTGTTTATGTTATTCAAAAAGAAATTAGAAGGGAGGGGTTAGTAAAATGCACAGCAAATAAAATGTCTTCGAAAAAAATCACGAATCGAGTCGGACATTCTCAAATACAAATAGAAAGGAGATGAATACAGAAGCAAATATTTTTGAATACGAGCTATTTCTATCAACTGATAGTAAGCTCAGTGGTATGAGGTCCGAACTTTGTCACAATTGAGATTCTCTCTCAACAGCTCGTAAGTCAACCTCAACTGTCCTGACATACTCTCAGCCCATTCACGACACCTCAGTGTTGTGTTTCATTGCTTTAAAGAGTTTGTTTTGGTTTGGGTGAGGGACACCTGCATCTCGGCATAAGCCAACACTTTGTGTTTTGAGCTCAAGCTCCTTCAAAACAGCGGCAGCAAGCTTCCTTTCCCGTTCATTCCTCAATGCGTAGGTCCTTTTTGCTCTTGTTCTTCTTCGGCCACTTGTTTTCCCCACGAATCAATTGAAGCATCTTCTTGGTCAGTTACACAGTCCACGTCCGATTTTTCAAACTCCCTAGGGGCCAAGAAAACATCCGAAAAATTGACCAGTTGGAAAAGATAAATGCAAGTCATTTACTGCCCTTAAGGACTCAAACCACCCCAGGCACATTCGAAAATGCTGTGATGGCCTGTCGGTACATGTATTAGGCATATCAGTACTCGTACTGCGACAGGAGATACCAGGTGCACGCGTGTATAATTAAGGAATATTTACTGTGTCTCGTGGCAATAGCCCCTTCCCACGAGTTGTAATGCTTCACTGCAATACTTCTGAATATGCTTCACATTTCTGTACAGAGGCAAAGCTAACTCCCGGGAACTGGCATTATGCAACGCACCGTGCTTTCCAAGCTTCTAAGCCAATCACGAGGACCACAAAGGCAGAGTCAGTGCCATTGCTGACAGCAGCGAATTCTTTCAATGGAAAACACAGCACCCAATGGCAAGAATCTTAATAGGAAATGTCGAAGCAGCTAGGTCTAGCGTTACCGCAGTGATGGCTACGGGTGCCAGCGGATCTGCATGCGAGAGCGCCGGTTCGAGGCGGCGAGGTAATCAAAACGGCAGCAGTAGAGGCTTTGATTATTGCCCTTTCGGACCTGCGGTCACAGCAAAAAGTGCCGGAAAATCGGAGGGCGAAGGAATCTTGCGTCCGAAATTTCAGAAGTTCTGATACATTGACTCTATGGGGTGCAAGGTGGTGCTGCGAAGCTGTGCCAATTGTTGGGCATCCGGAAAGTCGATCGTTGACTGTACACTTTTATTCCTGGTTTTCCCGGTTTTTCCGGTTGGTAGACACCGTGGTCAGAGCATCGCACACATAATGCGAATACGTGAGATTGTTCTCCACCTGTGGCAAGTTCTTTTTTCATCCACTTTCACTGCCATTTATCATTTTATTTATTTCAATTAGTAAGTACAAGTAATTTCCCCTATGTTTTCTTTGGTGTCATTGTTTGTTGGCTTCTCATGATATCATTAATAAATATCAAACCACCTTTCTTCTTTCTCATTCCAGAATAATTCCCAGACAGGCACCGTGCTGTACACAGAGCCAAATCGTGCACTTTTCTGGTCGTGTGCCTTCCTTTGATACGCGTCTTGTGGTAAAGCAAGTGGCCCTTACACACACAGCAATAAAGCTTAGTAAGCTTCACACACTTGCACATTCATTTAACCCTTTCAGGGTCAATACTGCAAATATACAATGCTGCAAACACGTCCAAAAGGGTAGATGCCGTATATCTACAGCGCCATTTGTACATTATGGGAACTGCGCCATCATCATCATCGGAGCCACCGGCATCATCGGCACTCTGGCATCGGAGCCAGCAGTCGAAGAAGTACAGGACAAAGTGACTCGTGGGCGCGAGCAGTGGCTCGAGGGTCAGCTGGGCGTTCTTGGGTGTGGCCGGCCAAGACTGGGGCTTGCTGGCGTGGACTGAAGGACTGCGTCGTTCCCACATTGACGCTCGCAACGTGGGGCCCCAGCTGCATTCCAGGTCGGACCATGATTGTGGGGAAGGCAGGAAGCACCCGTTCCATGGCCAGTAGCGACGCCTGCCTGGCCTGGTGTGTGACCCGCGGTGCGAGCTGAAACTCCGGCGTTCACTGAGGAATGTTTCCGTCGGCTCCTTCTCTGTCACTGTCATTGTGTCTGGCATAGGGCACGGGACCGTTGGCGGTAAGGGAGCCGCCAAAGAATGCAAATGCAAGCTGTCCAAGAAAATGGCTTGGAAAAACCGCTCGTCAAGTAGCGAAGCCGAGAACAAGAGTGGCGCGTCGCCCTCATCTGAGCCTGACGAGGGCGAAGGCTCGGAATCTGGCGGCGGTTTCTTGGCACGGGCCAGTGGCAACGGCAGCAAAGATGACAGTGATAATGATTCTGAAGAAGAGGAGTTCAATGACGACTACAACGAGAACCTCATGGGACTTGAGTCAGTTGCCAATGGTAGTGGAAACACCACCGTTCGAGCGACAATGATCAACATCTGTGATCTTTCCCTCCTGTTAACTGCAGGGTGCAGTGCCGCATGGTCTCTGTGCAGTAGAATGGCAGCAAGCGGGCGGCAGCTACTTCCAGCGGCCTGCTGCGTGCACTCATCAGGACGAGATCGAGGCGGAAGATTGGACCAGGCGTGCCTCCGGGAATGGTTTAGGGCCTTCTGGTTCCTGCAAGGCCTGGACAACTTGGAGGCTTTACCACCTGGTCTGTTGCATCTTCGCGAAGTGTACGTCCGGGAAGCCGGCCACGTTTAAGGCCTTCGAGTTCTTGGAAGGCCTTGGTGACTTGGACGTTGCCTGCTCCGCCAATCCTCGTTGGCTGCAGTGGTCTGCAAAGTTGGCCTGCCAGCGGGGTTGCAGTGCTGCCGCTGCAAGCCGTCGTGGGCCATTTCCAATATCGCCTTCACAGAGGGAGGGGCAGTATGGGAACTCCGCCATCATCATTATCGGAGCCACAAGCATCATTGGAACTCCATCAGAGCCAGCAGTCAAAGAAGTAGAGGATGAAGTGACTTGTGGGCGTGAACGGTGGTTCGAGGGTCGGCTGGGCGCTCTTGGGCACGTCCGGCCAGGACTGGGGCCTGCTGGCGTGGACAGAGGGACCGTGCCATTCTAACAATGCTTAAAAAGTGCACCAATTTCCTAACTTTTTCTTTCCTGGCATGTTCTGCCACTATGTGGGAATACAGGGAATTTTTTTCTTGTGCCTCCCTCTCTTGGTTTTCGCTACATGGTTTGTTACATACATTCGTTACATGGTTTGTTACATGTTACATCTGCATACTACCGCTTGCACGTTGGCAAGCGCGCGGGCGGGCAGCGGTTAGTTTGGGTTTTGTTCCATGGGTGGTTTGAGCTTCTTGCACTCGCACAATTGATGGCGGCTGTTTGTTACTCACTCATTTATTGCTCACAGGGGTGTGCATACGAAGGATGCCGCATGCGTTTCCTTCCTTGGAGACTCGCGAAAACTGCTTACCTCTGGTTGGCAATAAGATGAAGACTAGTGGAAGTTTGTCCCACGTTTCGCTTTTCTGACGGGCACATAGCCACACAGTTTTCTTGAGTGCGCTCACCTATGCAGTTCGATTACATTATACGCCTAGTGCACCGCCTATAGAGGCACCACTGATAGCCACCTAGCAGGTGCTTCCAACAGTACGCGTGGGAGCAATAGCAGACAACCCTTTGCAGCAAGGACGGCCGAAGTCTGTGGTTGCGATTTCCTTTGTTCGGATGCCAGACTGCTTCTTCTGCGGTGACAGCTGTAGAGAAGATGCTGACCTGTGTGGGAGCGGGTATGAACAGAATGTTACCGGTGTTTGGGAGAACATGGTCCACATACGTGCCAGGTGCATCCCGCAGACAAATGCCATGAACCCCATCTACATGAAGTGGAGCTCATGTTAACTAGCTGATGAATTTTGTTGAGTAATGCGATGTTTCGATCATCTTTTTTTAATTCTACCCTTGCCGTAATGCTGCTTCTGTACCTCAATAGCAAGCATCCGTCATTAGTGCAGACTTATATCAAACAAATCCGCATGGTGCGATGTCTGCATATGCCATTGTGATTTTTCTGCTGATGAATGTATGTGACATTGCTGTATAAGTGCAGTCAAAGTCGCCTCAAGAAGAGTAATTGCGAATTTATTGATGGAAGCACGTACACTAGTCAACGAAGTCACCATACGCACGGGTTAATAAAAGCGCGTGTTAGCGCTGTACCGCCGATGCAATTTCGCTGCATACTCCGATGAACTGCCGTTCCCACTGCAATTTTTGCAATTTTATATTCCCCAAGGGAGCTGCTTGGAAACGTACAAAGCTAAAGTCTGACTAACTTTTCAGTACTTTCTTTTTAATGTTACTAGAGAGAGGTGCCCCATGATATATTTAAAGGCAGAGCAGCACCATCAAAGTAGAGGAGCGCCAACGGCAAGGCCGGGTTTAGTTCTCTGCGGCATAAGCACAATAAGAAAGAATTCAGTTGAGTACGAAAGTCCCATGCAAGAAGGGACTACGTTGTGAAACAAGCAAATCACTTGGCGTGTTAAGTCTGCTCAGACAGCATCGAGGTGTGATGACTTCCCAAATGTGACGCGAACTTTTCAGCGAAAAATGGAACAAAAATGCCATAAGCAGCAACTACATGTATTGGCAATTCTCGCCCTGAACTACCTACTTTTTAAACATATTTCCCAACCAAAATATCTAAGATGTGCTCGGGCAAAAAGAATAAAGCTGTTAAGGAAGCACTTGCTTGGTCTCATTCCGATAAGACACAGCATGATTTATACCCTTTACAAATGAGGCAGGTTGAAAACCTTGCAGCTCAAAAGAATCAAGCAACTAGCAACAGTTAAACATGTGCGAAGCCATGCATAAAATAGATGTAAACACATGAAGTGCGCAACAGCTGGTGCAAGGGCTTACCAGCCCACATAAAACCAACAATTTCAGTTCTTACAAATTTCAGTAGCTTTAACATACAACGCAATGCGCTCGTGCAGTTGTGCTGCCTAGCTAGCGCAAAACGGTAAAGAAGTGGAGAACAATATAAGCAGCAAACGGTATTTTGAACTTTAGTGAAATGCCTTTAAACCACATGTTGCCCTGCAGATGAACTTCATCGCTTAAGCGTCTATGATCGAGTGTAAAAACACACCGACGTGACAAAGGAAAGGATGAGAACAAGAAATTTCCCGCTGAAGCGACGATCCATTGCTACCATTGCTCCCGCTGATGAGGCTTTGTGGGGAATGATCAGAACCATATCGCCAGCACGTTTTCGCCGGTATTTGAGCCCCCCTTCCCCCCCCACCCCCCTGCAACAATTCTTATTCGACATTTCTTGAAGCTTTGGCCATCCCACACATGCGAAAGGTGCTGCCTATTTTGCTCTGAAAACATGAATAAGACAGAGAAGCACTATCAATGACAAAACTACGGTGCAAAGCTGGCTCCTCTCCCGTGTGTTCTGCGCAAGGCTGACACCAGTGGCGCGTCCATCAGCACGCACTACGCATATAGACGTAAATATTAGTGAAAGAGCAGGAACATTTGAGACTTGCGAAATATTCTCATGTGCACATTTTCTAAGCCTTGAACTATGTGTATAACAATGCATCAAATTTTTAATTCTTATAGGTTTATTTCTTTTTTTTATTGTTGTTATTCATCAATAAACGGCACATATATACCTACGCAAAATATTTTTTTTTCTCACTTTACAGTCACTCTAGAAAAATTACAGTAAATATTTTTTCGAAATAGGTCCTTTTGAAGAATTCAAACCTGCAGTAAAGAAATTGACCCTGAAAGGGTTAATGATGGTCCTTTTCAGGAAGAAGCGCACTGCAGGACCAGCTGATGAGAAAATTGTGTAATAAGGAAAGGCAGTAATTGCAATACCATGCTTTGACAGCAATCAAAAAGGCAAATCTCATGAGTGCTTTCCAGAAATTGTACCCACCGTCTGTGAGCCCGGGTCAGAATGACAGCTGCAGAAGTTTACACAATTGACAATGGCGCACTGCTTATGATCTTTGCCCTAATAATTGCTCTTAGCGATCGCCAAAGCAAAGATCATTTATCATTTTTTTAAATATGCTCTTCACGTACTAAGTGATGCTAATTGCTTTTTAACAATAAAGATCATAAGTAAAAGATGCTTAATGTTTCTTTTTCTTTTTTACACGTAACAATGTTATAATCGTGCAACAGAAATTTCTGTGATACCGTTGTCTTCTTGAAGTTATGGGATCTGGTAAGACATGCGACTGCTTTGTACGAAGCCATCGAGATCACGTGCGAAAACATCACACCCGTATTCCCATGTTTCTGAGGCAGACTAACACAAAGAATTGATCGTTTGCATACAGATGCATATACCAAAAATATGAATTGCACTCAGCACCCAAGCAATGTTATGAGTGTGCTTCGCATAGGAAAGAAATAAACGAACAGTATCCTTTTAGTTTAGCACATTGCTAAGCAGGGTGGCTTCTTCTGAATTGAACAGGCATATACATTAATGTGGGTGTTGCAGAAGATCTTGCTGCTAATGTGTGAGACCTATTTCGCCTTTGTAACTGTATTCTACGTCCACATTTTATTTGAAGCTCTAAAATAACAGGCACAGCAGATGCTGGTGCTCCTTCCACAAAAAAAGATATGTCGGACAGTTTCTGCAATATGGCACTGTAGTAGCATTTTCCAACCAGTCCACCCACTGCTGAGTAACACACAGTGCCAACGCCACAGGCAATGAATGAGAGAGTGAGGCGCGCGACGCAACTGAGCACCGTAAGCAAAGAAAGAGGCAACACACAGCGGTGCGGCGACGCAACTGCAAAAAGACACTTTCTAACACGTGGGGGCCCCGCTCTCAACAGGCGCAGATGCTGCGCCAGACCATTGCAACCACTCGCCTCATTTGGGAGAAGGGTTCCTAAAAACTCACCTTGGTGGAGAGGGGTGCTGTTGCTCATTGTTCCATTATTAGGCACTTGGCTGGCATCGTGCAGGCACTGCCGGTAGGCCGCCTGCACAGAAGAGCATTGGGGAGCGCCTCTGGGGATCTTCCAGGTTGTTGATAGGCACGGCAATTTACATAGGCCGTTGCCCTTTCTTAATTCTCAGAATGCAAACAAACAATGCTTTCCTATCCCACTCCATGTTTGTCCTTTCCTCTGAGGTTGAAGTAATCCCCACCCAATATAGACAAATGTGCCTTGCCCGATTCTCCAGATGTCCTTCCTTATGGAATACCAACATACACCAAACCCTCGGCGAAAGGGCAGGATGACAGGCATCGTTTAGACACCGTGCTTCATCTCTTAAGCACAAAAAAAATTACAATGGGGCTTATCGCAACCCAAAGTGGGCAATAAGAGGCACCACAACTGGAATTAATTTCCATCAACCAGGCTTCTTTAGCATTTCCTCAATCTAATGCATACAATATTTGAAGTAGTAACTTAGCGCAAATAAAACCATGGAAACAAGAAAAACAGACAAGGCAACCCGCTACTTCATCAGCAGAATACCAATGGCACAGCAGGGAGTAGAAAAGAATCAAGCCCTTCTATTTTTTTTCTAAACCTTCAGCTTTTCATGGCTGTTTAGGAAGGTTACCCAAATAAGCCTTCCTCAATCTTCTTGTGCGACACTTATTCTGCATCATGCCAAAAAAAAGCAGAGCCTGAAGAAGGCATTCACCTGCCTATGGGTCATTTCATGACAAATCAACAAGCGTTTTTTTCGACCACCGCAGATATAGTTGAAGAAGTTTCCACATATTCATTGAAGTTCAAAACGCATTCTCCCCGTTTATTTTTCTTCCTAAAAATTTTCAAGCATTATGGCGAAAATTTATTGTTCTTGGCCAGCTGAGTCAGAAGGACTCCATCAACATTTTCTTTTTTCAGAGGCACATTGTATGATCCAGTCATTCATCAAATGGCGTGTGTGGCAAGACAATAAAGTGATGTGACCGCCAAAATAACCAATATTTCAAATATCTGAACACACTGAGTGCTTTTGGCATCGGCAAAAGACGGGGAAATAGCGAAGTTTGAATTTTTTTCTTGGAATGCCAGAAAACCCAGAAGCCACAAATTAAATATGGAATGGTAGCCCAGTTTACATAGTATAGCCAAAGAATATTTGAACCTTTGAAGGTTCTGCCGATCACCTGAAAAATAACTCTAAAGTTATGATTTTTTGCAGAAAGCTTCATGTTCATGGATCAAGAACGCAGCTTTGGTGGTCGGCTTAAACATATATGTGATATATCATTAGATAGCTCTACCTGTCTACTATTCCTGTGAGAAGTTACAAATATGTATTATTTGTAACTGTAAATATGTAATATGTAAATAGTAATATGTAATATGTATATGTAAATAGTATATGTGACATTTTCGGCGGAGGCACTCTGCTAGTTGAGGAGGGTATTTCAGATCACCAATTAATTTTCCACTCATGGATTAAAGACACTGATAGGCAAAAAAAATGCTTCTGTGATAAAAGTTATCAAGGATTTTGCTCGGGTGGATGATGTGGCCATAATAGACTATTTGGATACTCATCTATCATCTATGCGGTCCTATAAGTAATATAGAGGCAGCATGGAAGCGCCTTCAAATTGTTATTCACCACTGTATCGAAAATTTTTTGCCACTAAATGTGCTCCATCAGCGTGTATTAAATCCATGGATCACCTGAGAAATAATTCAGAGTAAAAGAAAATTAAAACGATGGAGGAAGAAACGTAAAACAGAATCCGAGCAGTTCAGACACCTTAAAGACTATTTGTTATGGAAAGTTAGGCAAGCTAGGAATATTTTTTTCAACAACAGCCTTGCGGAGTTCATTAAAAACGATCCTTCTAAGTTCTGGCGCTACTTAGGGAACACAAAAGTCAAAAGTGTCCAAATTGAATGTCGATGGTGTCATTCAGACAGATCCTTCTAGCATAGCGGAGACTTTTAACGAGTACTTTCAAAGTGTATTTTCTGAGTATGAAGAATATGAGCCACGAACCACCGCATCGGACCTCCCACAGGGCATTCGGGTAACGCGTGAAGGGGTTTTGGCGTTGATTTTAAATGTTGATACGCGTAAAGCTACTGGGCCGGACAGTGTCCCGAACCTATTTTTGAGGCGATATGCCGAACAAATTTCTTGGTACCTAACAGAGCTCTTTAACTTTTCACTAGAAATGGGCAAAATACCTGATGATTGGCGTCTGGCGCGAGCAGTTCCCATACACAAAAAGGGCAGCCGTCTTCTGCCTTTTAACTACCGCCCTGTCTCAATGACCAGTCAATGCTGTAGGATGCTAGAGCATGTGATTGCTAAAACATAAAGTTTTATCGGTTCATCAGCACGGGTTCAGAAAGGGTATGTCTACAGTTACACAGATGGTATCGACATTGCATAATTTGTTTAGTGTTCTTGACATGACTGGCCAAGTAGATGTATTGTTTATGGACTTTTGCAAGGCATTTGGCAAGGTACCGCATAATAAATTATTGTTTAGGTTGGAGAGCATTGGACTTCCACTCTTTGTTGTTAGGTGGATTTCCGCATACCTTAATCATAGGCAACAGCTTGTACAAGTGCAGGATTTTTCTTCCAGTGTGCTGCCAGTTACCTCGGGGGTTCCACAGGGGAGTGTGTTAGGGCCATTGTTGTTCTTAATTTATATAAATGATTTAACGAAGGTAATACCAAAGGATGTCTCAATCAGATTATTTGCTGATGATTGTGTGGTTTTTAAAACAATCTCGAATGCAAATGACCCTGCCTCTTTACAAGCAACTGTTCTGGCAATTCACAACTGGTGTGAGAACTGGGGCATGGAACTGAATAGGGGAAAAACTGTTCTTCTACGTGTAAAAAGGAAAAAATGTCCGAGTACCTTCACTTACCACATTAACGGCAGCACTATAAAGGAGGTTGATAAATATAAGTACCTAGGGGTAACTCTTACCAGTAATCTTTCATGGGGTGTGCACATTTCAGACATCTGTGCGTCGGCTTTTCAAAAGCTATGTTTCCTTAAGAGGAAACTTAGAAATGCTCCTGTAAGTGTTCGGCTTCTAGCTTATAACGCATGTGTTAGGTCGAAGTTAGAGTACGCGTCTGCGCTGTGGGACCCATATGTTAAGAAAGATATAATAAAACTTGAGGGTGTTCAAAGAAAGGCTGTATGGTTTATATTCGGAAAATATAGAAGGATGGATTCACCATCGTCTCTGATGAACCGTAATAACATTACAACATTGGAGATACGTAGAAAAATAAACAGACTTTTGTTACTTCACAATTTTATGTCCAGAAAAATCGCCCTATCTGAATCAAGTTATGTTCAACCTACTGCTACTAGGAAAACAAGGCACACAGCAGAACATTCACTGAGACCTATTTTTGCGAAAACTAATTTCTACAAATACAGTTTTTTCCCTAGAACAGTTAAAGAGTGGACTGAGTTGCCACCAAGTGTTATCAAGGCCGAAGACTTTTCAGCAGAACTTGAACGTTTCTTTTGTGAGCAATATATACTTGCAATTGCATAAATGTAGGTATTTGCTGCTGGTTTAGTTCTGTTCTGTCTGTTTTGGTTCTTTTTGTTTTGTTGAAAATTGCTTCTTCATTGTGTTAGCGCTGTTGCTTTTGCCCCTTTTGCTGTTTGCGAATTTATTGCTGCTATTTATTGTTTGTCATTCCGAAAATGCCCCTCCTGCTAGGGCCAAAGAATTGGCCTGCAGTATGGTTAAATAAATAAATAAATAAATTTCTTAACCATGAAAAGTAACACATCCGCCCGCAAGGTCTTATGGAACTTCTTATGATATGAACTTCTTATGATATGACTAATAAAAATCGAGCCCCTCAGTTAACCCCCTCTCTTCTCGTTCATTACATAATGAGGGTCTCGAATTCGGCAACACTGATGCCTTCAGGTAGCATGTGTGGGTTTATTGACCGGTTGCCTTGGTAGACCGGATGCTCAATTGTCAGAGCATAGCACGCGAAACGCGAAGGTTGTGGGTTCGTTCCCATACTGCAGCAAGTTGTGTTTTCATACACTTTCATTTCCATTAATTCACCGTTTCTTTATTTCATTTATTAAGCACAAGTAATTCATTCACTCATTCATTTCTTTATACTGTCAGCCCTCTTAGGGCTATTACGGGTGTCGAGAATAAAAACAACAAAAAGAAACATGGAATGCGACCAAGTTGCAAGCTTTGACTCACAAAGGTTGTCTTAGAATGGAAAAGACGCACGAAATAAACCATACATGGG
The DNA here is from genome assembly GCF_050947875.1 of Dermacentor variabilis. NCBI lineage: Eukaryota > Metazoa > Arthropoda > Arachnida > Ixodida > Ixodidae > Dermacentor > Dermacentor variabilis. Next base: position 4,601,023 of record NC_134576.1, on the reverse strand, counting down.
AAAATAATAAAGAAACCATTCACAATTTGGCACAGCGTCGTCATATACACAATTAAAGTCACACATGTAAAAATAAATGCATACATATTGGGCAATTCACTACGTGTTATTACAAGAAATTGTGCTTTTAAGACTTTCCAAAAAGGCAGTTATTTCCCCTATGTTGTCCTTAGTGTCAGTGTTTGTTGGCTTCTTATGATATGACTAATAAAAATCGGGCCCCTCGGTTATCCCCCTTTCTTCCCGTTCATTACATAACGAGGGTCTCAAATTCGGCAACATTGATGCCTTCAGGTAGAATGTGTGGGTTTATTTATTGGTTGGTTTCACCCATAAAGATCACTCTCTCATGACACCTGTGGCAGAAAGGGTGTTCCACATCTGCTGCCAAGATCTGAGTGGTGGCGCTGGCTAACACTCCCTTTTTCTAGGAAACAAATACTCAAGAAAGTGGGTGAGGAAACGGCGCTGCGGTAGGTCAACTGGTAGAGCATTGCGCGCGAAATGTGAAGGTTGCGGGATCGTTCCCCACCTGTGGCAAGTTGTTTTTTCACCCACTTTCATTTCCATTAATTTATCATTTCTTTATGTCATTTATTAAGCACAAGTAATTTCCCCTATGTTGTCCTTGGTGTCAGTGTTTGTTGGCTTCTTATGACATGGATCATATGATGTGTCTTCGGAAAAAAAAAATGTTGACGGATGCCTTCTGGTTCAGCTGGGCAAGGAATAAATTTTCACCAAAATGCTAGAAAATTTCTGGGAAGAAAAACGGGGCGAATGAGTTTCAAACTTCCACAAACACAAAAATTTTTTCAGGTATATCTGTGACGATCGCAAAAAGACGCTGATTGATTTGGCATGAAATGTGGCAGTTTTGTAATCCCTCACTTAGCCACCGATGCTTCTGTTCACCACCGTGGTGCAGTGAGTCAATGCAGCTCCCAAGTGACCCCAACTGTGCTGGCATGTGCTGAAACAGCCTGTCGGGACGCTTCACAACACAGGCGTATCCTCACAACATCAAAATCCAATCGCAACTTAGTTGCCTGCACCAGGCACACAAAGCCGAGATGTTCTTAATGACATCACCACTGTCGAGAAAGCTATGAAGCATCATAACTGCAAAAGAGTGTGTCTGAAGGCATGATAGTTGAGCATACCACCCCCCCCCCCAAAAAAAAAAAAAAAGCTTGTTTTATTGCTGTGCCTAACAGGTTTTTGAGCCGAACCTATAAATTTTGTTTTTTGAATTTTCTGTTCAGAATAAACATGTTTTCATTGTCATCATTATACCTCACAGATAACAACATTGACGTAGCCCTCAAACTTGCAAGGCAGAGAAAGTGCAAATGACAACTGGGTACATTTGGTTGTCTTTGGAGACGATTTCAATCACCCTGAGTCACTTGCGTCTTGATTGGAAATAAGCATCTTTCCGGTAACAACATTGATTTTCGATTGAAATGCAACTTGAACAAGGTGAAACAGTGGTTATGGGGAACAGAAAAAACATTCCAATTACTAGCAGTATGCACAGTGACACATTCCTTGGCACCCACATGATGTTGAGAGTCGCCATCTTGGATGTCGGTAAACATCATCGTTATCATAGCTGTCCCCCACGAGCACTGCCATGCCACTGTTTTTTTTTTTTTTGTACCACAGTCTCATTGCCAATGTGTTGTCGTCATGCCATTTATTACTTTGGTAAAGCCTTTCTTGTGTGCCCGAGCCAAAGAATGTTTGCTAGTCTTATCACTGCTGCTCAAAGTAAAACAAAATGTTGGAAAATGTGAGTGTGTATGTATGCACGGCTTTTGCACCCTGTGGTGGGCCAACATTGTTGCACTACAGCTTATGGTACGGAAAGGCAGGCATGCAAAGACAAACTGAAAGTACTTGTTACTCGCACCTGCCTTCCACAAACAGCAACTTCAACTTATTACAGCTCAGACCACATAATGCTTATAATGCTGGACCGGATAAAATAGTGTGATTCCCAACTCCCATTTATCTTCCCAAATAACTCAACGTACACTCTTACAGTGCAACTGATAATGATGATGTCTGGTGTCTAACAGCGCAAGGACAAGCTATAGCCAAGAGTGGCATGACATATTGTAAGGAATTGTATGTGTATTATGTACAAAATGATAAAATGAATCGCAAATGATGGTAGATGTAACGTGGCTGCAAAGAGGCATAAAGATGGGTTGCTATAAACAGCATAAAATATGTAAGCATCAAAATAATGGCAATGCCTCATGATGTGAGCTATGAGCATAAAAGTTTCGACACAAACATGTAATAAAATGTACACAAGCACTACAGCCTCCACAGCACTCTTAAAGTTACGAGCTGAGAGGCACGTGCTGTAAAACTTATTTCACTGTGGCTACAGCCTCGACGTCAAGGCTGTACTACACATGACCTGGCCAAATTATTTCTAAAATGTTAACTTCATCTAAAAAGCTAAAAACAGTTTTCAATTCAATGCATGCAACATTCAATGCAACATGCACTGAATGTTATTGACGACTGGTGTCAAAAATGGGGCATGCAACTAAATACTCAGAAAACAGTACTACTTCGTATCACCAGGAAACTAAATCCGAGCCAGTTCTGTTATACCCTTAGAAACAATAGCATCTCGATTGTAGGTAAATATAAGTACTTAGGTGTCACCCTCACAAGCAACTTAACTTGGTCAACCCACATTTCTGACATCTGCACATCTGCACTACGTAAGTTATGGTTTCTTTAAAGAAAGCTGAAATTCGCACCCTCGCAAACAAAGCTATTAGCTTATAATACGTGTGTTCGTTCTAAGCTTGAGTATGCTTCTATCATTTGGGATCCCTATTCAAAGAAAGATATCATGCAACTTGAACGTATTGAAAGAAAGGCTGTTAGGTTTATATTTGGCAAATATCGTAGACTTGATTCCCCATCCAACCTAATGCAATTAAACTGTATTTCTACGCTAGAAGCCTGCAGAAAATTTAGTCGCCTTTCATTTCTTTATAATTGTATGTTTGGTAACATAAATATAGATCTGCCTGACAGTATAAAACCCTTAACAACACGACGCACACGCCATGGCCATGAATTTGCACTAACCCCAATCTTTGCCCGATCAAAAGCTTTCAAATTCAGTTATTTTCCAAGAACTGTGGAAGAATGGAATTCTTTGCCGTCTGATATTTTTGGTTCCAATAATTTTCTCGCTGAGTTGAAGTGTTACCTTCTCTCTTAAGCTTTATTTTTTTCTTTCTTTCTTGCTTGCTTTTTTGTTGTCTGCTGCTTTGCACATTCATGTTGGATGTAACCCACACCTGCTTGGGCCACCACATTGGCCTGCAGTATTTTGAAATAAATGAATAAATAAAATAAAATTCATAAAGCTGTTCGTTGCTAAAAAAGAATACTGGGTGAAGTGGAATGTGCTGACGATACACAGAATGAAATGCAGAAAAAAAGAAGGAGGACATGGAGAAGTGTAAGGCTGCCACCACACCTTCGACAAGAGAGAGGATCTTTTCCAGTCAGTGGGTAAGAGTGAGTGCCGAAGGTACCACCCATTTTTAATCGACAGAGGACCACTTCTTCGTATTGTGCTGTTTTCGCCGATATCCAGTACCCTAATTTAGCTTTGATCAAATGCAGTTTATTGATAGCTGGGTATCCCACTATTTCTGCCAGTGCTTCTTCAACTTGTGCCGGAAGTATGGTTTGAAGTCTGCTGCTGGAACGGATATTTGTTTTGGTGTTGCTAAAAGCTACTGAATTAATGTTATCATCAGCAGCTTCATTGCCTTTAATGACACTGTGGCTAGCTACCCAGTAAAGGATGATGACTTTTAATGCGATAGCGTTAAGGGCCCTGTGTCGCAGAAAATCCAGTGTCGGCGTCAGACATCTTGCATCCAGCATCAGACATCGCCTCAGCAAAAGAAATTTCAAACTGAATTTCAAACCACGCATACCCACCCAGTCTTCAACCACCAACACTGCTCACACCTTGTCATTCATTCTTTATTACGCATACCTTGTCTTTCATTTTTTTTACAAACTTATTTCTCAGAATCTTGAGAACAGCAGCCCATAAACAAATGTAATGAGGAAAAAAAACACCAACAGCACATATGTTTTATGTTAGCTCTTCTCAGACTGAAATATTAGAAGTACGAAACAATAACAGGAAATTGACCCACACAAGAGGCCGTATTTCTACCAGAAAGCTTGCCTTCGTGCATAGTGTTCGCCGCCAGCATTTTTCAGTAAACATTATGGTTACATAAGCTGCAGTTGCTGGTAAGCATGAAAAGTAGTAAGGGACCTTTATATGCTATTGCATTCCACTTTCACAGGCGAAGCTTAAGCATCCTCCAAATTTTTTATCCATATAAGCAAAGTATATAGCAAGTCATATGCTTTGTTAAAGACTGTTTAGTAGGTAGAGCGGCTGCCCCGGGAAGGCGGTGGTAGCGGGTTCGAGTCCCGGACCAGGACAAACTTTTCTTCAACTGTGAGGCTTTTCTTTCGAGAACCCATATGGGTTTCCTTTGTAGCAATTGCTACAATTGGGTGGATGTCGCGATTTCCCTTAATTAATTACTTCTCTCTGCCTTGCGGGTTCCCACAGAACTATTATGTCAAACTCTTGCCTTTGCTTCAAGTTGTTGACAAATTCAACTTTGCCCTGCCATCTGCTAGCCGCCTGGTTAGCTCAGATGGTAGAGCGGCTGCCCTGCAAAGGCAGTGGTCCCGGGTTCGAGTCCCAGACCATGATGAAGTTTTGTTCAACTGCGAGGCTTTTCTTTCGAGGAACCCGTATGGGTTTCTTTTGTAGCAATTGCTACAATTCAGTGGATGTCTCAATTTCCCTTAGTGTTTTTATGTTTTTGTAAACTCACAAGGGCCGACTACAGTCGAACCCACTTATAACAATATTCAAGTGCCACGAAAGTTTCATTGTTATAACCGATAATTGTTATAAACAGGTTGCATGAAAAAAAAAATCAAAATGGGGGATGGCATAGCTGTTTCAAAAAAAACTATAATGGTGGGGAGGCCAGTTCTCCCCACCACCTTCCTCCACCTGGCTTCTGATTGTGTTGACTCGTTTAACTGTTTAACTTTGCTTCCAGCACGCTTTGATCGTGTGTTGCTCATACGTCGCGGCTGTCAGAGTTCAAAAATGGCACTGCTATAACAACTGCAAGGAGCTTTCCCAGATGCCAAGTGACATAAGAGCTCCACCGAGGCATAGCTTTGGTGGCCCCAAAAGGCACCTTTTAAAGAATGCGGGAAGGTTGCTGGGGCAGCATGTCATCTTCAGAAATCAAGAGCGAACGCTGGGACGTGATCACCACAAACACCTTGCCCCATACTTCCCATTGGTTTCCGCAGAATGTGGCGTGGCGCTGCCCCCCGGGCAAATCACATCAGTATAGGAAGGACTGGATTGATTGTGATTGTGAAGAAAAAAACGTTTACATGCCTCCTAGAAACACAGGTTTAGTTTGACTTTCGTTTCTATGATCTCTTTCTCATTTTTCCACAAGGGGCAATGGGCTGCTGAAGTGCAGATGTGAGAAGAGTGTTTATTTGAATTGCACTTAGCACAAGTAGCATGCCCTCTGCAGCTTTTCAATCCATACCCGAAACGCTGACACTGGAAGCTTCGAAGCGGGTTCAGGATGTATGGTCTGACACAAAGCTTACTGCAACCAGTTTCGATTGATTCAGGTAGGTTGCTAGTTCCAAAAGTAATAATTATGTGCTTAGTAGATATTTTCTTGTCATCTTACCTTAATGTTGGTCTTTGCCCTTTGACTATGTTCTGGTCTTGCCATCCTTCCAGTAGTTCGCTTTCACCGAGTTCGAGGTCATCTTCTGAGATGACACCGCACACTATGTTCATTGATCTGCGTGGGCCCACTGAAACAGAAATGTCTCCAAACACTACTGGTTTCGAGAGTTCGTAGATCGCTTGTAATTCATGAGGATGGTGTCGAGGTTGAGTAATGTCAGCTTAATGCAGTCAATGGAGACGCTGTCCTGGCATCCATTGAGCAGCCGGACAAAGTGCTTGAGGTAGCGCTTGATGACCTTGAAGCGTCCGTCGTAAGATGGTTGTAGTGACGTTTGAACTGTGTCGTGTCGCACGAAGACGTGTGCAATCATGGAGAGCACGACTGATAAAGGATGGTCGTGAATCGTGAATGTTGCCAGGATTGAATAGGAGATACGTCTCCCATGGCAACTTTGAGGCGACTGGCAGAATCGGCAACATTGAACATTAGTACCGGCGAAGGGTGAGAAAAATTGTCCAGGAAGGCTTAAGGCTATGTTGACCAACCTGGTCAACAAACTGTTGAAATGTTTGTGTGGCGCTTCATAGATTGAATGGCATATGTAGGTTCCCTTGAAACCAGCGATAATGAAATCCCGTGACTACGAAATTCTCGTGACAACAAAAGACTTTCGTATACTCAGCGAACGCCCATAGGATTCAATGCATTTGGTACCTCTCGACAACAAAGTGTCACTGTACTACAAACCTGCATCAACGAAATTTGCCAGAACGTAACCCCACATATTACCTACTCATGCAAGGCTAGCAGCCTTCAAAATGTGCTCAAATGCAATTGCTTGGCACTAAAATTGCATAAAATACCACCACATTACACTCGCATGGCCACTATCATTTTTGCTTACAAAAACAAACAAGCACCAGAAGCGATCACACAGGAAACACGTCATAGCCGCCATCTTGTTTGGTGATCGTCCGGAGCGGCAGCATGGATAGGGTGGCTAGAATTGGGAGGTGTGAAAAGTGGCCGTGGAAACCTGTGCCCAATGCATGCTGGTATGCAAGGAGTGCTGTACACAAGGCCACCCACCCCTTGCGTACAGCAAGGGGCGCACAAGATATGTTGACTGGGTTGGAAGGTAACCAAAGATCAGTAGGCCGGTTGGCTTTGGGAGCCCGCGGTAAAACTACAAATGAGGCAGTGCAGGGTGACGTGGGTTGGGCCTCTTTTGAAATCAAAGAAGCACAGAGTAAAATTAGTTTTGAAGAAAGACTCAGGAACATGGATGAAAATAAATGAGCAGCTAAAGTGCACAAGTATCTGTACTTCAAAAGCTCGGGCACAGAACGGAGGAAGAGGTCAAGAAAGCTAGCAACCAAGTACAAGGTAATTGACACTGTAAATACACAACCAGGAGTCATCAGGAAAAAATTGAGAGAAACAGAGACAATTAATTCAATGATGGAACAGCCATATCACCTTTCAGCGCAAGTCCTGGAGCAGGCAAAAGGTCAATTTAGCACAGCAGCAAGCACTAATGGTGCAGGGCCCACCACACATGTGCTTACCATACAATGCAAATTTTAACTGATATACTTGATATTTTGTGGTGACAGGCTTGCACGACGCTTATCCTACAAGCACGATCAGGAAAGTATGCGATGTTCCTCCCCACTGTGACACACAAAGGGCACTACAGCCTGGTTCATAGACACAGCAAGGCCCATCTAAATAGGCTGCGAAGCTTGGAACGAAGAACGTGCTAAAACCTATCACCAAAGGTATCAGTTAGTGGTGCACAATTGAAGTGCAACTAACTAGGTGATGGGGGACAAACATCGAAAGTTGAAAACCTACGTAACAAAAACGCTAAAAAATTTTGAATCAGATTACTGCCATTTTTTCATTTCATTGCATTTTTATTTCCCTGTAGGGGGTCTGACATCAGGGGTGGGGTTAACATGAGAAAGCAAAACATTTTTTTTCGTGATGACAGGTGGGATGTAACTTTTTCTAGGAAGGTTGATGGACAGGTGATGGCTGCAATTTCATGGGGAAGGTCATTCCAGTCGCTTGCTATTCGGAGGAAAAATGACTTGGAAAATGTAGTCGTATGGGCACGTTGGCGTGAAACTTTCAACGGATGACCAATTCGGTGAGGCGTGTGTGATGGTGGTGCGCAGATGTATGGCTGCTGTTTGAGCTGGGAATAATAAAATTTGTGAAATGGGCACAGGCTAGAAATACGGCGACGGAGGGAAAGACTGTATAATTGGGACTGTAGCTTGACAGATTAAACACTAATATATGAGTATGAGCGGTGAATGACACGGGCGGCTCTATTTCGCACAACTTCTAATGAGTCAATGAGGTATGCTTGCTGTGGATTCCAGATGGCGGATGCATACTCAAGTTTTGGCCTGATTAATGATTTATAAGCAAGTAACTTTACATTTTGAGGGGCGTCGTGAAGATGATGTTTAAGAAAGCCTAGTTTTTTATTTGCAGATGATATTAGCTCGCGCTATGTCATTGCTGATAGTGATGCCGAGGTAAGTATAGGACGGGACAAGTTCAACAGGAGAATCGGAAATCTTATAAGTAAATAAATGCGGGTTGTGATGACGATGAAGAGACATGAGCTTGCACTTATTGGGATTAAGTGTCATCAACCAGTGATTGCACCATGATTGAATGCAGTTAAGATTGTCCTGGAGGGATTCTTGATCAGCGGTATTAGTAATAGGGGCATAAATAATGCAATCGTCGGCGAACAGACGGACACGACATGATAAATTTTGTGGCAGAGCATTAATATAAATAAAGAATAGGAGAGGGCCAAGGACAGTTCCCTGAGGAACGCCCGATGTTAGCGGTAGACAGTTAGAGGAGTAGTTGTTAATAGTAACGGACTGTGAACGATGTGTGAGGAATTATTTTAATCATGCAATAATTTCTCGATGAAAGTTTAGTCTGGAAAGTTTTAAGAGTAGACGTTGATGAGGTACCTTATCGAATGCTTTGGCAAAGTCTAAAAAGATGGCATCAGTTTGTAAGTTAGCATCAAGGTTGGAATGAAGATTGTGAAGAAAAATGGCGAGCTGTGTCTCGCACGATAAGCCTTTACTAAATCCATGTTGGGATGGAGTGAAAAAATTTATGGAGTCCAGATGCTGCATTATCTGGGAGTAGATGACGCATTCCATGAGCTTACAAGGGATGCTAGTCAGGGAAATGGGGCGATAGTTGAGTGGAGAGTCTCTGTTACCTGATTTGAAAACAGGAATGAGCTTCCCCATCTTCCAGTCTTCTGGGATGATACCTGTGGCGAGTGACTCAAAAAACAAGCATAAAAACTTGGATGAAATGTCCTTAGCGCTTTTGAGAAACTTTGTGTTAATTTTGTCGGTTCCGGCTGACGATGAAATTTTCAATTTGTTGATTGTGCACGAAATGCCATTTGGATGAAAAATGATGGCTGGCATTGCCAGTTCAGAAATGGAGGGTAGTGAAAGGAATGTATCTTCAGGTTCTTTCATGAATACTAATGAAAGGGCAGTATTAAAGATATTGGCAGACTGAGCACCACTAACAGAGTCGCCGTTATCGCTAGCAAGGGTGATGTTGTGCGATTGCTGGGGATTTCTCCCGTTCCAAAATTTTCTCAGGTTAGTTATCATACTGGGTAAGTCGTCGTGAAGAAACGTTTCACGCTGTTCACTGTTGCCAAGCACGCATCTTCAGCGCTGTAGTATTTTTCCCATGCAGAAGAGCTGGGTCTAAGTTTAGCTGCATGGTACAGCCGCTGCTTCTTATTTTTTAGTCTTTTGAATGTTTTGTTGAACCAAGGATTTTGGGAATCAGAGTTGAGAGTGCACTTTGGGAATATATCTGCTCGTTAGATCACTAATTTTGCGTTTGAGATTGACCAGTTTTCGTCGACTGTATGCTGATGGAAGTGAAGTTCAAAAGTGGATAAGAGGTAGTTTAATTCAATATTTATTGCTACGTAGTCGGACTTATAGTAAAGCTTTATTGTTTTTTTGGACACTTTCCTTTGAAGGGAGTAAGTTAAATGAGGCGTGAATAACTTTATGGTCACTGATTTCCCTCAGGTAAGTAATACGAGCTAGGGTCTCAGGATGACTAGTTAGAATGAGATCAAGAATGTTTTGTGAAGTCTCTGTGACGCGTGCTGGCTCAGTTATTAGCTGTGAAAGATTAAAATTGAGACATACGTCAACAAATTCTCGAGGCTTCTGAGAAACGGTAACGTGAGGTTGGTGCCAGTTTATAGAAGGGTAGTTAGTCACCGAATAGAACAATTCGTGCGCTTGGATACATACTTGTTAACTGTAGAAAAAGCACTGTTAAACTCACGGGGGACGTTAGGGCTATTATGTGGCTGTCGATAGCAGACGCCAATTAGTGTTGTTATTGGCGCAGTGCGGCAAATGAGTTACATAATTTCAAGGTGAGATGTGATATTGACAAGTGAGAATGGTAGTTCATGATTAACGGTGACTAAAACACCCCCTCCCTCGAGAACCCTCGTGGTCATTGCGAAAGAGGCGAAAATTTGGCAAATCATGCAGAACTTCAGAATTGCTGATGTTTTCCTTGAGCCATGTTTTCATTAGTACAAGTATGTTGCTTCTGGATGACGATACAAGGTTAGATGCAAGGTCTCGTTTGGGAAAGAAGCTGTGTATATTTGGGAAAATGACGAGATGGATGGATGGACGGACGGACGGATGGATGGATGGATGGATGGATGGATGTTATGAGCGTCCTCTTCAAAACAACACGGTGAGTTGCACCACCAAGCTCTTGCTATTATACTGCAAAATGTCCTACCTAGGTTTAAAAAATACGAAAAAAAAAACACGATGAATTCCAATAACCAAATTTTCTGATTCTCTATTGCGAACTGTGCTTTTGTACGTCTTCATTTTTTGTCGTTTCCCTACGTTTCATCCACCAATTCTTCAAATCGCCTCTTACTAATCCTTATTGCGGACATGTTTACTCTTCCGCTGCTATCGTTGAACCCAAGGGCTTCAAGGAGGCCAGTGGTGCCTAAATCGACCGCTGGGTAGACGTCTTCACATTCTAATAAAACATGCTCCATAGTTTCCCTAGCTTTATCGCAACAAGCACATGCTTCTGCTTCCTTCTTATATCTCGATTTATAAGTGCATGTTCTAAGGCATCCTGATCTCCCTTCGAAAAGTAATGAGCTTCCCTTTGAGTTATAAATTGTTTCTTTCCTGATTTCGTTTTTTCCTCTTAAGTAGTTACTCATGGCAGGTTTCTTTTCCATTGCCACCACCCATGAGATTATCTCAGCTTCTCTGACTTTCCGCTTGACGTTCTTTGTTGCAGTGTCACTGACCATATTTAACAGAGAGAGGTGGGCTAGTTGGTGGTCAATACTGGAATGCATTATGTAACCGCACAAACGACAACGGACAAAGAAGGAAACACACAGTTCTTGTCCTGTGTGTTTCCTTCTTCATCCATTGTCGTTTGCGCGGTTACATAATGCATTTCAATTACTCACCATACAGGCCGCATATACTTGCTGCTTAAGCTTCCTAGTTCTTTTCCTCGACTGTGAATCAATGTTATTCCTGTACAAATACCTGAACACTCTCCCAGCCCATTTACTTTATTCTATATTCATCAGTCATTCTCCATAATTATTTTACTGTGAGCTTCCCTCAGTCGAAAACTTGTCCAGACCATATCACCCTGCACAGCTTCATTTGTTGCCTTCCCGTGGGGGCCCAATGCTGACCTTTGGTTGCTATAGAGGCCTGATTGTAACCCTGATTTGAAGCAAACAACAGCATTTCTAAATGTAGGTCCTGGAACTATTACACCTTTCAACATTCCCAGGAGCACCTCGTACTTAGTGTATCCCCATAGCACTCTGTATTTCATTATGGTCACATTTCTTTTCCCCTTTACTGTTACTGTTTTTTCTTGTGTTTCTATATATCTATTGCCTTTGTTTATCTATAAAACAAGGTATTCATATTCTTTTAAGCGAGGCATTTCCTGGTTCTTTATTGTCACTGTCTGTTTGCTGTTTTCATTGAATACCATAACACTTGATTGTATGACGCTAAATTTCGAACCTAACTTATCGCCTTCCTGTCCATGGATATTAGCCAGACGGTGCGTATCACTTTGCTTGTTAGCTAGCAACATAATGTCCGCATAAAACAAACCCCGAAGCTGCTGCTCTACTACTGTACCCGCCTGTTTGTATGAGAGATTAAACTCGATATTACTTCCTTCTAGTGCTTTCTCCATCCTCACCATGAACATCAAAAACAGAAGTGGGGATAAAAAGCACCCCTGCCTCAGTTTCTTGTTGATATCAACTTTCTCTTCACTCCTCATCCCTTCCCATTCAAAGCAAATGGTATTTTCTAGGTAAGTCTCTCTCAAAAGCTGTAGACAATCGTAGCATAAGCCTTCCCCTTCCAGAATATCCCACAAAATGTTGTGGTCTACGTTGTCATACGCACCTGTAATGTCTAAAAAGGCCACATATAATGGTCTGCTTTCTACTCTTGATATTTCAATACTGTAAGTAAGAACAAATAAGTTATCATCCAAGCATTAACCTATTCTGAAAGCCATACTGAAGTTCTCCCAAAATTCCATTATTCTCTGTCCATGCTTGCAGTTTCGAATTAATCGCCTGCATTTCTAACCTGTATATTACCAATGTAATGGTCAACAATCTCTACAAGTGATTTCTATCTTTCTCCCGCTTACCTTTATAAGTTAACTTCATTCTATTTTCTTGCCAACTGTTTGGCATTCTTCTATCTTTTAAAGCTTTTCCACTGCTTTCACCAGAGCTTCCTTACTTTTTGGTCCTAGTTCATTAATCAACCTAATGGGAACCTCGTCTAGCCCTGTGGCTGTGCGCTTAGAAATTTTCTCTTCGGCTTTTTTCTACTTGAAGTTTGTCAGCCCTAGCTCCTTTTCCAGCTGGTTCTCTTTCATGCTCTTTTTTTCTTCAAATACAACCTCATCATTGCCTTGGAAAGATTCAGCTGTTATTTTTGTATGTAATTTAATGCCGCATTCCCTTCCAGTTTGTTTTCATCTTCGTCTGAGATATGTTGTATTTTTCCAGACTTCCTACCTAATAATTTTATGTGGTTCCAAAATATTCTACGTGCGGCCTTCTTTTTCTCACGTATTTCTGACA